>NC_091337.1:10888120-11235620 GCF_038502225.1 Cherax quadricarinatus | reverse complement strand
GGAGCCTCACACGTTAACTGCTGGAGCCTCACACGTTAATTAACTGCTGGAGCCTCACACGTTAACCAACTGCTGGAGCCTCACACGTTAACTGCTGGAGCCTCACACGTTAATTAACTGCTGGAGCTTCACACGATAACTAACTGCTGAAGCCTCGCACGTTAGCTAACTGCTGAAGCCTCACACGTTAACTAACTGCTGAAGCCTCACACGTTAACTGCTGGAGCTTCACACGTTAACTAACTGCTGAAGCCTCGCACGTTAACTAACTGTTGGAGCTTCACACGTTAATAAACTGCTGGAGCCTCACACGTTAACCAACTGCTGGAGCCTCACACGTTAACTAACTGTTGGAACCTCACACGTTAACTAACTGCTGGAGCCTCACACGTTAACTAACTGCTGCAGCTTCACACGTTAACTGCTGGAGCCTCACACGTTAACTAACTGCTGGCGCCTCACACGTTAACTAACTGCTGGAGCCTCACACGTTAACTGCTGGAGTCTCACACGTTAACTAACTGCTGGAGCTTCACGCGTTAACTGCTAGAGCCTTACACGTTAACTAACTGCAGGAGCCTCACACGTTAACTAACTGCTAGAGCCTTACACGTTAACTAACTGCTGGAGCCTCACACGTTAACGAACTGCTAGAGCCTTACACGTTAACTAACTGCTGGAGCCTCACACGTTAACTAACTGCTGGAGCCTCACACATTAACTAACTGCTGGAGCCTCACACGTTAACGAACTGCTAGAGCCTTACACGTTAACTAACTGCTAGAGCCTTACACGTTAACTAACTGCTGGAGCCTCATACTTCCGGAAATTGGCTGGTGCATCCCCCTCACCCTCCCCGTCACCTGTCTCTACCTACCTGTCTCCAACGTGTCCTTCCCCATGATTAGAAGAGTGGCGACTCTCCCGACACGACCACCGGTGGCTAAGGGACAACACACAGCCGTTGCTCGGGTAATTAGCGACAGGTAGTCGTGTTCATCTCATCTCACCGCCCACCAATACACCGTCTCTCATGAGGAAAACGCAAAACATCATCATTATTAACGAAAAAAACACATGTGCAATACCTGGTAAATCTGCTGAGAAGATGTTTCACCAACGCAGCAGGCTTTATAAATGTAATGCAAAGGCATGTTGATGGAGACATATATTGGAGCCAGAAGAGAGATTCAGTAGTTGAAGATGTGGCCACAAGTGGGCTGGACACACTGATGTAAGTCAAGCCCATAAAGCAAGTCAAAGGTTAGCAAAGGTGTTATAGAAATTATTTGCACGAAGATCTCACGGTGTTGCTGGGACAGACAAGAAACACTGCATCAGAGATATGCAGTGCCGATATGCTAATGATAAGACACATGTACAACACCCGCAGCCCTCACCCACATGTGATGATGGCTTTAACTGCTGCACTTCTCCTATGCCTGATATATGACTACAGCTTCATATGTCTTTTTAGACTGATAAAATCTGTTATGCGGGTGAAACGTCTCTTCAATAAAGCTGTCAGGTGCTGCACATGTGTCTTATTCGTCAACTTGTCGGTATTGTTTACTTTTTGTCATTATTACATTCAATTAGCAGAGCTAAAGCGAAAGTCATACAACAGCAACAACTGCTGCTGCTATTGTATGAACAATAGCAGCAATTGCTGTTTTATTAACAGCAGAAGCAATTGCTGTTCTTGTATTACTAACACTGATATTCCTATCCTGGCTATCATTAAGATAGTCCTATGATTGTTACTTGTGCCTTCCTGCTACCATTACATTGTTCAAATAAAGGCTGGCAGCCTCTGCCTGGGAAGGATACCTCCTGAAACCTGGAACGAGCTAACACAATTCTCTTACCTCGCATGTTACTGACACTTAAAACATTTCAAACAACGCTACTACTCTCGTAAAAAAATTAATACTGATAATTAATGAGAACAAATCTGCTTAGAGGGTGTCTGCAAGAGTAGGAAGCCAAGCAGAGAATCAAGAGTACTGGTGCTCTGCTGACTTAGCAACACCTCGTATACAAAGTTCAATATTTAATGCATTTACATTCGTCTATTTCTAAGCGTTTTATACTGAGAGATCTTCCAGACAAATCGATCAGGCTAATAATTTAAACTAGGTTAAGTTAGTGCAATGCTAAGTAACGTAAACTTACCTATATTTAATCATTAATAATTATTAAATTAACCTGGAAGCGCATAACCCGTAATGGCGTGCAACACCTACGGAATAAAGATATATCAGGCTCTGTAATTCCCTGGATCAAGAACACTTTACTAGCTTCAAGGCCTCCCTATCTCGAAGGTTAAGTAGTAACTAGTAATAACTAGGGATGTGACGATAACATTTTTTCCGATACCGATAATAATACTTAATTTTAGGTCGATAACGATCACCGATATCTACACCGACACTCTGGCACACAGTGGTGGCATCAACAGTGGTGGCATCAACAGTGGTGGCATCAACAGTGGTGACATCCACAGCTGTGACATCAAGTGGTGACAATCACAGCTGTGGCATCCACAGCGGTGGCATCAGTCCATGTGATACAGTTGAAACAGTCTCCACAATCAGTTCACAGTAAATTTCAACGAAATGGAAAATTTAGTTGAAGGTTAGGAGGGAAAAAAATAGGATGGCGAGTTGTCAGTGAGACACTGTGATTGTTCGAACTTCACCACCACATTAAGAATGACTCAGCACCGGAGCAATATCGGTGCTGTTAATGGGAAGTTTTCTGCAGCATCAGCAAAAGTGGGGGAGGAAACAATTGAGTGGTGTTCTAAGTGGTTGTTAGCAGTGGAGTTATTGGTGGTGACGGCGCTAGAGACGAAATGAACCAAAACACGAAACGCACACACTGCGGATCTAACATTTGGCACGAGTAGCGGATCGCCTCTCAGAACCTGCGACAAGTTTGTGATCAGTCTCGAGGATACTTCTTCCACAACTAGGCTGTTCTTGAATGTAAATGGTATTATATACAAATAAGTATGTTAATAAGATACAATATGCGGTTTATGGTATTATAATGGGACTTTATCAACTGGTAAAGTCCTCAGTGATGAAGCGTCTCAATAAAATACCATAAATCGTATACCGAGTCCTATTAGCCGGTTGGTTTGTTGGTGTTATTGGCCGGCGGGGCGCAGAGCCACCACAACCTGGCTAGTCAGCCACTTTCAACAAATGGTGATTCAACTTCCTCTTGAAAACTATATTTAGGCAATATTTCAAGCCTTCACTGCAGCCTGTCTTTCTCTCACTCTGATAAACTCCTCGAGAATACTTTCTTGTCAGTGAAACGTATCCCTCCGTCTGGGTAGGAACGTTTATACCTCTGCTCTTCCTGGGATGTTGGCCCTGAGAGTATCCTGGAGTATACCTCAAGGTCTAGTCTGCGAATGGGCCCCCTCGAAAATATCCACCGGATATCCTTCAAATAAGACACTCAAGTAATCTTCTAGAATCCCTGAGCGTATTTGACGCTTACCTCAAGACACTCAGGTACCTTCTAGGATCCTGAGTGTACCTTGGGACTTACCTCAAGACACTCAGGTACCTTCTAGGATCCTGAGTGTACCTTGGGACTTACCTCAAGACACTCAGGTACCTTCTAGGATCCTGAGTGTACCTTGGGACTTACCTCAAGACACTCAGGTACCTTCTAGGATCCTGAGTGTACCTTGGGACTTACCTCAAGACACTCAGGTACCTTCTAGGATCCTGAGTGTACCTTGGGACTTACCTCAAGACACTCAGGTACCTTCTAGGATCCTGAGTGTACCTTGGGACTTACCTCAAGACACTCAGGTACCTTCTAGGATCCTGAGTGTACCTTGGGACTTACCTCAAGACACTCAGGTACCTTCTAGGATCCTGAGTGTACCTTGGGACTTACCTTAAGACACTCAGGTACCTTCTAGGATCCTGAGTGTACCTTGGGACTTACCTCAAGACACTCAGGTACCTTCTAGGACCCTGAGTGTACCTTGGAACTTACCTCATGGCGTTCATGTGATGAGGTATCTACTGAGATACCAACAGCAAGCTGAAAAGTCTTAGAACCAGAGACTAAAAGTCTTGATAAGGACAGACTGAGGTGAGAGGAACAAGGACAAAGACAAGGAGGCACACATGGAAGCTACAAAAAATAGATAAGCCACAGGAATGTCAGGAATTACTTCTTCAGTCTGTGGGTGCTAAGTGATAGAGCTGGATGAGGACGTGGAAGACAAACTTCATTCACAGCTTCATGAATAGGTACGACAGATACTAAGAGGCCTGAAACAAACAGTACCGGTAATTAGTACAAAAAGAAAGCGAGGCCAGGAGCTGAGACGCAACATGGGACACCCGCACGAGAAAGAAGCTATTCCGTCAGCAATTTTCCTAATCGACTCCATCCCTTGTAAAACGTGATCTGCTGCTGCTGCTTCCGGTGTGTACCCCTCCATCACCGCTGCTCCATCCATCTCCCTCTATCCCGTCACCGTTGCTCCATCTATTTTCCCTCCCCCAATGTCATCGCCGCTGCTGCTTTATATTTTACCGTCTATTTGTCACTATATTTCACCATCTACCTCACCTTATACTATAATTTACCATGTACTATATTCCATCTACCTCTTAACAGATCCCAGGTAGATTTTGTTCACTTCTACTTAAATGCAGTATATACTAACCTTCACAATTCTGTGCGTCTTCATAGTTCTTCCTACTAAATATTTCCTTTCCAATTTACGTTTAATCTTAGACCGGGAAGCAGGAACAATAGTCCCGAATCCCCCCCACACACACTATATACAATATATATATATATATATATATATATATATATATATATATATATGTCGTGCCGAATATGTAAAACTGGTCAATTAGCAAGAACTCATTTAAAATTAAGTCCTTTCTGAAATTTTCTTTTATACGTTTAAAGATATATTTTTTTCATTAATGTTAATGTAAAAATTTTTAATTTTGCACCAAAAGAATCTTAGAAAACTTACCTAACCTTATTATAACAAGAGCAATTTATTTTAGCCTAACCCAACTAAATATATTTTAGATTTGTTTACAATAATTTAATACTAAACAAACACAGTGAAATATATTTTTTTCGTTAGGTTCAGAATGATTTTGGCGAAATTATTGCATACACAAATTTTCGCTTGTCCTATATAGCAAGATGAGCGTTGCTATTTAAGCCAAGATCGCAAGTTCTGCCTATTCGGCACGACATATATATATATATATATATATATATATATATATATATATATATATATATATATATATATATATATATATACATATATATATACAGATTCCTCCAGTAGGAGGCCTGGTCACAGACCGGGCCGCGGGGGCGTTGACCCCCGGAACTCTCTCCAGGTAAACTCCAGACCAGCTCCTCCCAAAGAACACCAACAGTCCCACTGGGACAAACCGATCATGAAAAAAGTCGCCGACACAATGCTCTCCAACGCCTCAGGAAAGGACAAAGCTCGTCTCCTGGCAGTGAAGGCACCACACTCAGGAGATTTCCTGTTAGCTGTTCCCAATTCCTCCCTGGGCACTCGACTAGACCCACAGGCCATTCGGATTGGTGTTGCTCTTCGCCTAGCCGCCCCCATCCTCACCGAACATAGGTGTATTTGCGGCAGGGCGACAGCTGATCAATTCGGACTTCATGGTCTCGTGTGTCACACAGCAGAAGGGAACTATGCCAGGCATGAGGAGGTCAATGACATCATAAAGAGAAGCCTCGCCACAGCCCGTTGCCCAGCTCAACGGGAACCCCAAGTGCGAAGGTCTGACGGAAGTCTGAAGCGTCCTGATGGAGCCACTATGCTACCTTGGAAGGATGGAAAGCAGATTGCCTGGGACTACACATGTGCCGCCACATTGGCAGACACCTACTTGCCATATTCCGTAGTGGAAGGGGGTGGAGCTGCCAGCCACAGGGAGACCCAGAAGATCCGCAAATATGAAGACCTTTCCCCTTGCTATAACTTCATCCCAATAGGGTCGGAGACCCTTGGAGCATGGGGCAACTGTGCTCTAAAGTTCCTAATAGAGCTGGGTGAAAAGCTCATCATAGAAACTAACGACCACAGGGCGACCAGCTTCCTCTTTCAGAGACTCAGTGTTGCGATCCAGAGAGGAAATGCCTGCAGCATTCTGGGCACGCGGCCCACCGCCGGGGAGCTGGACGAAGTATTTGAGATGTAGGTCTGAGTTACCTATGTTGTTTTACTTTCTATCGTATTTTTGTGAATGTTTTGTCAATGTATTTTGTCTTTAAAATATATATATATAAAATATAGGGGGTGGTAGGAGAAAATTCTCAAAGAGCTTCAGGGAGAACCTTGAGTTTTCCCTGAAGCAAGTCTGTTCTTTTCTCTGAGGATGAGGGTCCCTATAACAGTTCTAGAGGTGGTACCTCCCTATATATATTATATATAGTATATATATATATATATATATATATATATATATATATATATATATATATATATATATATATATATATATATATATATACACCATCGGACGTTACCTACCCAGGCAGGGTGGCCCAAAAAAGAAAAACTTTCATTCACTCCATCACTGTCTTGCCAGCGGCGTGCTTGCACTACAGTTATAAAACTGCAACATTAACACCCCTCCTTCAGGCACTGTACTTCCCATCTCTTCCCATATACGCCATGTAATCGCAGACAGGCGATCTTAACAATGAAAGACAAGCCACGGGGGATCGAAATCTTCATCTCAAGATCTTTCACAAGTCTCCCTGCATCATTAGAAGCTATGCAATATTGTAATAGTAACAGGAAGAATGAGGGGAAGTTTTCTCAGTCAGGTAGCGTGTTGGAGTTGGTTGGTGTCACCACCCTACCTTACTCTGAGAAAACTTCCCCTCATTCTTCTTGTTGCTACTCTTGCAACACTGCATAGCTTCTGATGAAGGACGGAGACGTGTGAAAGTGCTTTAGCTGAAAATTTTCATCTCCCGTGGCTTGTCTTGCATATATATATATATATATATATATATATATATATATATATATATATATATATATATATATATATATATATATATATATAATGCGCAAGGAATTCGCAAGAGCAGGCGAAATATACACAAACACTGATCTCTGGCTGAAGGAGACTCGAACCTACGAAACTTGGAACAAGGTACGCAGTGCTTTACCAATCTGCCCACACTGGACCAATACCTTGGAGTCCAGCTTGCGCTAGACTTTGATCCAAGGCAGCCAGCTTTCAGGGAGAAGGCTTACAGCTTTTCATCTCATCCCCTGCATGCATCAGCCTTACTAGAGATATTAACAATGCAAGGAATTCGCAAGAGCAGGCGAAATATACACAAACACGGTAGCGTGGTGGAGCTGGTTGGTGTCACCACCCCACCTTACTCTGAGAAAACTTCCCCTCATTCTTCTTGTTGCTACTCTTGCAACACTGCATAGCTCCTGATGAAGGACGGAGACGTGTGAAAGTGCTTTAGCTGAAAATTTTCATCTCCCGTGGCTTGTCTTGCATATATATATATATATATATATATATATATATATATATATATATATATATATATATATATATATATATATATATATATATAGATATATATACTCCGACATCCAAAAGAATGTTTCAAGTACAGTTGTGTCTCCTCTGTCCCTCCTCCAACAGTAGCAACTTTTTTAACACTGACCAGGCAGTCAACAAGATCGTCTGGCATCAGGACAAGTTGCGAGGGTAGAGTAACTCTGGAAATGAGTCACTGGTACAGTGCCTGGTACATGAGTAACACACAACCAATGGTCACCATCAGTCAATGGTTCACTAGTGATACACTACAAATGGCCACCACCAATCACACGTAAATGTGACCACCACTAGTCACTGATTCACTAGCGACACATCACAAATGACCACCACCAGTGACTGGTAAATGTGACACACCGCTGGCCACTACCAGTCACTGGTACACTAGCCACACAACACAGCCGGGGCATCACATACTCACGCTCGGTGGAGAGAAAGTCTACGGGAAAAGCAAGCCATGTTTCACATACAGCCTATCTCTGCCTCTTACCGGAGGGCTTCTGACCTTTCCCCTCCTTTCTCCCAGCTCTTCTCTTCCTCCTTCCTGGCTCTTCCTCTTTTCTCCTGGTTTTATTATATGATTGTTTAGAAAAATAATTTACAAACACAGTTTCACTATATGCTTTTATTGGTGGCAAATTGTGTGTGTGTGTGTGTGTGTGTGTGTGTGTGTGTGTGTGTGTGTGTGTGTGTGGTGTGTGTGGTGTGGTGTGGTGTGTGGTGTGGTGTGGTGTGTGGTGTGGTGTATGTGTGTGTGTGTGTGTGTGTGTGTGTGTGTGTGTGTGTGTGTGTGTGTGTGTGTGTGTGTGTGTGTGTGGTGTGTGTGGTGTGGTGTGGTGTGTGGTGTGGTGTATGTGTGTGTGTGTGTGTGTGTGTGTGTGTGTGTGTGTGTGTGTGTGTGTGTGTGTGTGTGTGTGTGTGTGTGTGTGTGTACTCACCTAGTTGTGACTGCAGGGGTCGACTCACAGCTCCTGGCCCCGGTGGGTGTGCATGTTTGTTGATAGAAAGTGCTTGCTGTTATTGTTCCAGTTCTCAGTGTTCCAGCTCTCATAGTGTTCCAACTCTCACAGTGTTCCAGCTCTCACAGTGTTCCAGATCTCACAGTGTTCCAGCTCTCCCAGTGTTCCAGCTCTCACAGTATTCCAGCTCTTACAGTGTCCCAGCTCTCACAGTGTTCCAGCTCTCACAGTGTTCCAGTTCTCACAGTGTTCCAGATCTCACAGTGTTCCAGCTCTCACAGGGTTCCAGCTCTCACAGTACTCCAGCTCTTACAGTGTCCCAGCTCTCATAGTGTTCCAGCTCTCACAGTGTTCCAGCTCTCACAGTGTTCCAGTTCTCACAGTGTCCCAGCTCTCACAGTGTTCCAGATCTCACAGTGTTCCAGCTCTCACAGTATTCCAGTTATCACAGTATTCCAGCTCTCACAGTGTCCCAGCTCTCACAGTATTCCAGTTATCACAGTATTCCAGATCTCGCAGTGTCCCAGCTCTCACAGTGTTCCAGTTCTCACAGTGTTCCAGTTCTCAGAGTGTTCCAGCTCTCAAAGTGTCCCAGCCCTCACAGTATTCCAGCTCTCAAAGTGTCCCAGCTCTCACAGTATTCCAGCTCTCAGTGTCCCAGCTCTCACAGTGTTCCAGTTCTCAGAGTGTTCCAGTTATCACAGTATTCCAGATCTCGCAGTGTCCCAGCTCTCACAGTATTCCAGTTATCACAGTATTCCAGATCTCGCAGTGTCCCAGCTCTCACAGTATTCCAGTTCTCACAGTGTTCCAATCTCACAGTGTTCCAGTTCTCACAGTATTCCAGCTCTCACATGTCCCAGCTCTCGCAGTGTTCCAGTTCTCAGAGTGTTCTAGCTCTCAAAGTGTCCCAGCTCTCACAGTGTTCCAGTTCTCAGAGTGTTCCAGATCTCACAGTGTTCCAGTTCTCAGTGTCCCAGCTCTCGAAGTGTCCCAGCTCTCACAGTGTTCCAGCTCTCAAAGTGTCCCAGCTCTCACAGTGTTCCAGCTCTCACAGTGTTCCAGTTCTCAGAGTGTTCCAGCTCTCAAAGTGTCCCAGCTCTCACAGTATTCCAGCTCTCAAAGTGTCCCAGCTCTCACAGTATTCCAGCTCTCAGAGTGTCCCAGCTCTCACAGTGTTTGAGTTCTCAGAGTGTCCTAGCTCTCACAGTGTTCCAGTTCTCAGAGTGTCCCAGCTCTCACAGTGTTTGAGTTCTCAGAGTGTCCCAGCTCTCACAGTGTTCCAGTTCTCAAAGTGTCCCAGCTCTCACAGTGTTCCAGCTCTCAGTGTCCCAGCTCTCACAGTGTTTGAGTTCTCAGAGTGTCCCAGCTCTCACAGTATTCCAGCTCTCAAAGTGTCCCAGCTCTCACAGTGTTCCAGCTCTCAGTGTCCCAGCTCTCACAGTGTCCCAGTTCTCATATTTTTCTGAAGTTAGGCAGCAACCTACGGCGCACCTGTGACAGGTTTCCAGGGTTTCCTTGGTGACTGCTTGTCCATCTAAACTTTTCCTGTTAGCGGCCTGCGGGCGGCTAGCACCAACAGCCTGGTAGATCAGGCCATCAACCAGAGGCCTGGTCCGGGACAGGGCCGCGGAGGTGGGAGCCGCAGTGACCCTAGGAATCATCTTGAAGTAACACAAAACCATGTTTGGGACCCGGTTTGAAAGACACTAATCAACAGGTAATTTTTAACAGACTTGCATATGGTGATTTGTATCTAAATACAATATTATTATTATTATTATTATTATTATTATTATTATTATTATTATTATTATTATCAACAACCCGGCCGAATCCCAAAGAGGCAGAGTGACCCAAAAACTTAGTAATTTATACAGAAGGGGTTACTAGCCTCTTGCTCCCGGCATTTTAGTGGCTTCTTATGACACGCATGGCTTACAGAGGAAGAATTCTTTTCCATTTCCTCATGGATTATTATTATTGTAACTTTTAGAACTCGACTAATGCTACTTTCCAAGCAACATATCCTCCAACGAGGGCAGTCAGTTTAACGAGAATAACTTTTAGTGAATTTCTGTGAGCTTAAAATGGCCCTTTTAATTTTAATATTGATTTTCGGTTAAGTCAGTTTAAGTTAATATATATTACACTTATAATAAGTCAACAGTAATGTAATTAAAAAGAAAGGTGGTTTACGTCTAATAACGTGGGACGTATTGTGACATTTCGATCCTGCATTTTCTAACAAAAGGTTAGAAAATGCTCCAAGATACTGGTGGCTTGTCGCTTAGAAAACTGCTCTTCTACTGTTTCATAAACTAAAACATATACTCTACAAACTACTGTTATCAAGTTATAAGAACTTAACTAATATAATCCCAGTCAGTGGCAAGTGGCCGGGCCAGGAGCTGAGACTCAACCCCTGCAACCACAAAAGCGAGTTCAAATAGGCGAATACCAATAAATCTAAAAACTTAATTTTCTGAGGTACCTACCACGTCATGGACGTGTGAGCGTGGACGTCTGAGAAGAGACGTCTCATCAAAACAAAGAATATACAAGTGTGGACATTTCGTCAACACACAGACATGTTTATGTGATTCATTATGTAAAACATCCTAATAACCTTGTTACTGAATCAATAAATTTGTAAACAGTTTAATACTATTGTAACTTGCTTAGCTAATTAAATGTTGGGGCCCATCCATGGAATAATTATGTCGCCAAAACTTTTAAATCACAAAAACTATAGACCGAGAGCACTGGCATCTTACATTATAAACAACTTTGTAAGATTTATAATAAGTAAGATTTCTAAACACAAGGATTTGTATCAGTTCCACAACTCTGGACATGATGGGTTCATGGTAGGTACTTTCTGCTTATCGTAACTGTTGGACCATTACGACATGGCCTTGGATGCACTGGAAGATAAAATGTAAATATGATGTAGCATTCAAAGACTTCGCAAAAACCTTCGACATGTGTGATCATGGTATGACAAAGAAATATCTGGAAAAGTTGACAGATATAAATCTTTGATATACCATTGATGGGTTTCAAGAGTTTTTCTACTCGGGCAGCCCGGCCGGGAGCCGGGCTGCCCGAGTAGAAAATCCAGAGATTAACATTCAACAAAGTAGAAATCCAGAGATTAATATTCAACAGAGTAAAATCAAAGGCTACCATAGTGAAGGGCACTATTGCTCAAGGCACAGAACTCGACCCAATTTTTTTTCACTCTCATATTCGACAACAAGAGACATAAATCACAGAATTATATCATTCTTTGCATATGATACCAGAATCTTCACATTAGTGGCACCCATTTAAGACACAGCAAATCTCCAAGCTAATATAAACCAGGTCTTTCAATGGGCCACTGATAACAATGTTCAATGAAGACAAATTCAAATTGTTACGTTATGAAAAAATGGAACAGGGAATAAACAAACTTAAAACCACTAAACAGAGCAGAATGCTACCATGAAGTACCTAAGAGTAATAATGTCAGGTGTTACATTCAGGTAGAATAGTAATGTTAATATCACAGCTGCAAGGAAAATGATGGGTTGCTTGACTAGAACCTTCAACACAACAGATGCCAAACCAATGATGATAATCTGTAAATCACTTGTCCTCTATACGCTGAAATATTGTTGTACACTGACAGACTCCTGTAAAGCAAACAAAATTTCAGATCTGGAGGATGTACAGACAACTACAGTGCATGTAAATTCGGTCAAGCATTTAAATTACTGGAGCGACTACAGTCCCTTGAACTGTATTTCCCTGGAGCGATGACGAGAAAGATACATCATAATTTATACGTGGAAAATCTTGAAGGTGTTGATCCCAAATCTGCACACCGAAATCACTCCCCACGAAAGCAAGAGAATCGGTAGACTTGCAAAATACCCTCAGTGAAAATCATTGGTGCAATTACACTAAGAAATAGCTCAGTAAGTACAAAAGGAACAAGATTTTCAGCTCCCTCTCTTCATACATCAAGGGCTTTACGAACATATTTCTAGCTGTCTTCAAGAGGAACCTAGGTTCCTCAAGTCAGTTCCTGATCACTCGGACTGTGGTGCCTACGTTGAACTAAGTGCGCCTAGCACCAACAGCCTCATTGATCAGGCCATCAACCTGAAGGCCTGGTCTGAATCCCGCCGGCGGGGGCAGTGATCTCCCACACTGTTTACAGGTGAACCGCCAACAGGATAAATATATGATACATAATAAAACTTTTTTTATTATTATTAACACATCAGCCGTCTCCCACCAAGGCAGGGTGGCCCGAAAAAGAAAAACTTTCATCATTCACTCCATCACTGTCTTGCCAGAGACGCGCTTACACTACAGTTATAAAATGGCAACATTAACACCCCTCCTTCAGTGCAGGTACTGTATTTCCCATCTCCAGGACTCGAAGTCCGGCCTGCCGGTTTCCCAAAATCCCTTTATAAATATTACCTTGCTCACACTGCAACAGCACGTCAAGTCCTAAAAAACATTTGTCTCCATTCACTCCTATCACGCTCACGCATGCTTGTTGGAAGTCCAATCCCCTCGCACACAAAATCTCCTTTACCCCCTCCCTCCGAACTTTCCTAGGCCGACCCCTACCCCGCCTTCCCTCCACTACAGACTTATACACTCTTGAAGTCATTATATTTCGTTCCACCCTCTCTACATGTCTGAACCACCTCAATAACCCTTCCTCAGCCCTCTCGATAATAGTTTTGGTAATCCTGCACCTCCTCCTAATTTCCAAACTACGAATTCTCTGCATTATATTCACACCACACATTGGCCTCAGACATGACATCCCTGCCTCCAGCCTTCTCCTTGTTGCAATATTCACCACTCATGCTACACACCCATATATGAGCTCTGGTATATAACTATACTCTCATACATTGCCCTCTTTCCTTCTATGGACAAAGTTCTTTGTCTCCACAGACTCCTTAGTGCACCACTCACCTTTTTCACCTCATCCTTCATAGACTCATCTGCTGACACGTCTACTCCTAAATATCTGAATACATTCACCTCCTCCATACTCTCTCCCTAAAATATGATATCCAATCTTTCGTCACATATTTTTTTTTATCCTAATCACCTTACTCTTTCCTATATTCACTTTTAATTTTCTTCTTTTACATACCCGACAAAACTCATCCACCAGCTTTTGCAACTTTTCTTTAGAATCTCCCAAAAGCACAGTCATCAACAAAAAGCAACTGTGACCACACACCTCTTTCCAACACCCAAGCATTCACTTCTCTTACAGCCCCATCTATAAATATATTGAACAACCATGGTGACATCACACTTTTACTGGGAAATAATCTCCCTCTCTCCTATATACTCTAATCTGAGCCTCACTATCCTCGTAAAAACTCTGCATTG
Source organism: Cherax quadricarinatus (assembly GCF_038502225.1). Lineage (NCBI taxonomy): Eukaryota > Metazoa > Arthropoda > Malacostraca > Decapoda > Parastacidae > Cherax > Cherax quadricarinatus. The sequence continues at coordinate 11,221,588 of NC_091337.1, read as the reverse complement.
CTTTCAGTAACCTACCTCCTATTCCATACATCTGCATTTGCAACTATCAGAGCAAACACACACACACACACACACACACACACACACACACACACACACACACACACACACACACACACACACACACACACACACACACACACACACACACAGGGAGCAAGGAGAGAGGACCTAATAACACTCAATGAAGAGGCGGGGCCAGGAGCTGAGTCTCGACCTCTGCAACCACAATTAGGTGAGTACACACACACACACATGTGTCTAGGACAAAATGGTAACTAACACACTTTCCAATAAATAACAGCACTGGGAGGAAATATTCTCGCTACGTACCTTAGAAATGGAACAGCTACAGAACATCTGCACGAGATAAAAATGTTGTATTAGTAAATGAGTAAGTTTTTTATAAACTGAAATATAAGTAGAGAAACAACATTATTTTTTCATGTGTATAAGCGAATATCAGTATTTCATTGATGTTAAATAATATTAGCCCAATGTAGGCTAATCTGAGATAATTTCTCATGCTTTCGTGAATTATCAATCACATTGTTCAGGAACACAGTGAAAGAAATAAGCATCACAACTAACAACACTATTGCCACAGAGCTATAGAACATTTATTTTGTTCTTATATAACCAATTCAACAATATCTAGTTCTTATGCAATGTCAACTAGAATTCTAGATTACTTTGTTTATCACGGTAATCTGGTCTGACAAGAAATCTGAATAACTGCAGATTACCTAGAGTAAAATGGTAAGACATCTATTGTTTATACTACTGCTGCTGCACTTCTGCTGTTACAGCTGCTGCTGTGACGGCGGCGACGGAAATAAAACATACAGACCAGCATAACACACAGGGAACCTAACAGAGACAGATACTTGACGTAACACTGGAAACTAAATAGTGTCTACAGAATTGTTAACAAAGTGTGCCCAGACTGTCTTACCTGCAGTATGAGGACCAGTGACTGCCCACAACCTGAGGAAAATGAATACATTGGCATACACTTGGGACTTATCGGTAAGTAGGTACCTCGGTGCCTGGTCATCTGTTATGGGAAGTATTTTGAGGAGGAAGATCAGAGGACCCCAATGGAGGTAAGCCAGACTAAGCAGCTTTATTGGGTTATCCTGGATTTTATTTGGATTATTAACCCGGAGGGTTACTAATCCAAATAAAATATCTTATTAGTCACCATTTATTATTTAACAAATTACTGCTGACATTAATGGATTTAATGGCGATATATTTCTTACACATCAACTCCCCCCCCCCCCCTCATTTCCAACAGTATGAACCTTGCGGGTTTAACGTTTTCTCACGAATAATAATAATAATAATAATAATAATAATAATAATAATAATAATAATAATGATGATGATGATAATTGTGATTAGAACATAGGTTTAAATACTACTACTACGACCACCACATCTACTACAACTTTAACTACAACTAAATAATAATAATAATCAAACTATGTACCTAATGTAATCATTGTAAGATTTATAAAAGTTCTGTAAAACAAACTGCACTGAACTTGAATAAAGTGTATCATATGGTAAGGTCACACTGAGTGAGAGAGGGAAACCCGCGTAACAATTACACAAGACCCCCCATACACTAGTTTTCTTAGGCACACCCATCCGTCATAAAACACGGAGATAATTGCAGGATTAACTTCACTATCGGGCATAATCCTTTTACACGCCCATATTTCTTTGGGACTGTCAATTAGTAAGTTTAATAAACTTTAATTTTTCGTTATTGTAATCTGTAAAGCATGACGTTTTGTGGAGACTACATTACCTTTCTGTGGTGTGGTCCAACACACACGATTACTTTATCTGATCCAATGGAAACAGAATCAGAATAATTTCTTTAATTTTCAAAACATTAAATTTTCAAAACATTATAACTGAAAAGTCTATAATATGTACAGCATTTTAGACAAACGCAGATCAGGTTTAGAACTAAATAATACTAAATAGTCACATAGATCCGTTGACTGAAACAGTCTTCACATTAATTTCTAATACACAGGCAAGAAATTAGTCATATTGCTTTGGTTTATTGGATTATCATAGGTTAAACCTACATTATCTATATATAAAAACTGCTAAGACAGTATATAATGGATGTCAAAACACCAGAAAATCAGACGAAGCTGTGGGGCACGATTACAGTATGCAGGAGACTAAGGAGAACTGGCAAAGTAAACACATGCAGGATCGTCACAACAAACAGAACAGAATGAGAGATCACAGATGAAAATTAAACACACTGTAATTCGTTATTGTAAACGAGAACTGTAATTGTGATACGCGTGTGTCTTGATCCTCCCACTTGCCGTGCCGGAGGATGGAGCGTCTTGACATGCAGTAGCCTGGAGTCTACCTGGAGGGTATTCCGGGGATGAACGCCCCCGCGGCCCGGACCATGACAAAGCCTCCTGGTGGATCAGGGCATGATCAATGGCCCGTACTAACCCCGTCAAGACATTGCTCTCTCCTTTTATAATTACAATGATGACTCGTTGGAACTTTAGGACGTATTTCCTAAGTGTCCGGATAGACTAGAAAGCAACAGTAGAAGCGAAAGCAATTCACGGCTTCAAAACAAAAAATATGCTGTATATAGATCAAAGGCACGCAGCAGGAAAGAAAAGATAAATGCACCTGAACTTGAAGTTCTGACAACCGAACAGTGATTGCTTCTTGATGATTACACTAATATATACAAACACACCACGAGGCCAGATGAAACCAACTCCCGACCATGTACTGCGCGAGCGCGAGCGCACACACACACACACACACACACACACACACACACACACACACACACACACACACACACACACACACACACACACACACACACACACACACACAGTCATGTATGCGCGGAGCCCCAGACCGACATAATGAGATTAGTCACGAGGGAGCATTCACCAAATTCAACTTCAATAACAAAAACATAAAGTGGGACCAAGTAAACCAAGTCCTAACCGATATAAGCTGGGAAGATATACTAAGCAACACAGACCCCAACTTATGCCTAGAACAGATTAACTCGGTAGCACTCGATGTATGCACAAGGCTTATTCCTCTAAGAAAAAGGAGGAGTAGATGTAAAACAGAAAGAGACAGGCGCTCCCTTTACAGGCGACGGAAAAGAATAACAGAGCGGCTAAAAGAGGTCAATATATCTGAAATGCGTAGGGAGACACTGGTCAGAGAAATAGCAAGCATCGAACTTAAGCTAAAAGAATCCTTTAGGAGTCAGGAATCGCGGGAAGAACTAAAAGCCATAAATGAAATCGAAAGAAACCCAAAGTATTTCTTCTCCTATGCCAAATCAAAATCGAGAACAACGTCCAGTATTGGGCCCCTACTTAAACAAGATGGGTCCTACACAGATGACAACAAGGAAATGAGTGAGCTACTCAAGTCCCAATATGACTCAGTTTTTAGCAAGCCGCTAACCAGACTGAGAGTCGAAGATCAAAATGAATTTTTTATGAGAGAGCCACAAAATTTGATTAACACAAGCCTATCCGATGTTATCCTGACGCCAAATGACTTCGAACAGGCGATAAATGACATGCCCATGCACTCTGCCCCAGGGCCAGACTCATGGAACTCTGTGTTCATCAAGAACTGCAAGAAGCCCCTATCACGAGCCTTTTCCATCCTATGGAGAGGGAGCATGGACACGGGGGTCGTCCCTCAGTTACTAAAAACAACAGACATAGCCCCACTCCACAAAGGGGGCAGTAAAGCAACAGCAAAGAACTACAGACCAATAGCACTAACATCCCATATCATAAAAATCTTTGAAAGGGTCCTAAGAAGCAAGATCACCACGCATCTAGAAACCCATCAGTTACACAACCCAGGGCAACATGGGTTTAGAACAGGTCGCTCCTGTCTGTCTCAACTATTGGACCACTACGACAAGGTCCTAAATGCACTAGAAGACAAAAAGAATGCAGATGTAATATATACAGACTTTGCAAAAGCCTTCGACAAGTGTGACCATGGCGTAATAGCGCACAAAATGCGTGCTAAAGGAATAACAGGAAAAGTCGGTCGATGGATCTATAATTTCCTCACTAACAGAACACAGAGAGTAGTCGTCAACAGAGTAAAGTCCGAGGCAGCTACGGTGAAAAGCTCTGTTCCACAAGGCACAGTACTCGCTCCCATCTTGTTCCTCATCCTTATATCCGACATAGACAAGGATGTCAGCCACAGCACCGTGTCTTCCTTTGCAGATGACACCCGAATCTGCATGACAGTGTCTTCCATTGCAGACACTGCAAAGCTCCAGGCAGACATCAACCAAATCTTTCAGTGGGCTGCAGAAAACAATATGAAGTTCAACGATGAGAAATTTCAATTACTCAGATATGGTAAACATGAGGAAATTAAATCTTCATCAGAGTACAAAACAAATTCTGGCCACAAAATAGAGCGAAACACCAACGTCAAAGACCTGGGAGTGATCATGTCGGAGGATCTCACCTTCAAGGACCATAACATTGTATCAATCGCATCTGCTAGAAAAATGACAGGATGGATAATGAGAACCTTCAAAACTAGGGAGGCCAAGCCCATGATGACACTCTTCAGGTCACTTGTTCTATCTAGGCTGGAATATTGCTGCACACTAACAGCACCTTTCAAGGCAGGTGAAATTGCCGACCTAGAAAATGTACAGAGAACTTTCACGGCGCGCATAACGGAGATAAAACACCTCAATTATTGGGAGCGCTTGAGGTTCCTAAACCTGTATTCCCTGGAACGCAGGAGGGAGAGATACATGATTATATACACCTGGAAAATCCTAGAGGGACTAGTACCGAACTTGCACACGAAAATCACCCACTACGAAAGCAAAAGACTTGGCAGACGATGCACCATCCCCCCAATGAAAAGCAGGGGTGTCACTAGCACGTTAAGAGACCATACAATGAGTGTCAGGGGCCCGAGACTGTTCAACTGCCTCCCAGCACACATAAGGGGGATTACCAACAGACCCCTGGCAGTCTTCAAGCTGGCACTGGACAAGCACCTAAAGTCGGTTCCGGATCAGCCGGGCTGTGGCTCGTATGTTGGTTTGCGTGCAGCCAGCAGCAACAGCCTGGTTGATCAGGCTCTGATCCACCAGGAGGCCTGGTCTCAGACCGGGCCGCGGGGGCGTTGACCCCCGGAACTCTCTCCAGGTAAACTCCAGGTAAACACACACAATGAGAAACAAGCAACTTTCTAGTTTTTAACAAAACATTTTCCAAGTAATATACAAGTGATGTTCAGTATCCGACTTCATATATACAAAAGCAATATCCCAGAGTATATTTCAAGGAATTTCTGATTCGATACAGGAGGCCTGGTCACAGACCGGGCCGCGGGGGCGTTGACCCCCGGAACTCTCTCCAGGTATACTCCAGGTATATCAGCGTATATACACAACGGTATTTATACATTGGTACTATGTTTATTATTATTATTATTATTATTAGTAGTAGTAGTAGTAGTAGTAGTAGTAGTAGTAGTAGTAGTAGTAGTCGTAGTCTTTTTTTGACACTCCGGTCGTCTCCCAGTGAGATAGGGTGGGAGAAATATAGTGGAAGTATGAACGTGTGGTGTTGTAGGGGTGTAGTGGAGGTATGGCAGAGGTATGGAGTGGTAGGGATGCAGTGGAGGAATGGCGATGTGGTATGGTAAGGGTGTAGTGGAGGTATGTATGGCCTGGGTGTGGTGTGGTAGAGGTGCAACTAAGGTGTAGTATGGGTGTAGAGGAGGTATGTTGTGGTGTAGGTGTGTAATGGAGGTGTAGTGGTTTGGTAGAGATGTGATGGGTGAGTTCAGGTGAAAATGTGATGGTGGAGGTAGGATGGAGGCGCGCTGGGGTGTGATGTACAGATGTGGCGGGGGGTATTTGGGTGGAGACGCTGTGGGGGGTATAGTGGGGGTTGTGGTGAAGTGTTGGGGTTCAGTGGTGTGATGGAGTGGTAGGAGTATGGTGGAGTGGTAAGTGTGTAGTGTGGTATGGTGGTGAAGGTGCGATGGGATGTCCTGGAGGTGTGGCCCAGAGTGTGGCAAGGGCACATAGAGCACGAGAGAGGTGATGGAGTGGCTGGTACACACCCAGGGCCCCCACTCTAGCACCACTCACTACAGCCGGACACATAGCCACCATATATCCTCTCCACTCACCGTCTATGTCATTTACACGCTGCTCATTTCACTACAGAAGCTGAAATAGGTCTCGTTCCCTTCCTGGGGACAGTGACCACCTAGCATCTCCCTACATGGATGCTGGGACTAGCGGCATCTAGCATCTCCTATCTCACACATACGACCATATAAAGAATCCCACGCTTTTATTTTGCACCAGAAACTAAATAAAAGCAACCTGAGGAATATTCACTCTTCCTCTATGTGCCACATAAATGAAATGGTTGTGTACGCATCCTAGGTGATGCAAGGTCACGTACATATAATGATCTAGAGCAATGTTGTAGTGGTATTTGGCAGTTCTCTGGCGCGCCACACATCCCAACATACCACCAGCATCTCCTTACATTTGGCTCATCTTTCAGTGTGTTACGCTGCTTCTTGTTCTTACTAGGAACCAGTTCTAACCTCTGGGTCACGACACACCCCTTGTCCATGCACTCAAATGCAAGTGTGGGAAAAAAGAGTAAAAAATTCCCACGCTAACCCATATTTTCCCAGGACTTTCAACCCACACTGAATGGGGCCGCACGCCCTGCCCTCTAGCGGATGCTTCGTAAACTGAGCATCCTATTTCCTTTAATTTTACCGTTATTACACCTCACTGGGATAAAATTTTTGATCATATAAACGCAAAATACCCAAGTGTATCAACACAAAATGTAGATAACTTTGTACCTACCTCAATAACGCCTCAGAATGCAAAATTCCCACCACCAAGCCCCGCGTTCTCACGGGAAGTTTGAAAACTTTTTGTTTACGCTCAGGACTAGAGCAGCCTCCCACTTGATATTGCTCTTGCTCACACCTTCTGACTCACTTATAATGATATCACGCCGGCACAACACTTCATCACACAATACTTTTCAGATTTCACGGGTCAACACTACACACAAGTGTCGGGTGAGTAATAAATCCTGGGTTTAGTTGGGCAGTGAGTGACAGACAGGACGAGGACGGAGCTGAGTGAGGGTGTTCCATGTGCTGGGTACAGTGCTAGGGGTGGGGAGACCCACCAGGGGAACACCACCACCACCACAGTTACCGCTACTGTTTATTAACGCTGATTAAATCCTCTCTGCTTCTCTCTCATCTTCATGTCATCATCAAAACGGGTAGATCGTAACAATATTTTATTTTACGAGTTTGATAAAAATCTAGCGCAGGCAACCTACTGACGCAAATATATCGTACATTATGGCCACAGATCTGTCGGGCGCTGGGCATCTGCTCTCAGTGCAGCATCCGAATGCCTGCCTTAAGCACAGACCTCGACCTAACACGCATTTCAGCACATTATAGCAGGGTTAAAATGTATATATTTGCAGCGATCTGACAAGGCTTTACCTGGAGTTTACCTGGAGAGAGTTTCGGGGGTCAACGCCCCCGCGGCCCGGTCTGTGACCAGGCCTCCTGGTGGATCAGCGCCTGATCAACCAGGCTGTTGCTGCTGGCTGCACGCAAACCAACGTACGAGCCACAGCCCGGCTGATCAGGAACTGACTTTAGGTGCTTGTCCAGTGCCAGCTTGAAGACTGCCAGGGGTCTGTTGGTAATCCCCCTTATGTGTGCTGGGAGGCAGTTGAACAGTCTCGGTCCCCTGACACTTATTGTATGGTCTCTTAACGTGCTAGTGACACCCCTGCTTTTCATTGGGGGGATGGTGCATCGTCTGCCAAGTCTTTTGCTTTCGTAGTGAGTGATTTTCGTGTGCAAGTTCGGTACTAGTCCCTCTAGGATTTTCCAGGTGTATATAATCATGTATCTCTCCCTCCTGCGTTCCAGGGAATACAGGTTTAGAAACCTCAAGCGCTCCCAGTAATTGAGGTGTTTTATCTCCGTTATGCGCGCCGTGAAAGTTCTCTGTACATTTTCTAGGTCGGCAATTTCACCTGCCTTGAAAGGTGCTGTTAGAGTGCAGCAATATTCCAGCCTAGATAGAACAAGTGACCTGAAGAGTGTCATCATGGGCTTGGCCTCCCTAGTTTTGAAGGTTCTCATTATCCATCCTGTCATTTTTCTAGCAGATGCGATTGATACAATGTTATGGTCCTTGAAGGTGAGATCCTCCGACATAATCACTCCCAGGTCTTTGACGTTGGTGTTTCGCTCTATTTTGTGGCCAGAATTTGTTTTGTACTCTGATGAAGATTTAATTTCCTCATGTTTACCATATCTGAGTAATTGAAATTTCTCATCGTTGAACTTCATATTGTTTTCTGCAGCCCACTGAAAGATTTGGTTGATGTCCGCCTGGAGCCTTGCAGTGTCTGCAATGGAAGACACTGTCATGCAGATTCGGGTGTCATCTGCAAAGGAAGACACGGTGCTGTGGCTGACATCCTTGTCTATGTCGGATATGAGGATGAGGAACAAGATGGGAGCTAGTACTGTGCCTTGTGGAACAGAGCTTTTCACCGTAGCTGCCTCGGACTTTACTCTGTTGACGACTACTCTCTGTGTTCTGTTAGTGAGGAAATTATAGATCCATCGACCAACTTTTCCTGTTATTCCTTTAGCGCGCATTTTGTGCGCTATTACGCCATGGTCACACTTGTCGAAGGCTTTTGCAAAGTCTGTATATATTACATCTGCATTCTTTTTGTCTTCTAGTGCATTTAGGACCTTGTCGTAGTGATCCAGTAGTTGAGACAGACAGGAGCGACCTGTTCTAAACCCATGTTGCCCTGGGTTGTGTAACTGATGGGTTTCTAGATGGGTGGTGATCTTGCTTCTTAGGACCCTTTCAAAGATTTTTATGATATGGGATGTTAGTGCTATTGGTCTGTAGTTCTTTGCTGTTGCTTTACTGCCCCCTTTGTGGAGTGGGGCTATGTCTGTTGTTTTTAGTAACTGAGGGACGACCCCCGTGTCCATGCTCCCTCTCCATAGGATGGAAAAGGCTCGTGATAGGGGCTTCTTGCAGTTCTTGATGAACACAGAGTTCCATGAGTCTGGCCCTGGGGCAGAGTGCATGGGCATGTCATTTATCGCCTGTTCGAAGTCATTTGGCGTCAGGATAACATCGGATAGGCTTGTGTTAATCAAATTTTGTGGCTCTCTCATAAAAAATTCATTTTGATCTTCGACTCTCAGTCTGGTTAGCGGCTTGCTAAAAACTGAGTCATATTGGGACTTGAGTAGCTCACTCATTTCCTTGCTGTCATCTGTGTAGGACCCATCTTGTTTAAGTAGGGGCCCAATACTGGACGTTGTTCTCGATTTTGATTTGGCATAGGAGAAGAAATACTTTGGGTTTCTTTCGATTTCATTTATGGCTTTTAGTTCTTCCCGCGATTCCTGACTCCTAAAGGATTCTTTTAGCTTAAGTTCGATGCTTGCTATTTCTCTGACCAGTGTCTCCCTGCGCATTTCTGATATATTGACCTCTTTTAGCCGCTCTGTTATTCTTTTCCGTCGCCTGTAAAGGGAGCGCCTGTCTCTTTCTATTTTACATCTACTCCTCCTTTTTCTTAGAGGAATAAGCCTTGTGCATACATCGAGTGCCACCGAGTTAATCTGTTCTAGGCATAAGTTTGGGTCTGTGTTGCTTAGTATATCTTCCCAGCTTATATCGGTTAGGACTTGGTTTACTTGGTCCCACTTTATGTTTTTGTTATTGAAGTTGAATTTGGTGAATGCTCCCTCGTGACTAGTCTCATTTTGTCGGTCTGGGGCTCCACGCATACATGTCTGAACCTCAATTATGTTGTGATCTGAGTATATTGTTTTTGATATGGTGACATTTCTTATCAGATCATCATTGTTAGTGAAGATGAGGTCTAGTGTATTCTCCAGTCTAGTAGGCTCTATTATTTGCTGGTTTAAATTGAATTTTGTGCAGAGATTTAAAAGCTCGTGTGAGTGTGAGTTTTCATCAGAGCTGCCTCCTGGTGTTATTACTGCAACAATATTATTTGCTATATTCCTCCATTTTAGGTGCCTTAAGTTGAAATCCCCCAGGAGCAAGATGTTGGGTGCAGGAGCTGGAAGATTTTCCAGACAGTGGTCAATTTTTAACAGCTGTTCCTGGAATTGCTGGGATGTTGCATCCGGAGGCTTGTAGACTACCACAATGACTAGGTTTTGGTTCTCGACCTTTACTGCTAAAACTTCCACTACGTCATTTGAGGCATTAAGCAGTTCTGTGCAAACAAGTGACTCTGCAATGTACAGGCCAACCCCCCCCCTTTTGCCTGTTCACTCTGTCACATCTGTATAGGTTGTAACCTGGGATCCATATTTCGTTGTCCAAGTGATCCTTTATGTGGGTCTCAGTGAAAGCCGCGAACATTGCCTTTGCCTCTGCAAGCAGTCCACGGATGAAAGGTATTTTGTTGTTTATTGCTGGCTTTAGACCCTGTATATTTGCAAAGAAGAATGTTATCGGACTGGTGGTATTGTTGGTACTGGGGGGGGATTTTTTTTCCGGCATTAGTATCTGTATCTGTTGGTTTGGAGTGGAGGCCATCGACTGTGGTTCCACTCCAGGAATGACTGGATTTGGTGTACGATTTCTGCCATTTCCTGCCAGTTTTTTTTCCTTCCTGGCACTAAAAAACCTCTCCCTCTTGAGTGGCTGTGGCTACCCAGGTTTTCCCATGGCCTGGATGTTTTGTATCTTTTTGTCCCCTTTAGATGGTATGCCTGGCAATTTAAGTTATAGCACAGTCTTTCCTGTACTGAAGAGGTACACATTTCAGGGTGAAAAAGCTTACAGGAAGGGAGTTTGCATTTTCCTGTTGTCATATGGGCATGACATTTTCTAGGGTGGTCATAGTTGCATGTCCCATCTGTTTTTCCAGATTTCCCATGCCAGCAGATACCAAGTGCATAGTATGTGCACAGGCTTGGTTTCCGTTTGCCTTGGGTTTCTGTGACTGTATTCCCTGTTGGTGCATGTTTCCCTGTCTTATTCCTATCCTCCTTAGCACCAACAATGGAGCTCCCACCAGTTGTTTTTGGTAATTTATCCTCACTATTGCTATTGGAGTCCTCTTGTTTGCTATTTCCTGCGGTATTTCTGGTTTGCAATATTGGTTTTATCTTATCTTTGACTACACTTGTTTCCCTACTATGGCTCCTGTCCTCTATGAGGTCATTTATATGTATTCCTTCCTGCGTATAATTCCCGACTACCTGGACAAAATCTCCAGCTTCACCATTACTGTCTCCCAGGACAATATCTCCAACTTCACCATTTCTGTCTCCCAGGACAGCACCTCCAGCTTCACCATTACTGTCTCCCAGGACAGCACTATCAGCCCCACATTTACTGACTACCAGGACATCACCTCCAGCCTTACAGTTTGTGACTACATGGCCAGTATCAAGGGCAGTACCATTCAGCCCGGACTTTTTATGTTCCCATCTGTTGTAGAAAGCTTCCAGGTTTTCTATGAAAGCAGCTTTGATGTTATCCTCTTTTAATACCCTTGTGATTTTAGTCCACAGATTTTCCTCATTTGGGCATACCCAAAAACACTTCTCTGTTTTAATACTGCTTGTAGCTAGTTCTGGGATATCTGCACAAGGAGCGTGACACCAATTTCCACAAAAATGACAATTTATCCATGTGGTAGCCCGTTTGTTTGACTGACCACAGACTACACACAGCTTCATAATGATTTGAATGGTTGATTTACTGCAAGTCTACTAGCAACCTCTTGAATATTATATTAATAACCTTAAATGAAGCTCTAGCTATTTGTATTTCTGTTTCTAACTCTTTTTGTATATTGGACAGCTTACCGTCACGTTCCTGATTTTTAATGTTTGTGTTTATAAGGGCGCCTACAAACCCATCCGTTTACAGTCTGCTTTATTGTCCAACGAAACTGTTTGAAACCAGTCCCGGGTTCGGACCAGTCAAGGGTTCGGACCAGTCGATCTGCTCTGATCAGTGGGTCACTTATTTAAAACATACTGGTCGGTGATTTGAGCTAACACATGAAGGATCTACTGGAAATTATCTACCCGAGTAATATGTGATTTGACTGATACAAAAGTATAACTTGCGTGTTGAAGAGCCGGTGATATCTGGCAGCTCCTACAATGACGTACAGTCGACCTCTTTGTTTATCAATCGCTGTATCTGGCTTTTCTATTTTTGTTTTTCCGTCTCCACCACAATAAATGCTATATTATCACTATAGTTGACTGGTGCAAATTTTGGAGGAAGGACGCTTTTTCTGTAGTAATAATTGCTTCTCGTTGTGTATATTGCGACCGCTGGTAACTACAGGTTATATGAAATTCACAGTAACGTCTCGTATTTCAAGAAAAAGAAACTAATGAAAGTCACTCCACTCCACTAAGTACCATTATAATACTGGTTAGTTGCTACTACAACACTGTATTCTGCTATTCACTGGTATCACTAGATTATATGCGAGTACACTAGCAGGCCAGGAAGATTATTAAAAACAGCTGACCTGTGGTAAGTTTCTGGCGACTTCTGGCACCTGCCTCTATAGGCTTATCACTTCATTTACAAATTCACCTGTTTTCAAATGACACTTTAGCCTTTATCATCAATATACTAGGGAGCCACTGTAGTATACACTATACACTATGTATACTCAATGCTTTCAGGGAGACTTTCTTTCCTCTGACACAACGTTCAATTATTATTATTTTTTTCACACGGGAAACAGGCCTATGATTCCCCTCTGGCAGTAAACTCTGCTAGGTAATGCACACTAATTCTCCTTTTTTGACTCAGTATATAATGTTTTCCGCCCAAGATTGGTTCCAGGCGCTAGAGGGATGTATCGTATAGGATTGATGACACAAATTAAAGTTCTAGCACGTAAGAGCGACCGTGAAAACACCAGAAAGCCGGGAGCACAACAAGGCACGCTGACGGTAACTATGTAGCTCCTACGACACTTATGGTGTTTTCTCTTAGTGTACCAATGGCGCCCCTACTTTTTATTGGGGGCATTTTGCATCGCCTGCCCAGTCTTTTACTTTCGTAGGGAGTGATTTCTGTGTGCAGATTTGGGACCATTCCTTCCAAGATTTTCCAAGTGTAGATTATGATATATCTCTCCCTCCTGCGTTCCAACGAGTACAAGTCAAGTGCTTCCAAGCGTTCCCAGTAGTTAAGGTGCTTGACAGAACTTATACGTGCAGTAAAGGATCTCTGTACACTCTCTAGATCTGCGATTTCACCTGCTTTGTATGGAGATGTTAATGTACAGCAGTATGTAATCTGGTGTAATATATTTTGTAGTATGATACGTTGTGTGGTGTGGCGTCTAGCATATTGTGTGGTGTAGTATGGTGTGTGATACGTTATATAGTGTGCTATGTTGTGTGGTGCATTGTGTGGTGTGACGCGCTGTAAGGAGTGCTATGTTGTGTGATGTGTTATGTGGTGCAGTATGTTAGGTGAAGTATTTTGTATGGTGTGCTGTGTTTTGTGGTATAGCATGTGTGGTGTGCTATAGCATGTGTGGTGTGCTATGCTGTGTAGTGGAATGTGTGGTGTGGCAAGTTGTGTGGTGTAGTATGATGTGTAGTGTGCTATGTCGTCTGGTCTCGTATGTGGTGTAGTATGTTGAAAAGTCTGAAGTATTTTCTGACTTACCTGGAGGGTATTCCGGGGATCAACGCCCCCGCGGCCTGGTCCACGACTAGGCTTCCCGGTGGATAAGGGCCTGATCAACTAGACTGTTACTGCTGGCCGCACGTAGTCCAACGTACGAACCATAGCCCGGCTGGTACGGCATCGACTTTAGTTATCTGTCCTGCTCCCTCTTGAAGACAACCAGGGGTCTATTGGTAGTGCCCCGTATGGCTGGTGGGAGGCTGTTGAACAGTCTGGGGCCCCGGACACTTACTGTGTTTTCTCTTAGTGTACCAGTGGCGCCCCTACTTTTCACTGGAAGTATGTTGCATCGCCTGCCAAGTCTTCTACTTTCGTAGGGAGTGATTTTTGTGTGCAAATTAGGAACCAGTCCCTCCAGAATTTTCCAGATGTAGATTATTATATATATATATCTCGCCTGCGCTCCAGGTAGTACAGGTCAAATGCTTCCAGGCGTTCCCAGTAGTTAAGGTGTCTGATGAAACTTACACGTGCAGTAATTTCACCTGCCTTGAATGGGGATGTTAATGTACGGCAGTATTCCGGCTTAGAGAAAACAAGTGATTTAAAAAGGATCATCAGTGGTTTAGCATCTCTTGTCTTGAATGCTCTCATTATCCATCCTATCAGTTTCCTCGCAGATGTGACAGTGATATTGTTGTGGTCCTTGAAGGTGAGATCTACGGACATTACCACACCCAGGACTTATCTGAAATTTTATATACATCATACACTGATGTTATTTTAAAGGGAAATGTGATAAAAATCTTAGTATGTTGTGTTATTATTATTATTATAATCAAGGGGGAAGCGCTAAACCCGGAGGATTATACAGCGCCTGGGGGGGGGGGATGTGGAAGGCATTCAGGCTTAATTCGGGGAACTGGAGCACAGATCTAATTCCCTAAATCAAGAGCCCCTCACCAACATCAAGGAACCTTCCTTGAGGGGAGTATGTTGTGTTGCATGGTATGTTGTGCGGTGTAGTATGTTGTACTTGGTGGTATGTTGTGCTCTGTGATATGTTGTGTGGTTTAATTATAGCTCATTGTGCCGTATGTTGTACAGTCTAAACATACATGTGGTATGCAGTATCATGCGGAATGTTGTTCTGTGGTATGTGCTGTGTGATTACATTGCGATGTGCGGTGTGTTGCGTATTTTGTGTGGCATGGTATAATATGTTGAGGAATGCGACTTTCATGCTTATTTTGGTATCTTCAGCGTCGGATGATATGCTATGGTTAGCGTGTTTTGTTTATGCATGTCTGCTACGAGGATGAACAGCAGTAGAAGCGCCAGGACCGTATTCCTTGGGTACGGAACTTTTTACTTTGCTAAGGCCCGATTCTACAATGTTTACTACTACCTTTTGTTTTCTTTTTAATTTTCCTGTTATATCTATTGACCTTATTTTATGGGCTCTCACTCTACGGCAATATGTGCCATATACCTGAGCGTTTTGGCTTTCTTCCATGGCTCAATTTTTGTCATAATGTGGTATAAATAGCGTAATGAACACTTGTCAATGCTCAATAATAACCCACATGGTTAAAGAAACACAGGATGTTGATTGATCTGTATATTTCGATCCTCTTCAGCAGAAAAGGTTCAAAATATATAAATCAATCAATCTGTGTTTGTCTCCATGTGGGTTACTATTGAGCATGATGTAGTGTGTGTCAGACATGACTTGCGTCGTGTAGATCATGTTTTGCATAACAGCAGTTTAGCATCTCGTCATCCTTTCAAAGACTTTTGTGTGTCATGTTAGTGCTTTTCGTCTGTAATATTTTGCCAGAGCTCTACTACCTCCTATGTGCAGAGGAGCCATGTCTGCACTTTTTGAAGCCTCCTGGAGTAGAGTATACTCTCCATGTATACTCCAGGATTTTCCCTGGATCTAAGTTCTATCCAAAAAATATTGAGTGTTGGTGCTAATGGTATTTTTCACTTCATTATAAATAAGAGAATTCCATGAATCAGGCCATGGTGAAACATGTGTCCGCATGTTTTCTATTTCGTATTCGAATTGTAGGGAAAAATCATGCTTGTGGCAGATAGATGATTTGTAGGGTAGGAAGAGGGAATGGAAAAAAAACAGCTGGATCAACTCTCCTACATAACACTGATTCATACTGTTCTTTCAGGATTTCACTTATTACTTTTTTTTTTGTCATCGGCGCATGAACCTATTTTTTAAAAAAAAAAGTAATTTCCTGACCGACTTTGTTCCTTTTGTGCCTTTATCACCCGGCATGAATGTTTCAGCATCTAATTTATATTCTCTTGATGCAGATCATATTTCCTTTCTTGACATATGTTCATTTTTAAGCATATCGATAAGACTTTTTCTTCTGTACGTTCTTCTACATTCGCTTTCAACATTTACTTTTTGTGTAGGCTTTTTAGCAGAAAATATTTTATACAGACCTTGCATACTTCTGTATTCACATTTTCCACGCATTGGTGTGGGGTTAATGAACCTCATGACTGTTTCCATGAAAAGGTCTGATACTTCTTAGTTCTTAGGCTCTCTACGCATATTCATTATTTGTTTACAATGAGGTAGTGATCGGTGTATATTGTATTTGCAATTCTGTCTCTGATAAGCCTCTAATTGTTTGTGATGATCAAGTCTAGTGTGTTTTCATATATAGTGTGTTGTCTGGTCAAAAACTTTTCACCATCCCCAATAGCTCTCTGGTATGTGTCTAATTGACCTAACGTGCTTCTAGGCACTATGTCTGGTACATTGCTCTTGTCTACCGTCTTCCATTCAACATTTGGAAAACTGAAATCTTCAAATAGGATAATATTTGATGTAAGATTTTCGAGTCTTTCATGGCACCTATATACCTTCCTTATCTGTTCGGTGAATACCTTGTGCAGTCATCAAATCAATCAAATCAAATCAAAGTTTATTCTCTATAAGGATTACAATGCGGGGTTTACAGATTTTGGTTATTGTGTGGTTTACATGTAATAAAATACTAATTACAGAGGGGGCCACTAGAACACCTAGCAAGGCTAGGCATTTCGGACATACCTGGATACCTGGAGGATACCTGGAGGTTATTCCGGGGATCAACGCCCCCGCGGCCCGGTCCATGACCAGGCCTCCCGATGGATCAGGGCCTGATCAACTAGGCTGTTACTGCTGGCCGCACGCAGTCCAACGTACGAGCCACAGCCCGGCTGATCCGGCACTGACTTTAGGTATCTGTCCAGCTCTCTCTTGAAGGCAGCCAGGGGTTTATTGGCAATTCCCCTAATGCTTGATGGGAGGCTGTTGAACAGTTTTGGGCCCCGGACACTTATGGTGTTTTCTCTTAGTGTACCAATGGCGCCCCTACTTTTTATTGGGGGCATTTTGCATCGCCTGCCCAGTCTTTTACTTTCGTAGGGAGTGATTTCTGTGTGCAGATTTGGGACCATTCCTTCCAAGATTTTCCAAGTGTAGATTATGATATATCTCTCCCTCCTGCGTTCCAACGAGTACAAGTCAAGTGCTTCCAAGCGTTCCCAGTAGTTAAGGTGCTTGACAGAACTTATACGTGCAGTAAAGGATCTCTGTACACTCTCTAGATCTGCGATTTCACCTGCTTTGAATGGAGATGTTAATGTACAGCAGTATTCCAGCCTAGAGAGAACAAGTGATTTGAAAAGGATCATCATGGGCTTGGCATCTCTCGTTTTGAAAGTTCTTATTATCCATCCTATCATTTTCTTTGCACGTGCGATCGTGGCACTGTTGTGATCCTTGAAAGTGAGATCCTCAGACATTACTACTCCCAGGTCCCTTACATTATTTTTCCGCACTATTGTATGGCCGGAGTCAGTAGTATACTCTGTTCTAGTTATTATCTCCTCCAGTTTTCCATAACGGAGTAGTTGGAATTTGTCCTCATTGAACATCATATTGTTTACCGTTGCCCACTGGAAAACTTTGTTTATATCTTCTTGGAGGTTAACCGCGTCCTCAGCAGATGACAGCCTCATGCAGATCCTAGTATCATCCGCAAAGGATGATACGGTGCTGTGGTGTATATCTCTGTTTATGTCTGATATGAGGATAAGGAATAAGATGGGGGCGAGTACTGTGCCTTGTGGAACAGAGCTCTTCACTATGGCAGCCTCCGATTTAACTCTGTTGACCACTACTCTTTGTGTTCGATTTGTTAGGAAGTTGAAGATCCATCTCCCCACTTTCCCATTTATTCCTTTAGCACGTATTTTATGGGCTATTACGCCATGATCGCATTTGTCAAATGCTTTTGCAAAGTCTGTGTATATTACATCGGCATTCTGATTTTCTTCCAGTGCATCCAAGGCCATGTCATAGTGATCCAGTAGTTGTGAGAGGCAGGAGCGACCTGCCCTGAACCCATGTTGCCCTGGATTGTGCAGATTTTGGGAATCCAGGTGATTTGCAATCCTGCTTCTTAGCACTCTTTCAAAGATTTTTATGATGTGGGACGTCAGAGCTATTGGTCTATAGTTCTTAGCTAATGCTTTGCTGCCACCTTTATGGAGTGGGGCTATATCCGTTGTTTTAAGTGACTGTGGAATTTCACCCATGTCCAAGCTCCTCCTCCATAGTGTACTTAGGGCACACGAGAGGGTTTTTTTGCAGTTCTTAATGAAAACAGAGTTCCACGAGTCTGGGCCCAGGGCTGAGTGCATAGGCATGTTGTCAATGGATTTTTCGAAATCTATCGGAGTTAGGGTAATGTCGGAAATCTGGCATACATTTATGGAGTTTTGAGGCTCATTCATGAAGAAATCATTTGGGTCGTCGATCCTCAGACCGATTAGTGGTTCACTAAACACAGAGTCGTACTGGGATTTCAATATTTCACTCATTTCCTTGTTGTCATCTGTGTAAGTCCCATCCTGTCTGAGTAAGGGCCCGATACTAGATGTGGTATTTGCCTTGTTTTTGGCATATGAAAAGAAATATTTTGAATTTCTTTCAATTTCACTAATAGCTTTAAGCTCCTCCTGCCTCTCCTGGTTCCTGTAAGAGTCATTTAGCTTAAGTTCGATAGTTTCCACTTCCCTGGTCAGCGCCTCCTTTCGTGTATCAGATATTCTAGCACTCCTGAGGAGCTCAGTGACTCTTCGTCGTCTTCTGTAGAGGGAGCGTCTTTTTCTCTCCAGTTTACTCCTGCTCTTCTTCTTTCTTAGGGGAATATGCCTAGAACATGCTTCGGCTACCAGGAAGTTGATCCTTTCAAGGCACTGGTTTGGATCCATGTCATTTAAGACATCTTCCCAACATGTTTCGTTTAGGACATGGTTTACCTGGTCCCAGTTGATGTTCTTGTTGTTGAAATTGTATTTTGTGAAGACACCTTCACAGGTACATGCATTCTGCTGTTCAGGACCCCTATGCATGTACGTCTGGACTTTGATTAGATTGTGATCGGAATTAGTTGTTTTTGATATTCTTATGTCTCTTATCAGGTCCTCATTATTTGTGAAGATAAGGTCAAGTGTGTTTTCTAGTCTTGTTGGCTCCACTATCTGCTGGCTTAAGGTGTGTTTTTCGCAGAGCCTTAGTAGCTCATGTGTGTGTGACCTTTCATCTGCGCTACCTCCGGGGATTGTTTCAGCTATAACATTATTTGCTACATTCTTCCATTTTGTATGCCTTAGGTTGAAATCACCAAGCAGTAAGATGTTTGGGGATGGAGGTGGAAGGTTTTCCAAACAGTAATCGATTTTCAGTAGCTGTTCCTTGAACTGTTGTGAGGTTGCATCTGGTGGCTTGTATACAACCACAATGACTAGGTTTTGGTTCTCGATCTTTATTGATAGAACTTCAACTACCTCATTTGTGGTGTTCAGCAACTCCGTGCAGATAAGAGACTCTTTGACATACAGGCCAACCCCCCCTTGTTGCCTGTTTTTTCTGTCGCATCTAAAAAGGTTGTAACCACTTATCCATATTTCACTGTCAAAGTGATCTTTTGTGTGAGTCTCTGTGAAGGCTGCAAACATTGCATTAGACTCCACTAGAAGTCCACTGATAAAAGGTATTTTGTTGTTGGTGGATGGCTTAAGGCCCTGTATATTAGCAAATATGAACGAGGTTGTATTCTGTGTTTGTTGGGGGGATTTTGTTATTGGCATCAGTAGTTGTAATTCTGGAGGGCCATGGGTGGCCACTGGCTGTGCCTCCAGTCCAACAAGGCTCCAAGGTGGTGGACTATTTTTGTTATTTCCTTCCATTTTCTTTTTTCGTTTCCTGCCACTAAAAAATCACCTGGAGTTGGGTTGTCGTAGCTACTATTGTTTGTCTTGTGGGGTCTGTGCCTCCTGGTCCCTTTTAGATGGTATGCAGGGCACTCGATGTTGTAACACTGCTTCTGGAGGACCGAGGAGTGGCACATTTTTGGGTGAAAGTACAGGAAGAAGAACGACACGCTCCTTTAGACAGGAGGTCGCTACATTTTTTGGGATGGTCAAAGTTGCATGTCCCATTTTTTTCCCCTGTTATTCCATGCTTACAGATGCCCCAAGCATAATATTTGCACAAATTCACCTTTGGTTGAGAATTGTTGGGAGGTGTGTTGTCAATTTCTGCAGGTTCTGGGACTGCACTATAATCCTCAGTATCCAAGCCAGGGCCACCCCATCCTGGATTCCATCTACTTTCCCCAGTAGAGGAAGAAGGAGGAGACTCCTCTCCAACATCTGTACTGTGGGCCACGGTCTTGTGCAATGATGGTTGTATATTTACTGTTTTTGTGGTGGTTTGGGTAGTGTCCCTAGGAGAGTCTGGGCTGGCAGTAAGGCTGGGTCTGGGTCAGCACTGGGGCTGGGGGGTGGGGCTGGGTCTGGGTCAGCGGCTGGGCCTGGGCCAGCACCAGCACTGTGGGTATTAGTGCTATGACTGGGGGAGCCTGGGCCAGCACCAGCACTGTGGGTATTGGTGCTATGCCTGGGGGAGCCTGGGCCAGCACCAGCACTGTGGGTATTAGTGCTATGACTGGGGGGTGGGTCTGGCTTAGCACCATGTGGGTGACTAGATAGTTTCGAGTCATCTGTTGTGGTATGGACATTCTGGGCAAACTTAGATTAATTCATAACCCTAAATTATTACAAATTGTGGAGTAAGTTGACTAAATACTAAGTGACTAAATACTAGTTTGTGAGTTTAGCAATGTGAATGTTTTTATTTCGGCACAATACATAGCTTCTATATTGGAGTATCACAGGCAAACTTGTGACTAGTTAGGAATCAATATTTTAAGATTAAGATACGTATTTCTGTGCTTATAGTCAAATGGGTGAGTGAGTGTAAGTGTGAACCACCAGGTGGTTTTTATGTAGTTAGAAGAAACCTGCAGGCACGTAATCTTTAGTAGTAGCAGTAGTCCCGGGAATTCCTCTACCACTGCTGATGATAATTTGTTTAATAATTATTACCATATTTGGATTCTCTACTTAAATATCTAGCACTTCTACTATATCAATCGATGACTTCTATAAATCTGTACGACAAACCGATTAAGTTTAATATCTTTATCATACACCCCATACCCATCCTGTGGGTGGTAGTCAAAATATTACAGAGGTGTATAATGGTTCAAGGACTAGGCCACAAAGTTTTGATAGCTAAACAAGCTTTACTGGTAATTAATATTTACATGTTCATATAAATCTAATTACAATTGTAACGAGTCACATCTACAGATATGAATTAGACCACAAAAATGATACTTTATATTTTAGCAATATATGCTTGCAAAAAAAAAAAAGTTAGTGGGTATGCGTTATTTATAGTGGGCAAAGTCAGGATACTTTTCCAGAATGATTGGTAACATGCCACTGTGGATAAAATACCCTGACATTTCTGAGAGAGTTGTCTTTGAATTTATCAATTTTATCGCATTCCTGCACAAAATGACGCAAGTGTGACAATTTTCCATCTGGCCAAGTTTACATTTAGTTTGGTGTACATCATTCGGTGTACATCTAGTGAGCCAAGTAACGACATCATTCAAGCCTCTCCATCTACGTCTCCAGTACTTCGGTACCACATGTCCCAAAGTGGTTGGGCCACTTGCCTTAATTCCTCCTCTTTGCATCCTTTTCCAGTTATTTCCATCCTTCCTTATCCTTCTTCCTTCCCATCTCACGACAGCTCTCGTTGTCTTATTCGATTCGATTCATCTGGTGGTGATTTAACCTCCCCGAGATGCTGGTAACCCAGCCGGAGCCGGGTGGTAGTAACATTCAAGAGTCATTATTTTGCTGGATACACCATAAACATGGGGCTCCTAATGCATAATAATGAAGATAGGTGGACTGACTGGTGTCACTCCCTCGGTCTCAAGTCAATGAAGTTCTTTCGTATTCTGAAACTGCTAACAAATTTAGTAAAGAATAAAAAGTCACAAGACCGTGGCCGAAACAATTCATCTCAAACCTGAACATGGGAGAGGAAACTTATGACGACGTTTCGATCCTTCCAGGACCATTGTCAAGTCACAACTGGGGTGAGAAATGCAAAGAAGGCCTGAAGACATTAAGATAGGGAGGAAGGAGAAAGAACGCAGTGGTGGTAGTAACGTCGGCGGCAACATCAACAGGAATAGTAGTAGCAGTGGTAAAGATTAGCAGAATTAGTAGTAAAGGTAGTACCAGTAGTAATGAGGTAACAGCAGTAGTAGTAGTACTATAGGTAAAAGTATAGTGTGTAGTAGTAGTGAAAGAATTTGTAGTAGTTGTGGAAAAGAACAGAGAAGCGCTGCAGATCTACTGGTCACGCCAGGCAGGACTGGTGAAGAATAATTAGAGTGAATTACTTTTCAAGGGAGTTAAGATTGCAGTATCTCATCACTCTTAACACGCATTATATAAATAGTTTAGAAAACCTAAAAGTGGAAACGTTTCGCCAGCCAATGACTAATTTAGTCCAATACAAAGAAGAATGGTGAATTACCTCAGACTCATCTTCTACCAGTCTTCTCTATATTGGACCGAGGAAGCCACTGGCTGGCGAAACGTTTCCACAATAGAGAAGCGCTGCAGTATACCAAATGGCCCATCTAGGTAAGAAAAGGAAGCAATAAAAAAGTCAGAAAATAGAGAAGAAAGAAGTCAGAAAATAGAGAAGGAAAAGGAAATTTGTTTAAAACGACATGTGCGCAAACACTAGAACATATTTAGTAGGAAATGTTTCGGTCTAGGGACCTCGATCGCTTCTAACATACTAAGGTCGAAAATAACAGTATAAATAGGCTGCATGTAAGGTGTGTCAAATAGTGACCTGAAAAAATGCAAGTGAGGCTTTTTTGAGATGAGGTCCTGAGCTGTATGACCCCTAGTAGGTTTAGCGCTTTTTATTATAATTGAGATGAGGTCAGGCAGACAATGAGGTCACGTCATTCCTGTGAATCACGTTACTGTGAATCTTTTTGCTGTATATTATGCAGCTGTGTAATTAATAGTTAAAAAAAGTAACTTGGTTACAAAACACCGTGGGTGTTTGGTCAGCACCATCAGATGTTGATCATGGTGAGTAGCTCGAGTTGTGATGTATTATTGCTTTAGCTTTACTTATTTGAATAATAAAATAATATTTGTTAATGTCGTCTTTGGCAGCAAACTGCTCTTTTAGTTGCCATTATCTAGAAAAGCAAACCTGGCAACCCTGCTAGGCAAGTCCAACTCAGACCCATTCGTACATCCGTCAAACCTATTGTTAAAGCTATCCAAGTTCATGCCTGAGTGATGCTACATAGAAATTTGTTTCACTCCTTGATCTACTGATCTACTGCCAAACCAGTACCTCCCTATATCCTATCTTAATCCAACTTGAATTCATTGCTCAGTCATGTCCTGATTAGATGCTCTCAGCAAGTTATTTATATTCCCTTTAATTATTCCTGTTTTCCATTTGTATACTTTATTCACATCCCCTTAATTCTACATTTTTCCAGAGAGAAAATTCAGTGTCTTAGCCTAATCTTCGTGGGAAAGATTCTAATACATGGGATCAACTTCGTCGTCCTTCGCTGTATATTATCCATCGCATTATGTCAATTCTGTAATACAGAGGCCAGAACTGAGCAACATACTCTAAATGAGGCCTTACCAACGACATATGAAGTTAAAGAATAACCTCAGGTCTTCTGTTTTTATACCTCTTGATACGAAGCCAAGAATACTGTGAGTTTTATTGCAAACACTAAGCACTATTGTCTTGGTTTTAAATTTCTGCTGACCAAAATTCCAAAATATTTCTTGGATTCAGTTTGTCCGAACTACACTATTTAGCTTATAAGTACCTTATTTATTATTATTATTATTATATAATCAAAAAGGAAGCGCTAGACCTACAAGGGTCAATGTAAGTACCTTACTTATTTTTATTTTTTCTAGGAGCAGAACTGAACTACATTTGGCACATCTCCGTAAACATCAACTTATCCAGGTTATCCTGTAGCTTTCTTGTCCTCATCAGACATTATCTGACGGCTTATTTAAGGGTCTTTAGCAAACTTATGTCACTATTTATTCCCTCATATATGTCATTTAAGTACACTGTAAACAAGGGTCCCAACAGTGACCCCTGTGACACAACACTTGCAACAGGGGCCCGTTATTTCTCATTCATGAACACACTGCCGCTTATAGGTCGCTCATGACTTGACCCAGGAGCTCCTCGTATACCAATTGCCCAGACTTTTAATCAAGTCTCCTGGGTGGGACTCGAACCAAGGTTTTACTACAGTTCATATACACACTATCATATTCTTTATCTTGGTCTACTACCTGAAATACCTTAGTGAAAAAAATAGTAAATTCGTAAGGTAACACCCCTTTTGTAAAATAGTGTTGAGATTCATTGATCAAATTGTATCTTTCGATGTGGCTTTGAATTGCGTCTGCAGCTACTAATTCCATCAACTTTCCCAAAGTTGAGGTCAGGCTGATTGATACTGCAATTTGAAGCTAATGACATACATATTCTTGTAAATCGGTATCATATCTGTTATTTTCCATTTATCCAGTACGATACCCGTTCGTAACGTGACAACAAAATGACAGAGGAAATTATTATATTCACGGGGAAACGCTAAGCCCATAGGAGTCATACTGCTCTTGGGGCAATAAATATGGTTCCAATTCCTTGGATCAACAGCCATTAACCAGCATCCAGGCACCTCCCTGGAAGTGTAGGGGTGTGGAAAAAAATGAGAAATTTTCCTTACACTCCTGCTCACCCACCCCACCTAACAGTACCAGTAGGTACCTACAGTTCTGTTTAAGAAAACATTGCAGTCCTGTGTAAGAACTCTTAGTACTTGATGGGAGTAATGTGTTGGGTAAAAGGTATTCGTGTACCTAATTACGTTAATTACAAAAATGAATAGTACGAAACCTTCACGCCAGACACAAGTTTCTCATGTGTAAATAATGTATTCAGGGAGAGGCGCTAATCCCGTAGGGAACATTTGCCTCAGCGCACAGCACCAGGAGTGGTAGGCATCCTGGGTGTACACATGACTTAGTTTGCAGCCTCACCCGTCATCCTCACCGCCGTACATATTACAAATGCTATATGCTATTACAGTGTTAGGAATCTTTACTGGCGAAACATTTCGCCTGCGCTCTAGGCTTCATCAATCGAATAAAGGTAAATTACAGAAACTCTTGCAGACATCTGCCTTGGAAGGCGAAGTACACGAAATATAGGCAGTTTTATGTACTCAGTACATCAGCCTTGGTGCAAGGTTAAGAGACTGATTATCTTGCGTTAAGGTTGTTGGGCTAATTATATCAAACTATCTCTCCATTTCGTCAACTTCGTCCTCCGTATATAAGGATGATGTTTCCAAGAGTATAAGTCATCTCTGTATTTGACTGATGAAGCCTGCAGATTCAAGATTCCTAGTGTTGTTCATGTGTTTAACTTCCCCTTCGTACATACCTCAGAGTGGGAAGACGCCGATAACACCATCTTCCGAATTCGACAGCACGGGTTTTTTTCTTTTACACTTAATTTACAGGCTACGATTATTATTACAGGTACTGTATTATTATAATACTTAGGGCTAAACCAGTAGGGAGTCATATAGCCCCTGGGGTATGGGAAGCAATTATGCTCGATCCAAGGAAGAGGTACATTTTTGGGGATGAAAATCCCTTCACCAGCATCAAGGCGTCAAGGAACCTCCCTTGAGGCATACAGGCTAAGACAAGTTATCCTACATCATGTGATTCAAAGCGTATTGTATATCAGTACACAAGATGCCAGACGTGTACACATCTCGTCTTGCAAATGATGAAGCTGCCAACAGACCGAAAATTGGTATGGTGATACTGACAAGATGTAGTAAAAAACGTATAATCCTGAACTGTATAGAAGTGTCTATCAACAGACCACCCAACATACATTATATTCATGGTGAAACGCTGAACCCAACTGCGCATTTATCAACAGTAAACCTATTAATACAAATGCCTAAAATCCTACGGATTTAGCGCTCCCCCGTGATTATAATTAAAAATAGCTAAACCCATGTGGATCATTAAGAGCAATGAGTGATGGAGGCTTGATTCTCTGTCTGCAACACTTTCTTTGATTATAATAATAACAATAATGTCTGCAACATCACATCCTGGATGTAGTGATCCACTGATGAATATTTTGGTAGAGACCTTCGTCACAATATTCATAAAAACTAAGAATTCTCTTCTCTTTGCAGTCATGTAGTCTACCTGTAGTCTATTCTGAAGGTTATCGCCCCCCGCAGCTAGGTTCCATAAGAGGCCTCCTAGTTGATGGCCTGAGCAATCAGGCTGTTAGTGTTAGCATTATGCAGTCCAATGTAGGCACCGCAGCCTAGCCGAAGACAGCTAAGGGGTCACTGGCAATAATTCCCCTCTATATTGTCTTTCTTAGTGTATTCGTTGCACCTGTAATGTTACTGCCGATATATCTCACTACCATTCTACGTGTACTTATCTCTACCCTTAATTTTGTTCATTGACGAGGAAGCGCTACACGCACAGGTCATGTAAAGCCAAGGGAATGAAAGGTAAACGGATTCGATTCAACAAAAGGGAGGGTAACGCCAATTCTTTTTATCAAGAGTCCTCTACCGTCATCCATGTACCTCCCTTGAAGTACCTTTAGTTCACATTCCTACAATGGCAGGACTTCTATCTTTATAGCATTTTGTCTATGATGGAGTTCATTAGTACCATTGCATTCGAAAGACCTATACACCAGAACGGGTCATACAGCGCCAATGGAGTTCCTAATAATAAAGGTCTTTAGCAACTTTTTTCCTCTTATCTCTCTCCATTAAGTAAAATTTTAATGGTTCTACTACGAATGTTTACGTTACTTCCAAACTAGTGGCAAAGGCAGTATTTAATTGTTGCATTCTGTCACAGATGGCAATGCGAGTCCAGCTCGATGTTATTGAGCAAGTCAAGAGAATAGGAGAAACGTGTTTTGTTATATTCAGCAATGGAAAATGGGAAGAAATCATGTTTGATTCAAGGACTGAAGGGTAGCTCCAATTCCTTTGATTCAAGAGCATTTCACAAGCATTAAGGCACCCTCCTTGGCCAATAAAGACTATTACCGGTATTATATTCACGGGAAAGCGCTAAACTCAGCGATTACACAGTGCACTGGGAATGAGAGGTCATTAGATTTGATCCAAGGGGAGGGTAACTCAAATTCCTTGGATTAAGAGCCCTTCAGTATCAAAACCCCACTGAAGGGATAATAAAGTCTAATTAAACAGGTTGGTCAAAACTGAGCCTCCCGTCTTGCGAGGCGCCGGCCACTGCAAGCCACACGTGACTCGCATAAGAGGCAGAGTAGTTTCCGTAGCTTGGGTTTCAGTACCATGTGCGTGGGGAACGCTAAACCTGTATGGTTCATACAGCACCTGGGGAATGGGATATAATTAGGTTCGATTCAAGGAAAGGGGTGGTAGCTGTAATGAATCATGAACCCATCACTGGCATCAATACAGCCTTCTTGAAGAGGGTTGAGACCCGGACAATGCAGCACATGGTATCTGCGAAAGTTTCAATTTTGCCCATGTAAAGATGATTACTCAAGAAAAGTCATTCAAAAATCAAATAACTGTTCCTAATAATGTGGTTGCATTCTGCAACCACAAACAACCTGACAGACAAAGCTACTAATCAGGAAACTAAGTTTGAAACTGAGTAGCAAGGATAGTAAATCTCTAGTATTACATTCATGGGAGGAGGGGATAGGGCCAAATCAATAGGTGTCGTACAGCACCTGGGAGTATGAAAAGTAATCAGGTTCAATCCAAGGAAAGGAGGTTTGATCTAATTCCTGGGTCCAAGAGCCTCTCCTCGATAGGCAGACCTCAAGAATTTCACAAAGTCAGACACCATAAAACATACATGTAGATATCAAGAGTATTATTATTTGTGTAATATATGCAATAAGTCATGCAGAAATGTCTATAATATATTTCTTTAACACTGGCGTAAGTTAAGGGCAGAATCATAAGTCCTAAATTAAGGCAAGGACAGTGATAGTATCAGACTAGCACTAGACTAGCGAGATGTTGAAAATTGGACGGTGATGCAATCATAGTTCACTAAAGGATTTTGTATTTATACCATTTGTTGTCTTTAATGGAAGCATCTTGCCAGTTAATATTATAGTCGATTCTTAATACGCTGGAAAAATGCTAAACTGCCATTTGCATATCTAATGGATCTCTTTTGCTCTGTTACTCTAGTGATTATATTTCTAACTATTTGTCCTAAGTATGGATGATTACAGTCTTTGCAAGGAATTTCACATACATATGAAGACTCATATTTCATATACTACATACGAAATTTGAGTCTCCTTAAGAAAATTATGCTTCCCATTTTTATACTTGTTGATTGATAAATATATAATAAGAATATGCATAACAAGCAATTTTTTTAAATGGGCTCCAAAACTAACTTATTAACCTAACCTTAATTATTACAAAACCTAATAGTATAACTAATATAAGTAAGATTAGGCTAAATTCAATTAGTATTATTTATCATTATGCAATATACATGTATTTATATGTTCATATTCATTTCTTTTCCATAATATTATGTTCTGAACATCCACAATGGTTTATACAAGAAAAAGGTAAAGTAAGAATCATTATGATTGTATTCACTGAAGCTAATAAACATAAACACAACACAATGAGGACTGACATTAAATTGCTATCTCCCAAAAACTTGTGTAAAAACAGGGAAAAATATAATCTTAACTCACAACAATGTAAGCAAGAGCTCGAACTAAATGAGTAATTGTGTAATTAGTGGATTCACTATCAGCCAGTTTTACCATTTCTAATCTTTGCACTTCACCTTGGCTTAAACACTACTTTGTACTTATGTCCAGGATAAATTTTATCATTTTATTTAGGAAAATTGGTTTGTTTTCTTCAGATTTTTGATTAGCTAATTATACTAATATCATCTTTAACCAATTACATTACCACACAGCAAAAGCTGGCTATTAGAATATAAAAATCTAGATTAAGGCAACACATATGTCCCTTTAAAACTGGTAGACAGGTAGACAACCTAACCTACTACAGGTTAACCCCACACCTTCGAATCTCCAAGCTCTGAATTCCCGCATTATGTTTATACCACACATTGCTCTCAAACACGTCTTTCCCTCCAGCTTCTTCCTCATACCATCATTTAAAACACATGATTCACACCCATATTGTAGTGTTGGTACCATTACATTCTGGAACATTCCACTTTTTGCATCCATAGAAAAAAAGTTCTTTGTCTACAGAAGCTTTGATGCACCACCCACCTTTCCCCCCCCCCCCTTGACAAGTTCATGGCTCACCTCAACTTTCATAGACTTATCTGCCAAGAAATCCACATCCAAATATCTGAACACATTTACTTTCTCCATACTCTCTCCAATCCGATATCCAATATTATATTTCCTAGATTTTTTGTTACTTTTATCACCATGATCTTTAATAATAATAATAATAATAATAATAATAATAATAATAATAATAATAATAATAATAATAATAATAATAATATCTGTATTTCTACATGTACAAGGTATACAGGCCTAGCTGACATCAATGACATACTACTATAAAGAAAGCCGCTTGTTATGCAGAGCATATCAGGCAAATTAGGTCAGGTTTGTCCCAGGATGCGACCCACACCATATTCATTTCTTTTCCATAATAATATGTTCTGAACATCCACAATGGTTTATACAAGAAAAAGGTAAAGTAAGAATCATTATGATTGTATTCACTGAAGCTAATAAACATAAACACAACACAATGAGGACTGACATTAAATTGCTATCTCCCAAAAACTTGTGTAAAAACATGGAAAAAATATAATCTTAACTCACAACAATGTAAGCAAGAGCTCGAACTAAATGAGTAATTGTGTAATTAGTGGATTCACTATCAGCCAGTTTTACCATTTCTAATCTTTGCACTTCACCTTGGCTTAAACACTACTTTGTACTTATGTCCAGGATAAATTTTATCATTTTATTTAGGAAAATTGGTTTGTTTTCTTCAGATTTTTGATTAGCTAATTATACTAATATCATCTTCAACCAATTACATTACCACACAGCAAAAGCTGGCTATTAGAATATAAAAATCTAGATTAAGGCAACACATATGTCCCTTTAAAACTGGTAGACAGGTAGACAACCTAACCTACTACAGGTTAACCCCACACCTTCGAATCTCCAAGCTCTGAATTTCCGCTTTATGTTTATACCACACATTGCTCTCAAACACGTCTTTCCCTCCAGCTTCTTCCTCATACTATCATTTAAAACACATGATTCACACCCATATTGTAGTGTTGGTACCACATTACATTCTGGAACATTCCACTTTTTGCATCCATAGAAAAAAAGTTCTTTGTCTACAGAAGCTTTGATGCACCACCCACCTTTTTCCCCCCCCCTTGACAAGTTCATGGCTCACCTCAACTTTCATAGACTTATCTGCCAAGAAATCCACATCCTAATATCTGAACACATTTACTTTCTCCATACTCTCTCCAATCCGATATCCAATATTATATTTCCTAGATTTTTTGTTACTTTTATCACCATGATCTTTAATAATAATAATAATAATAATAATAATAATAATAATAATAATAATAATAATAATAATAATAATAATAATAATAATAATAATAATATCTGTATTTCTACATGTACAAGGTATACAGGCCTAGCTGACATCAATGACATACTACTATAAAGAAAGCTGCTTGTTATGCAGAGCATATCAGGCAAATTAGGTCAGGTTTGTCCCAGGATGCGACCCACACCAGTCGACTAACACCCAGGTACCCATTTTATACTGATGGGTGAACATGGACAGCAGGTGTCTTATGGAAACACATTCTAATGTTTTCCAGCTGTACTGGAGATTTGAACTCTGGACCTCAGTGTGTGAGCTGAGTGCGCTAGCATTCTGCTCAAACACAGCTCACACAGCTCTCCCAGAAGAACCCTGTAATGGGCAAAAAGTAACT
Organism: Cherax quadricarinatus; assembly: GCF_038502225.1. Lineage (NCBI taxonomy): Eukaryota > Metazoa > Arthropoda > Malacostraca > Decapoda > Parastacidae > Cherax > Cherax quadricarinatus. The sequence goes on along the minus strand of NC_091337.1, from coordinate 11,190,159 downwards.
GTGACAACTCCCACTTTATACCAAATTTCTTTTAATCTTGCACCTCTCCTAACACCCTATCATTAACTTTTACAACCTTACCTATATGTTAAACCTCACTGGCTCTCCTCTTGAACTCCTTCAATACTCTTTTTAAACTCTTTTTATTTTTATTTTATTTTATTATCACACCGGCCGATTCCCACCAAGGCAGGGTGGCCCGAAAAAGAAAAACTTTCACCATCATTCACTCCATCACTGTCTTGCCAGAAGGGTGCTTTACACTACAGTTTTTAAACTGCAACATTAACACCCCTCCTTTTTACTCTCCATATATAATTTCTATGTTATAAAAACCTCTCATGCACTAACTTTTTTCCCTTACAACCCTCTTTACCTTATAATTCCACCAACTGAAATCATTATAACTTGTGTGATCCTATGCCTGGATTTGGTCATACAATGTGTTTTTGTGATTTATGATTGGCCATTCCTTATATTAAGCCTGTAGGTGGTCCTGTGTAGACTGTCGTGTATGTGATTGGTGCCAACAGCGTGCAGATTTGATGTGTTGCTGTTGTAGTATGCTATTAAATGAAAGGGTGGGTAAGAGTGTAATGTCATGTGTGTAAGTAGGTCTTTTCCTTTTGAAGGATACACGGTGGTGTGTTGAGGGGGGGCATTATTTATGTACCTTACATATGCCATGTCGTGTGTCTGTCCTAGCTAAGACACTGCCACGGACTAGTGGTGCTTGGCGCTACAAGTAATGTATATTTATTGTCTGGTCTTGCTGTGGAGTGGTTTTCCCTGCAGATCCGCATAAGGCAATGTTATAAGGATTATGTCTTATTCTGTGCTGCTCAGATAGCGCCTTAGGATTTAGCATTAGGGCTCTCAAAATATTGTTTGTGGTAGAGACACTGTCCCAGTCATGTATGTAGCCTCGGTGTGGGGCTTTTGTTGTGGTTGGTCTGCGGCTGTGTCCATCTGTACCACCTAGGTGAGAGAAAGTTATGTCAGGGTACGTTTCGGTATTTGTCATTGTCTGTTAGCTTTAACACACCAGTTAGCCAGTGTGAATGGGTTGGGGTTTCTTGGGGGTGTTAAATGTGTTTTTATGTTCTGGTGTGCTTTGCACAGCGATGTTATTGTTATTTATTCATATTTATACATTATGTCGTAATGTAATGTTTTAAATAAAATATATAACAAAAATCCACCAACTACTCCTCTTCCCTCCTGCACCCACCCTCCTATACCCACAAACTGCTGCACACTTTAACACTGCATTCTTAAATCTCCCCATATTACTTTGTCTCCCTCATTACCTGCACTGTCTCTCTAGATCACCTTTCTCCCAGAAGTTGCTTATATCTTATCCTAACTATTGTCCTTAATTTATTAACTTTCACCTCACTTTTTCTCACTGATAATATTCTCCTTGTACCCCAGCTACCTCTTACTGTCACTGTAACTACCACTAAGTAGACATATGACATCCCTCTTAAAAAATATGCACATCCAGAAGTGAACCCATCAACCTTTTATCTACTAATACATATTCTAATACACTGCTGTTGTTAGGCCCTGTATAATGTCTCACGTATTTATTTATCCTCTTCTTAAAATATACAGGGTGTTTCAGAGAGATAGACCCTATTTCAAAGCAATTTGCTCTGAGATAGGGTCCATCTTTTACAAACACACTGTATATCACCTATTACCAACTTATTTCCATATATAGCTCAACTGGAGGCCCCCATTACCATTTACCCTGGAAATGCAATACTATTTCTGCTCTAAAAAATCTGAAAAAAAAAAAAAAACACTGCAGGGAGGTGGTGGTGTCCTATACCAATGCCATGTCTCAATGCCTAGTCAGGATGGTGCCCACCCAAGGGCTGGGACCCATAAAAACTAAACCAAGCTCCACACCAAGAATACTAAGGAAGTCACTGTACTATGTTGCTAGAAATTTATTTATTTATGTCTTTGCAAATAGTACAGCTGGTTCAGCTCTGTCACACCCTTGAAGTGAACCCACAAGGCAAGACATACAGGCAAGTCTCCTTACACCTATTACCCATACTCTCCTAAAAGTGAGTGTGTACCTGGGAGATAATCAAATGTTGGCTTGGGAGATCACAGGGCAAACCCAAGGGTTAAATATATCTTAATGGTGAAAAAACCAAAGAGCTTCCAGTCTGCACATGTTTTGTTAAACATATTCCACTATCTCAAATAAATGAAAATAAAAATATTTATTTCTATCGATTATACAGTTGTTGCAGTACTCGAGATTTGCACCTCATTTGGTTACAGTTATGATACAATTATAATGCAAAAACAATCTGACTAATTCTAAAACTTACATGCTAATTAATTTAGTCCTAACATATAATTTTAGGCACTGTCTATCAGTACAGCACGATTAATTCATTACAATTGCAGGTTTGCTGAGACAGGTTACAAATGACAAGTTGGACAATTCCATATAAGCTACACTGATTTGCATCAGATCAATAATGTACTTTTTGTAAAGTGGTTAGAGTGACAATAAGGCATTATAATATTAACCAAGTTTCAAGACAAGATAAGCCAGAGGATCTGCCTGCAGCAGACAAGCCACTAGAGCTTCTGCCACAAGACAGGACAAGACAAGCTACAAGATCTGCTGGTCCAAGACAAGTCACAAGCTCTGCTGGCACAAAACAAGACATACCACAGGATCTACTGGCACAAGATAAGGCAAGCCGAAAGATCTGTTGTAAAAAGACAAGAAAAGCCGACAAGCCACGAGAGCTACTGACTCAAGACAAGACCAACCACAAGATCTGCCGGCACAAGATTATTGCCCAAAAATAAAAATAATAATAATAATACTCACCAATCCTTCCAATGCAGAATAACAGACGAATAACTGAGACGCATTCAAATTATATATATATAAATATACATACAATTCAAACCTATACCACCAAAAATTAACATATCACAGAAAATTGTAAATATTTAGCTCATTAGTTGCAAGTATTTTTTATTATCACTGGTACTATGTTATCACTCCAGCGTATAATTATAAAACAGTGTTATATTTGGTGTCTGCTGTCAGTACAGTCACAAGAGGTTGATAATAATGCACCAGAAATAAAAAAAACTGATCCAGGGATGTCAAAAATGTGTTTTCATAGTAAGTTCCTTGTTTACATCGTAGGTGGCAGCACTCTGCTAGTATATACATTATTAATATCCATCTTACACCTAAATTATCTTCTTAATATGCGTTTATGTGTAGCAGTGTAACAGTGTGGATTGAACTGTATACTGGAATTTTTTTTTATTCTGAGTTAATTATGTTTTAGTCACTTATTATATATTATAAAGCTACACATTATTGTGGCCAGTGTACCAATATTTTTTTTTTTTCTTTTTTTTTTTTGGGGGGGGGCGATTACAATGTTATATATTTTTCTCTAACTTAGCACCCCTCAAGGGAGGTTCCTTGATGCTGGTGAGGGGCTCTTGATCTAGGGAATTGGATCTGTACTCCAGTTCCCTGAATTGAGCCAGAATACCTTCCATCCCCCCACATGCGCTGTATAACCCTACGGGTTTAGCGCTTCCCTGTGATTATAATAATAATAATCTAAGCACAAATTTTAGCGGCAAATTTCATTGATTCCCATTAATGTAAGCTCTGCTTTTATATTAGTACGTAGAAATCATTCAGCATATACTATCAAAGATAAGATAAGATTTCGTTCGGATTTTTAACCCCGGAAGGTTAGCCACCCAGGATAACCCAAGAAAGTCAGTGCGTCATCGAGGACTTATTTCCATTGGGGTCCTTAATCTTGTCCCCCAGGATGCGACCCACATCAGTCGACTAACACCCAGGTACCTATTTGCTGCTAGGTGAACAGGACAACAGGTGTAAGGAAACGTGTCGAAATGTTTCCACCCGCCGGGAATCGAACCCGGGACCTCCGTGTGTGAAGCGGGAGCTTTAGCCACCAGGCCACCGGGCCACCAATATAGGCCACCGGGCCACCGATCAAAGTAATTGCTAACTCTGCAAAGTACACGTACACATAAATAGTTATTTTATTTTTTTATTTTATTTAGAAATTTAGCATACAAACAGAGGTACAAAAAATACAGGTAAGAGCAGCATGCCAAAGCCACTTATATGCATAGCATTACGGGCTGGCTTAAAATTAACTTAAGATTAACTAAGCAATGATGAAATCAGTGATAAGACATTATTGTAAACAGATAACTATAAAATACAAATGAGTATTACAAAGACAGGTCCAATGGTTGCATGCATTACTGTTCATTCAGTAGAATGGAGTATTCTGTTAGGTAGTGTATTTAAAAAAATAACAAAGTTAGGTTTAACATTTGTGTGATATAATTGTAAGTAACATTTAGGATATACAATTTATATGGTTCAGTTATTCAGTATTTATTTGGTTTTGAGTGAGTAAGTGAACTTTGAGAAGAGACTTGAATTTATAAACAGGTAGTGTTTCTTTTATATTTACAGGTAATGAATTCCAGATTTTAGGGCCTTTTATGTGCATTGAGTTTTTGCATAGCGTGAGATGGACACGAGGAACATCAAAGAGTGATCTGTGCCTTGTATTATGGTCATGTGTTCTGTTGAGGTTGGCAAGGAGATGTTTGAGGGGAGGGTTAATATCAGAGTTAAGTGTTCTATGTATGTAATAAGTGCAATAATAAGTATGGATGTTTTGTATGGTGAGTAGGTTGAGTGTTTTGAATATTGGTGGAGTGTGCTGCCTGTAGTGAGAATTTGTTATCATTCTAACTGCAGCCTTTTGTTGGGTAATTAGTGGTCTGAGATGGTTAGTTGTTGTTGAGCCCCATGCACAAATTCCATAGGTGAGATAGGGGTAAATAAGAGAGTGATAAAGGGCCAGGAGGGCTGACTGTGGAACATAGTACCGTTATCTTCGATAGTATGCCTACAGTCTTGGAAATTTTCTTAGAAATTTGTTGTATATGTGTATGAAATTTGAGTCTATTATCGAGGTGGATTCCTAAGAATTTTCCCTCTGTTAGCTTTGTGATAGGTGATCCGTTTATCGTTATGTTAAGAGGTACATCTGTAGTTCTGCTACCAAACTGAATGAAGTAGGTTTTGTCAATGTTTAGTGTAAGTTTGTTAGTCCTCATCCAGGTAGATATTTTCTGTAATTCGGTGTTTACAGTATTTGCTAGCGTGACTGGGCTCGGGTGAGAGAAGACGTATGTGGTGTCATCTGCAAAAAGTGTGGGTTTGAGTAATTGCGAAGCATTTGGTAGGTCATTTATGTATAGGAGAAAGAGAAGAGGGCCAAAGACACTTCCCTGTGGGACACCAACTGTACTGTACTGTTACTACATAAATTATCATACATAGCACCATATGTGTAGATTACTTAGGATAACCCCAAAAAAGTCAAAGTGACTTATTTCCATTGGGGTCATTGTGATAACTGTTGTTTAAATATGTACAAGGTATACAGGCCTAGCTGACAATGACAAAATACTATATGGAGAGCCACTTATTATGCAGAGCATTTCGGGCAAATTAGATCAGTTTTGTCCCAGGATGCGACCTAAGTAAGTATGTTAGCTTATTTAGATATACACAAATACAGTTATATAGATTATCATACATACACCCCTGTGACCCGGTCACAGACCGGGTCGCAGGGGCGTTGACCCCCGGAACTCTCTCCAGGTAAACTCCAGGCATATGTGTAGAGAACCTAGGATAACCCCAAAAATAAGTCAGACTAAGTGACTTATTTCCATTGGGGGTCGATTAACACCCAGGTACCCATTTTACTAATGGGTGAATATAGACAACCGATGCAAGGCAACACGCCTAAAGGAGATATACTAGGGATAAGGTAAATTTACTTGTGTACCTTAATATTACTGTTATATGTATAGAAAGACGCGCTAAACCCGTAAGACTCACGCAGCTCGCATATCTTGGTCTCAGCAATAATAATTTCTACAAGTACACAGCGTATACATCCCAAAATTGACATCAATGACATACTGTATAGAAAGCCCATTGTTACGCAGAGCATTTCAGGCAAATTAGTTTAATTTTGTCCCTAGGATGCGACCCATACCAGTCAATTAGCCCAGGTACCTATTTACTGCTAGGTGAACAGAGACAACAGATATCCTAGGGAAACACTTAATGTTTTCACCCGTACTGGGGATCGACCCCGGTACGGGTGTGAGCTGAGTGCGCTACCAACCGAGCTACTGGACACCCTAAAGAGAGGTTGCTCTAATTCCTTAGATCAAGAGCCATTCATCACCAACTTCATGCCACACCCTCTCCCCTTCCCAGTTGAAAATTCTGGTGTTAGGAAGTATAAATATTGTTAATATATTCACAGAGAAAAAAACATTAGAGCTGTATGAATCAGTCTTTACTGAAATTAGGTAAAAGTAAGTTTTATTTTGGTGAAATTTAGACATTTTTATAAGATTATTTTATAAGATTATTATTATTATTAGTAATAATAATATTATTATTATTAAATTCGTGGAAAGCACAAAATTCGTAAGGTTCATATTCAATCTATGAAAGAGGAGGGTAGCTCCAATTCTTTGGATCAAGAGTTACCTTAAAATAATGAAGATGTTCGTTGCTACATATTCAATGGAGATGGTCGCTGCTGCATATTCACTGAAGATGTTTACTGTTACATGTTCACAAAAGATGTTTGTGGAAAATTGCATTTATCTGTATGTATAATTATGTACATAACAGTAAATGAACATAGATAATTATTATTTATCAGTTAGACAAGTAGGAATTTGGGACACCTAGGTCGCAAAAATGTCCCCCTTCGATACCTACCACTGTCATATCCACAAGTTGCTCTGGACCTATTAATTACCAATGAAATATGTATAACCAGGAATACTAATAATATAAATTTTGTGGACTGTATATTAAAAATAATAAATGGTTGTATATATACACAATTATATAACAGAAGGAAAATATATCTTAATATCACTCACCAATTTGACTGGAGATTACCTGGAGAGAGTTTACCTGGAGAGAGTTCCGGGGGTCAACGCCCCCGCGGCCCGGTCTGAGACCAGGCCTCCTGGTGGATCAGAGCCTGATCAACCAGGCTGTTGCTGCTGGCTGCACGCAAACCAACATACGAGCCACAGCCCGGCTGATCCGGAACTGACTTTAGGTGCTTGTCCAGTGCCAGCTTGAAGACTGCCAGGGGTCTGTTGGTAATCCCCCTTATGTGTGCTGGGAGGCAGTTGAACAGTCTCGGGCCCCTGACACTTATTGTATGGTCTCTTAACGTGCTAGTGACACCCCTGCTTTTCATTGGGGGGATGGTGCATCGTCTGCCAAGTCTTTTGCTTTCGTAGTGGGTGATTTTCGTGTGCAAGTTCGGTACTAGTCCCTCTAGGATTTTCCAGGTGTATATAATCATGTATCTCTCCCTCCTGCGTTCCAGGGAATACAGGTTTAGGAACCTCAAGCGCTCCCAATAATTGAGGTGTTTTATCTCCGTTATGCGCGCCGTGAAAGTTCTCTGTACATTTTCTAGGTCGGCAATTTCACCTGCCTTGAAAGGTGCTGTTAGTGTGCAGCAATATTCCAGCCTAGATAGAACAAGTGACCTGAAGAGTGTCATCATGGGCTTGGCCTCCCTAGTTTTGAAGGTTCTCATTATCCATCCTGTCATTTTTCTAGCAGATGCGATTGATACAATGTTATGGTCCTTGAAGGTGAGATCCTCCGACATGATCACTCCCAGGTCTTTGACGTTGGTGTTTCGCTCTATTTTGTGGCCAGAATTTGTTTTGTACTCTGATGAAGATTTAATTTCCTCATGTTTACCATATCTGAGTAATTGAAATTTCTCATCGTTGAACTTCATATTGTTTTCTGCAGCCCACTGAAAGATTTGGTTGATGTCTGCCTGGAGCTTTGCAGTGTCTGCAATGGAAGACACTGTCATGCAGATTCGGGTGTCATCTGCAAAGGAAGACACGGTGCTGTGGCTGACATCCTTGTCTATGTCGGATATAAGGATGAGGAACAAGATGGGAGCGAGTACTGTGCCTTGTGGAACAGAGCTTTTCACCGTAGCTGCCTCGGACTTTACTCTGTTGACGACTACTCTCTGTGTTCTGTTAGTGAGGAAATTATAGATCCATCGACCGACTTTTCCTGTTATTCCTTTAGCACGCATTTTGTGCGCTATTACGCCATGGTCACACTTGTCGAAGGCTTTTGCAAAGTCTGTATATATTACATCTGCATTCTTTTTGTCTTCTAGTGCATTTAGGACCTTGTCGTAGTGGTCCAATAGTTGAGACAGACAGGAGCGACCTGTTCTAAACCCATGTTGCCCTGGGTTGTGTAACTGATGGGTTTCTAGATGCGTGGTGATCTTGCTTCTTAGGACCCTTTCAAAGATTTTTATGATATGGGATGTTAGTGCTATTGGTCTGTAGTTCTTTGCTGTTGCTTTACTGCCCCCTTTGTGGAGTGGGGCTATGTCTGTTGTTTTTAGTAACTGTGGGACGACCCCCGTGTCCATGCTCCCTCTCCATAGGATGGAAAAGGCTCGTGATAGGGGCTTCTTGCAGTTCTTGATGAACACAGAGTTCCATGAGTCTGGCCCTGGGGCAGAGTGCATGGGCATGTCATTTATCGCCTGTTCGAAGTCATTTGGCGTCAGGATAACATCGGATAGGCTTGTGTTAATCAAATTTTGTGGCTCTCTCATAAAAAATTCATTTTGATCTTCGACTCTCAGTCTGGTTAGCGGCTTGCTAAAAACTGAGTCATATTGGGACTTGAGTAGCTCACTCATTTCCTTGTTGTCATCTGTGTAGGACCCATCTTGTTTAAGTAGGGGCCCAATACTGGACGTTGTTCTCGATTTTGATTTGGCATAGGAGAAGAAATACTTTGGGTTTCTTTCGATTTCATTTATAGCTTTTAGTTCTTCCCGCGATTCCTGACTCCTAAAGGATTCTTTTAGCTTAAGTTCGATGCTTGCTATTTCTCTGACCAGTGTCTCCCTACGCATTTCAGATATATTGACCTCTTTTAGCCGCTCTGTTATTCTTTTCCGTCGCCTGTAAAGGGAGCGCCTGTCTCTTTCTGTTTTACATCTACTCCTCCTTTTTCTTAGAGGAATAAGCCTTGTGCATACATCGAGTGCTACCGAGTTAATCTGTTCTAGGCATAAGTTGGGGTCTGTGTTGCTTAGTATATCTTCCCAGCTTATATCGGTTAGGACTTGGTTTACTTGGTCCCACTTTATGTTTTTGTTATTGAAGTTGAATTTGGTGAATGCTCCCTCGTGACTAATCTCATTATGTCGGTCTGGGGCTCCGCGCATACATGACTGAACCTCAATTATGTTGTGATCTGAGTATATTGTTTTTGATATGGTGATATTTCTTATCAGATCATCATTGTTAGTGAAGATGAGGTCTAGTGTATTCTCCAGTCTAGTAGGCTCTATTATTTGCTGGTTTAAATTGAATTTTGTGCAGAGATTTAAAAGCTCGCGTGAGTGTGAGTTTTCATCAGAGCTGCCTCCTGGTGTTATTACTGCAACAATATTATTTGCTATATTCCTCCATTTTAGGTGCCTTAAGTTGAAATCCCCCAGGAGCAAGATGTTGGGTGCAGGAGCTGGAAGGTTTTCCAGACAGTGGTCAATTTTTAACAGCTGTTCCTGGAATTGCTGGGATGTTGCATCCGGAGGCTTGTAGACTATCACAATGACTAGGTTTTGGTTCTCGACCTTTACTGCTAAAACTTCCACTACATCATTTGAGGCATTTAGCAGTTCTGTGCAAACAAGTGACTCTGCAATGTACAGGCCAACCCCCCCCTTTTGCCTGTTCACTCTGTCACATCTGTATAGGTTGTAACCTGGGATCCATATTTCGTTGTCTAAGTGATCCTTTATGTGGGTCTCAGTGAAAGCCGCGAACATTGCCTTTGCCTCTGCAAGCAGTCCACGGATGAAAGGTATTTTGTTGTTTGTTGCTGGCTTTAGACCCTGTATATTTGCAAAGAAGAATGTTATCGGACTGGTGGTATTGTTGGTACTGGGGGGGGATTTTTTTTCCGGCATTAGTATCTGTATCTGTTGGTTTGGAGTGGAGGCCATCGACTGTGGTTCCACTCCAGGAATGACTGGATTTGGTGTACGATTTCTGCCATTTCCTGCCAGTTTTTTTTCCTTCCTGGCACTAAAAAACCTCTCCCTCTTGAGTGGCTGTGGCTACCCAGGTTTTCCCATGGCCTGGATGTTTTGTATCTTTTTGTCCCCTTTAGATGGTATGCCTGGCAATTTAAGTTATAGCACAGTCTTTCCTGTACTGAAGAGGTACACAGTTCAGGGTGAAAAAGCTTACAGGAAGGGAGTTTGCATTTTCCTGTTGTCATATGGGCATGGCATTTCCTAGGGTGGTCATAGTTGCACGTCCCATCTGTTTTTCCAGATTTCCCATGCCAGCAGATACCGAGTGCATAGTATGTGCACAGGCTTGGTTTCCGTTTGCCTTGGGTTTCTGTGACTGTATTCCCTGTTGGTGCATGTTTCCCTGTCTTACTTCTATCCTCCCTAGCACCAACAATGGAGCTCCCACCATTTGTTTTTGGTAATATATCCTCACTATTGCTAGTGGAGTCCTCTTGTTTGCTATTTCCTGCGGTATTTCTAGTTTGCAATATTGGTTTTATCTTATCTTTGACTACACTTGTTTCCCTACTATGGCTCCTGTCCCCTATGCGGTCATTCATATGTATTCCTTCCTGCATATAGTTCCCGACTACCTGGACAAAATCTCCAGCTTCACCATTACTGTCTCCCAGGACAGCATCTCCAGCTTCCCCATTACTGTCTCCCAGGACAGCATCTCCAGCTTCACCATTACTGTCTCCCAGGACAGCACCTCCAGCTTCACCATTACTGTCTCCCAGGACAGCACCTCCAGCTTCCCCATTACTGTCTCCCAGGACAGCACTATCAGCCCCCCATTTACTGACTACCAGGACATCATCTCCAGCCTTACAGTTTCTGACTACATGGCCAGTATCAAGGGCAGTACCATTCAGCCCGGACTTTTTATGTTCCCATCTGTTGTAGAAAGCTTCCAGGTTTTCTATGAAAGCAGCTTTGATGTTGACCTCTTTTAATACCCTTGTGATTTTAGTCCACAGATTTATCTCATTTGGGCATACCCAAAAACACTTCCCTGTTTTAATACTGCTTGTAGCTAGTTCTTGGATATCTGCACAAGGGGCGTGACACCAATTTCCACAGAAATGACAATTTATGCATGTGGAAGCCCGTTTGTTTGACTGACCACAGACTACACACAGCTTCATAATGATTTGAATGGTTTATTTACTGCAATTCTACTAGCAACCTCTTGAATATTCTATTAATAACCTGCTAGGTGGTGCACAACGAAACCGTTTGAAACCAGTCCAGGGTTCGGACCAGTCAAGGGTTCGGACCAGTCTATCTGATCTGATCAGTGGGTCACTTATTTAAACCATACTGGTCGGTGATTTGAGCTAACACATGAAGGATCTACTGGAAATTATCTACCCGAGTAATATGTGATTTGATTGATACAAAAGTATAACTTGCGTGTTGAAGAGCCGGTGACTGCTGGCACTCCTACAATGACGAACGGTCGAGCCTCCACCTTTGTTTATCAATCGCTGTATCTAGCTTCTCTATTTTTTTTTTTTTCCGTCTCCACCACAATAAATGCTATATTATCACTATAGTTGACTGGTGCAAATTTTGGAGGAAGGGCGCTTTTTCTGTAGTAATAATTGCTTCTCGTTGTGTATATTGCGACCGCTGGTAACTACAGGTTATATGAAATTCACAGTAACGTCTGGTATTTCAAGAAAAAGAAACTAATGAAAGTCACTCCACTTCACTAAGTACCATTATAATACTGGTTAGTTGCTACTACAACACTGTATTCTGCTATTCACTGGTATCACTAGATTATATGCGAGTACACTAGCAAGCCAGGAAGATTATTAAAAACAGCTGACCTGTGGTAAGTTTCATACTCAGTTTCATACTCAGTTTCATACTCAGAAAACCTCACTCTAACTAAATCTATGAAAATAATGCTGGCCAGAATTACACACAAATCTAGAGAGCTCTGGTGGCCTGGTGGTTAACGCTCTCGCTTCACACGGTGAGGGCCTGGGTTCGATTCCCAGCCAGAGTAGAAACATTGGACGTGTTTCTTTCCACCTGTTGTCTATGTTCCCCATCAGTAAAATGGGTACCTGGGTGTTAGTCGACTGGTGTGGGTCGCATCCTGGGACACTGACCTAAGGAGGCCTGGTCACAGACCGGGCCGCGGGGGCGTTGACCCCCAGAACTCTCTCCAGATTATCTGAGGTTCCTGGAGCTGTCTTGTCCAGTCGTCTGATATCTCAAGTTATGCAGGAATGCATATCCACCAATTTCGCCTCCTATTTGAGAGGAGTCAACACAATTTCAACCTCTAGAGCACGAAAAATTCTTCCCATTGCACCAACGTTTGTACAAAATTCAAAAACCAAGATGGCGAGTCCCGTCTGTGCAGACGCAGGCTTTCCGTTTTCTATGACATAAATATTATTAAATACAGTATGGCCATCTATTTACATATAAATACTGAATTTCTGGAAAATATATACAGTATTTTCCACACTGCGGCCGGCCGGAGTTCGTTGCTAAACGATTCAAATTACTCCTTCCTTTAGGAGACAATTCCAGCCAGTTCTGGCTTGAGTGGCTGTTCTCCTAGTAGGTCTTACTACGATTTCATCTTCCGGCATCACTTGGTCTGCGTTATCTTCCATATCACTCGTGTCACATTTCCCTCAGATTTTCATTTACGTTTGATTGAACACCTAATTCCAAGGGAATCAATTTATTAATTGTGCGTAAACTTTCCTGGCCACGACACAGCACTTTGACATTCCTGACAACACCTTGTGCATCTGGGTACAATGTCAATACTTTGCCCAGAGGCCACAATGTTCGATATTGTTCAGTGTCAATTAACACAATGTCACCTGGTTGAATGGTCTGTCGATTTACTGCCTCTGTCGCACCATAAAAGTGTTCACGTAGTGTAAGAAGATATTCCTTACGCCACACATTAGACCAATGATCACTTACTTTATTTAACATTTTAAATTTATCACACAACACTGCCGCATCATTGTAATCTTCATCACTTTCTTCCGAATTATCTCTATAGACAGGGGCAGCTTCCAATTTCCTTCCACATATTAGGTGAGAAGGTGTTAATACATCTGCATCAGGTGTATCACTCATGTACGAGAGAGGCCTATTATTTATACGATTTTCTGCCTCCACTAACAATGCACGGAATTCTTCCAAATTAATTCTCTTCCGGTGTAGTACTTTGCGGAGACACCTCTTCACTGTGCCTATCAGTCTTTCGTACAGCCCCCCCTGCCAAGGGGCTCTAGGAGTAATAAATTTCCAGGTACACCCTCACTGGGTTAACAGAGATTGAACATCGTTACTATTATTTAATTCTATCAAGTGTTGAGCACCTGCTACAAAATTTGTGGCATTATCCGAAATCATCAACCTCGGACAGGACCTCCTAGCTGCAAATTTTCGAAACAGCTGTATAAACTGTTCTGCAGACAAGTCCTGTGCCAGTTCTAAATGAACTGCCCTAGTAGCAGTACAGGTGAACAAACAAACATACACTTTCAGTGGAACACCATTTGACGTACCTGTTAAAATTATTGGACCACTATAGTCTACACCTGTTACATCAAATGGTTTCACTAATTGTACACGCTCCTTTGGCAATGGTGGAGGACCTGGGTACATATAGGATCTGGCATCCACACGGCGACATATTACACAAGATTTAATCACCCTTTTTACGCTTTGCCGTCCTTGTGGAATCCAGAAAGTTTCCCTAATACAATTTAAGGTATCTTGTACCCCACCATGCATTACATTTTTATGGGCATTTAGAACAATTAAATTTGTTAGATGATGAGTTTTGGGCAGTAAGACAGTGTGTTTAGCATAATCACCCAATTCAGCATTTTGTAACCTACCTCTGCACCTAATTACATTGTTCTCTAAATACAGCCCCAGTTTCTCTATTATGGAACCTTTCACAATTTTTCTTTCCATCATCAATTTAATCTCATTTCCATAGATTTCCTCCTGTACCCTCTTTATCAGTCCCTCAGCCTGGAGTCGATGTGTTCAGTCCATCAATCTTGTAGAATGTACAGCATAGGGTTAGGTTAGGTAAGCTTCGTCAGGAAACAGGACAAATGTTTCCTGACGCGGGTCTTATTCAGATGATGACCCACCTTTGAAGCTTTTGGTTATCTGACCGAGGCCTTCCGCTGGCTTACCGGTCCACCCCTTTAAAAATTATGGTCATGTAGAACCATTTTTGTAGTGTTTACAGCATAGGGCCGTAGACGTGGCTTATATACTGTAGTCAGGTGAGGCGAAGCAGGAGGCGGGGTCATAGTGGTACCATCCACTAGCCGAAGTAGGTATTCGTCCAAAGGTTGGACAAGTTTTGAAGAAAACTTGTATTGTACTTTGTATTGGACTGATGAAGCCACTGTGTAGCGAAACGTTTTCTCAATAAAGATTCCCATATGTTGCAAATGTCTCAATCTTCAACTTGTCGGTTTTCAAAACCATTCATCACATTTCTGTCACTTGTTCACTGGAGATGTTTGCTGCCACTTGTTCACTGGAGATGTTTGCTGTCACTTGTTCACTGGAGATGTTTGCTGTCACTTGTTCACTGGAGATGTTTGCTGTCACTTATTCACTGGAGACGATTGCTGTCACTTGTTCACTGGAGATATTTTCTGTCACTTTCGCTGGAGATATTTGCTGTCACTTGTTCACTGGAGATTTTTTTCTGTCACTTGTTCACTGGAGATGTTTACTGTCACTTGTCCACCGGAGATGTTTGCTGTCACTTGTTCACTGGACATGTTTGCTGTCCCTTGTTCACTGTTTGCTGTCATTTGTTACCAGAAAATGTTCGTTACCACTTGTTACCTGGAGATGTCCGCTGTTATTTGGTGTGGCCCGGTGGTCTGGTGGCTGAAACTCCCGCTTCACACACGGAGGGCCCGGGTTCGATTCCCGGTGGGTGGAAATTCCGACACGTTTCCTTACACCTATTGTCCTGTTCACCTAGCAGCAAATAGGTACCTGGGTGTTAGTAGACTGGTGTGGGTCGCATCCTGGGGGACAAGATTAAGGACCCCAATGGAAATAAGTTAGACAGCCCGTAATGCTATGCATAGTATAAGTGGCTTTGGCATGCTGCTCTTATCTATTTTTTTGTACCTCTGTATGTGTGCTCAAATTGTTAATAAATAAAATAAATAAATAAATAAACAGTCTTCGATGACGCACTGACTTTCTTGGGTTATCCTGGGTGGCTAACCCTCCGGGGTTAAAAATCTGAACGAAATCTTATCTTATCTTATTTGGAGAAGTTCTCTGCCACTTGTTCCTTGGAGGTGTTCGCTGCCACATGTTCCCTGGAGGTGTTCGCTGCCACATGTTCCCTGGAGGTATTCGCTGCCACATGTTCCCTGGAAGTGTTCGCTGCCACAATAAATTTCAGTGGTTTTTGAAAGTTGCAATACAAAGAGCAGTCTTTAAGAGGAGAAGAAACCTATAAGTGAATTACAAGTATCCTGAAGAAGACGTGCGAAGAGTTTTTGAGGAAGTTAGTTTTTTTTTTCATTTACTTCATTTAGGCACAAGTACACATTAAGTATAATTATCATGCATAATGGAAATAAGTCAGAATGATAACAAATTCCCACTCCAGGCAGCACACTCCACCAATATTCGAAACTCTAAACTTATTCACCGTACAAAACATCCATACTTATTATTGTACCTACTACATACATAGAACACTTAACTCGGATATAAACCCTCCCCTCAAACTTCTTACCAACCTCAACAGAACACATGACCATAACACTCTTTGATGTTCCTCGTGTCCATCTCACATTATGTAAAAACTCAATTCACATAAAAGGCCCAAAAATCTGGAATTCATTACCTGTGAATATAAAAGAAACACTGTCTGTTTATCAATTCAAGACTTCTTAAAAACCACTTACTCAACCACAACTAAATAAATACTGAATAACTGAATCTCATAAATGTATAACCTGTGACCCTATCAAACTATATATATATTTTTTAATTACATTACCTAACAATACTCCATTCTCTTGCATGCACAGTAACTCATCTAATGACCATATGACCTGTTTCTGCACTACAAATCATTGATTTTACTAGACCTGATTCGATTATATTATACATTGTTATGCTACAAATTTGTACAACTTTAATGCTTCTTATTTAAAGTACTCATTTGTACTTCATGTTGTAATTTGTTTACTGTAATTTTTACCACTGAATATATCATTGCTTAGTTAATCTTAAGTTAATTTTAAGCTGCCCATAATGTTCTGCATACAAGGGGCTTTTGGCATGTACACCCAGTCACTATATTTCTTTGTACAAGTATGTATCATGTCCAGATAAAAAATAAATAAATAAAGTCACTCGGGCTTAGGAAACATTCAGGCATCTCTATTCCAAATAAAGATGCCTAACTGTTGCCTATGTGTCTTACCACCACCTACAGTAGATGGTAAGTTTATTTAGGTACTGGTACACATAAGTGCAGTTATCATACATAGTGTGTGAAAAAACACATATAATAAAGCCCTTACACAGCAGTAAAGAAATGGAATGAGTTGCCTGAAGATGTGAAGGCTAGTTCAGGAAGAGTGCTAAAAGGTTAGTAAGTTTATTTAGGCAGGTTGTTCTTCAACTCTATATATCCTTGGTTAGACCTCATTTAGATTATGCTGCACAGTTCTGGTCACTTTATTACAAAATGGATATAAATGCACTGGAAAACATATAAAGGAGGATGACAAAATGGGGTGCATAATAAATATATTAAACTAACTGTATCAAAAATCTTCCCTGTGATGATAGACTGAGGGCCCTGAATCTGCACTCTAGAAAGGCATAAAATAAGGGGGATATGTGACTGAGGTGTATAAATGAAAAACAGGAATAAATAAAGGGGATGTAAGTAGCATGCTGAAAATATCTAGCCAAGACAGGACTCGCAGCAATGGTTTTAAGTTGGAAAACTTCAGAATCAGGAAGGATATAGGAAAACACTGGTTGGGTAATAGAGTTGTGGATGAGTGGAACAAACTCCCGAGTACCGTCATAGAAGCTAAAATCTTGTGTAGTTTTAAAAATAGGTTAGATAAATACATAAAATGCCTCGGCATGATAGTGACTTTCTTTGCACTTAACAAAACAATATTGTAATTACACATTGTAAACTATGCATAGAAATAGACTCCTTATAACATGTCAGTCACACATTGTAAACACTGCAAAGAAATAACAAATTTTGAATTTGAATGAGTGGGTGGGTGTGAGCTGAACCTGACTAACTTGTGCTAGTGGGTCTGATGCCGTGCCCCTTCCTTAAGTGGATGTGACCTGACTAGGTGGGTCATTGGTTTAAGCCAGGGGGTGACATGGACCTGCCTCGCATAGGCCAATAGGCCTGCTGCAGTGTTCCTTCTTTCGTATGTTCTTGTGTTCTTATAAGTATAATTATTATACATAGTGTGAATTACCTACGATAACCCCAACAGAAATAGTCACTCAGTGACTCTTTTGGATTATCCTAGGTAATTTACACACATTACTCTATATGATAATTCATGTGACTGTATTTATGTGTACCTGTAGCTAAATAAACTTACTAACCCCAAAAAGCCAGACAAATTGACTTATTTCTGATGGGGTACGTAGCTTATTTCCATTGGGGTTCCTAATGAATAAAGCTACAGAAAGGGAAGAGTGAGACTTTGTATATACTAGTTAACATTTATTTATGTATCGTAAACTGATTTTCTCTATGTATAATGTTCGTGTAAATAACAAGAGGCAGCAGAGGAATGAGAAGCTCGTACAGACACCAGCAGAACAAGGGTCTTAAACAGACATCAAGAGGGACCAAGACCACACATAACAGGAAGAAACTGCTATTGTGTGTCTTTCAGGTATTTATGGATGAAACATTTTTAGGGGTTTGGCAAAATATTTGTTAACCATAGTATGTTACACAGTAACACTCATTTCCACAACTATTTAAAAATTATAAAGCCTTGATAAAATCATAATAATAAGAGAATGATTCTGGATTTTTTTTTTTTTACACATTACATAATTGTAACTGTAAAGCCATAGTAAGATAAGACATTCTACAATATCTAATACAGCACATTAACTATGTTTATAATAATACAGTATCGTGTTTAATGCATGTACGTGCATAAACAGAGTACACCAGAAATGAGACAGCTTATCATAACCTGTTCTTTTTATGTATTACTGCAGTCTGCTAAAGATATACGTATGGGCATGCATATTTATGGTGCCTGCTGTATACCCTCCACTATTTTCCTTAGTTCATGGAATGAACCAAGAAAAGGATCAGTTAGAAGGGTGCATATGCTGAAGAAACAGTCATTTTACTTGAAAACAAGGAAAGGAATATTTATTTGCTCAAGACATCAGAACCAATTGCAACTCCTAAAACATTTTCAATAACAGATGAAGACTGTGAGGAATTTCATGTAATTCTGCATGCAAGTGAAGAACAAGTCTGAGAAAGAGAGAATTTCAATCATATCAGCATATGGCCATGCTGGAAAGTCTATTCTGTGTGCTGTTCAGCTGAAATGTTGGATAATTAGCTAACCAATGTGTAGTACTGTAGTTTAAATATAGTTTCATCATTGCCTTTTTTGTTTAATGGGATTTCTGTGTACACTGTACGTATATCTAATGTTGCAGGTGAGGAACTATATTAACAATGTCTGAAAGAATGGATAGCTGCCTACATACCTGGGCTATTAGTCTGACCCGTCACCACAAGGTGTTTAGTCGTGATCATCCACTAATCCCAGAACATTTCTCTAAGTAAGTATCACGTACATGTTATTATGTCTGTTAATTTGTTGTTCATATATATATCTTTTTTAGTTACTTTGAAATAAGATAATCATAGTGATAGTAAGTGGAAATGTATTAGGTTCAGGTCAGTACAATGTAGCCCCCCCCTTTTCTCAGTGGATGCCCATGGGCATATTGAAGTCATAAGAGAAATTTGATAATTAACCCTTTGACTGTCGCGGCTGTATATATACGTTTGTGAGGTACCGTGTTTGACGTATATATACTCATAAATTCTAGCGGCTTCAAATCAGGCAGGAGAAAGCTAGTAGGCCCACATGTGAGAGAATGGGTCTGTGTGGTCAGTGTGCACCACATAAAAAAAATCCTGGAGCACGCAGTGCATAATGAGAAAAAAAAAACTCCGACCGTTTTTTTTAATTAAAATGCCGACTTTGTGGTCTATTTTCGTATAGTATTTGTGGTTGTATTCTCGTTTTCATGGTCTCATTTGATAGAATGGAAACTATATTATAGAAATGGAGGTGATTTTGATTAATTTTCCTATAAAAAGAACCTGGAAATGGAGCACAAAGTACAGGAAATGTTTGATTTTTGCCGATGTTCAAAAGTAAACAAATGATGTCATTGTCCAATAAATGTCCAAATAGCCATTCTAATACGCAGTCATGAATGGGTTGATGTAATTTTTACAATTATTACAGTATTGCAGTAGTCTGCATAACAGTAAATCTTCTATTTTTTGTTTGAATAAAATTTCAAAATATAAACCAAGAGTAATATCACAGGGACCTGGAGACATGACTGATGAACAAAGAAAATCTTATTTTAGAGCCAGGAATGTCTGCATTGTTCATTCTGGACCTTATTTTGAAATTGTCGTATTTTTTAATTTTCGTGAAATTGGCCAAATTGCAAATTTCTGACCATGTTATTGGGTAGTTGAAATCGGTAAATGGGCAGTTTCTTGTGCTCAATCGATAGAAAAAATAGAGTTCTGAAGAAATAGTTATGAGTTTGGTTGACTGGAATAACGGAATTAGCCGAAAATAGGGCTCAAAGTGGGCGAAATTGCCGATTTTTAAATATCGCCGAAGTCGCTAACTTCGCGAGAGCGTAATTCCGTCAGTTTTCCATCAAATTTCGTTTTTTTGGTGTCTTTACAATCGGGAAAAGATTCTCTATCATTTCATAAGAAAAAATAATTTTTTTTTTTTTCGAATATTTTGCGACACCAGGAGCAACTTCAGAATTGGGCCCTTCGACAGTCAAAGGGTTAATAAATTTAGAACTGCTGAACAAAATGTATTTCAACAAGTACAAACTACCCATAAATCGAGGCCTAGACATGGACTGAACCACAGGGGCGTTGACCCCCGGAACATCCTTCAGGTTAACTACAAGTATAACAGGGATGGCACCCCTCAATGAATTATTAAACCAGCTGGGTCATTAACTTGTTAGGGAAGAGAATAGGAATGTGAATATTCTGTAGTACAGTACATGTACTGTAACTTATTATTTTGGCATTCTGATATGTTCATTGATTGTTTCTAGCAATAATTTGTATAAAATTAAAATACCATGTAATACTGTATAGAGAATCTGTTCAGTGTTCAGTTTAACTACTCTACAAGTACTATTGTACATGGTGCTATTCAACACTAATTTGCATATTGTAAGTGCTTTTTTGGTATTTAGCCATACTTGGTTGAATTTATTTTTTTTTTTTTTGGCAATTTCAATTAATTCATCTCTATTTTATGGTAACTACTGAAAAATATGCAACAAAATGAAGGAAATTACAAGTACTATATGACAAACTTCTAACAATATATTACGGATTAAACTTGTGGACCTGTAAAAAGAAAATATATATTGTTTCCAAATAACCTACAATTAAGAGATAAAACATTAGATGATGTTTTGGTCTGTTGTGGGCCTTTGTAAAGTTGCAACTTGCTAATGGTCCCAGTCTAACTGACAACATGTCAAATTTCCTTGCCTAATTGTAGGTTATTTGTGAATACATGTATGTCCTTTGCTTGTCTGAGTTGTGTACTTGTAAATTGATGATGGGGTTCATACTGGGGGGTGTAGATCAGGAGGCAATGTCATTATCCTTTGGGAGAAAAAGTCTGTTGAGAGGATAAATGTCTGAGCAAAGATTTATTGTTTTTTTAATAATTTATTAATTTCTGCATTTATTTTTTATGAAAACTTCATTATTTTTAAGAAGAGGACACAAGTGCAACTAATCCAACATTTTATTGTGATTACGTTTTGCTCTCCAGGAGCTCTGTCAAGCCAGTTACAGTTTGACAAAGCTCCTGGAGAGTGAAACATTGCCACAATAAAATGTTGCATTAGTTGCACTTGTGTCCTTTTATTTAACATATTGTTGGTAATTCTACCAACATTAATTCATTATTTTTGTCAAGATTTATGAAAAAGTGGCATACATACTTTAATGTACAAGAATTCTTGTGTTATTACTGCTTTTCAGATTAACTTGCGACACAAATTTGCAACCAGTGCTCTCCTACTTAGTGCGTCATGTTCGCTCACCAGAAGAAAGAAGATTGATAAAGTTAAATTTAAAGCAAGCTCGTTTCAGAAAGGTAAATTTAACTGTTCTCTTTGTGTTTAAATTGAATTGCTTTAGAAAGAGGTTACTGGTGAAAGGGACATTTCAAATTTTTATTATCAATTTAATCTCTTGCCTGAAAGTGTTTACCATTATTCTTTTGGCTCAGGAATTCGTTTACAGAGATCACTCATAATTACTTGTAATACATACAGTGGAACCTCAAATTTCGAACGTATTGCTTATCGAACTCTACGAAAATCGACCGCTTTTTTTGAACCAACTTTGTCCCTATTATCGAACATGTTCCTTATTTTCAAACCGCCGGGTACCGGACCTGTCCGCCAGCTCGCTCTGTCCGCGTCTCCGCACAGGCGCCTTGAGCCAGTCTGGCTTTGTTGATGCTTGAGTGAACACTTACCTGCACTCTCATTCAAACATTTTATGATTAATTCATTGTGTTTAGTGCTTGTGGGACTGTGAAATAAGCTACCATGGGCCCAAAGAAACTTGCTAGTGGTACCCCTGTGTTAAAGAAAGTGAGAAACACCATAGATGTGAAGAAGGAAATAATACAGAAGTATGAGAGTGGTGTGAAAGTTGTTGAGCTTGCCAGGATGTATGGGAAAAACAAGTTGACCATCACTTCTATCCTGGCAAAGAAAGAACAAATCAAGGAAGCTGATGTTGCGAAAGTTGTTAATATGCTAACCAAAAAAAGACCACAGACAATTGATCAGGTTGAGTTGTTGTTGCTGGTGTGGATCAAGGATAAAGAGATGGCAGGTGATAATGTTTCAGAGACGATTATTTGTGAAAAGTTCAGTGACAAAAACCACGTCCCATTTTAGGGAAATCTTAAAGAGGCGCCATAAACAGAGGACTCTGGACAGTTATTTTGTGAGACAGGGGTCCAGTGACTCTCAAGCTGGTCCTAGTGGCATTAAAAGACAGAGAAGGGAAGTAACCCCAGAGAGGGCTTTGATACCTAAAGTCCTTATGGAGGGGGATTCCCCTTCCAAACACTAACCCCCAACTCCCTCTCTCCTCCTCCCTATCTTCCAGATGCCACCACCAATCTTCAATAAAGGTAAGAAAAAATGTTATTTTATATGTTTATTTAAATTTATTAATACATAATTGTACACTATATTTGTTGTATGTAAAACTATAATTAATCTCTATAAAATGTATTTTTTTGTGAATATTTTTGGGTTTCTGGAACAGATTAATTGTATTTTCATTATTTCTTATGGGAAATATTGCTTCGCTTTTCAAACTTTTCGAATTTAGAACTAACTCCCGGAACGGATTAAGTTCGAATTTTGAGGTTCCACTGTATTTTATTTTTGTACAAGGTATACTCAATAAGGGTACCTCATGGTTTTGCTGCCCCTCATCCCACATTGTTTCCCCACCTTTTTCTTTTAAGATAATATCTTTGTTAATGACCCCAATGGAAATAAGTCACTGTCTAACTTTTTTGGATTATCCTAGGTACTTTACACATATGCTACTATGTATGATAATCTTTGTAACTGTATTTGTGTATACCCGAATAAACTTACTTATTATTATTTTTTTATTATTATCACACCGGCCGATTCCCACCAAGGCAGGGTGGCCCGAAAAAGAAAAACTTTCACCATCATTCACTCCATCACTGTCTTGCCAGAAGGGTGCTTTACACTACAGTTTTTAAACTGCAACATTAACACCCCTCCTTCAGAGTGCAGGCACTGTACTTCCCATCTCCAGAACTCAAGTCCGGCCTGCCGGTTTCCCTGAATCCCTTCATAAATGTTACTTTGCTCACACTCCAACAGCACGTCAAGTATTAAAAACCATTTGTCTCCATTCACTCCTATCAAACACGCTCATGCATGCCTGCTGGAAGTCCAAGCCCCTCGCACACAAAACCTCCTTTACCCCCTCCCTCCAACCCTTCCTAGGCCGACCCCTACCCCGCCTTCCTTCCACTACAGACTGATACACTCTTGAAGTCATTCTGTTTCGCTCCATTCTCTCTACATGTCCGAACCACCTCAACAACCCTTCCTCAGCCCTCTGGACAACAGTTTTGGTAATCCCGCACCTCCTCCTAACTTCCAAACTACGAATTCTCTGCATTATATTCACACCACACATTGCCCTCAGACATGACATCTCCACTGCCTCCAGCCTTCTCCTCGCTGCAACATTCATCACCCACGCTTCACACCCATATAAGAGCGTTGGTAAAACTATACTCTCATACATTCCCCTCTTTGCCTCCAAGGACAAAGTTCTTTGTCTCCACAGACTCCTAAGTGCACCACTCACTCTTTTTCCCTCATCAATTCTATGATTCACCTCATCTTTCATAGACCCATCCGCTGACACGTCCACTCCCAAATATCTGAATACGTTCACCTCCTCCATACTCTCTCCCTCCAATCTGATATTCAATCTTTCATCACCTAATCTTTTTGTTATCCTCATAACCTTACTCTTTCCTGTATTCACCTTTAATTTTCTTCTTTTGCACACCCTACCAAATTCATCCACCAATCTCTGCAACTTCTCTTCAGAATCTCCCAAGAGCACAGTGTCATCAGCAAAGAGCAGCTGTGACAACTCCCACTTTGTGTGTGATTCTTTATCTTTTAACTCCACGCCTCTTGCCAAGACCCTCGCATTTACTTCTCTTACAACCCCATCTATAAATATATTAAACAACCACGGTGACATCACACATCCTTGTCTAAGGCCTACTTTTACTGGGAAAAAATTTCCCTCTTTCCTACATACTCTAACTTGAGCCTCACTATCCTCGTAAAAACTCTTCACTGCTTTCAGTAACCTACCTCCTACACCATACACTTGCAACATCTGCCACATTGCCCCCCTATCCACCCTGTCATACGCCTTTTCCAAATCCATAAATGCCACAAAGACCTCTTTAGCCTTATCTAAATACTGTTCACTTATATGTTTCACTGTAAACACCTGGTCCACACACCCCCTACCTTTCCTAAAGCCTCCTTGTTCATCTGCTATCCTATTCTCCGTCTTACTCTTAATTCTTTCAATTATAACTCTACCATACACTTTACCTGGTACACTCAACAGACTTTCTTCTTTCAACACACCGGCCGTATCCCACCGAGGCGGGGTGGCCCAAAAGGAAAAAACGAAAGTTTCTCCTTTTACATTTAGTAATATATACAGGAGAAGAGGTTACTAGCCCCTTGCTCCCGGCATTTTAGTCGCCTCTTACAACACGCATGGCTTACGGAGGAAGAATTCTGTTCCACTTCCCCATGGAGAACTCAACAGACTTATCCCCCTATAATTTTTGCACTCTCTTTTATCCCCTTTGCCTTTATACAAAGGAACTATGCATGCTCTCTGCCAATCCCTAGGTACCTTACCCTCTTCCATACATTTATTAAATAATTGCACCAACCACTCCAAAACTATATCCCCACCTGCTTTTAACATTTCTATCTTTATCCCATCAATCCCGGCTGCCTTACCCCCTTTCATTTTACCTACTGCCTCACGAACTTCCCCCACACTCACAACTGGCTCTTCCTCACTCCTACAAGATGTTATTCCTCCTTGCCCTATACACGAAATCACAGCTTCCCTATCTTCATCAACATTTAACAATTCCTCAAAATATTCCTTCCATCTTCCCAATACCTCTAACTCTCCATTTAATAACTCTCCTCTCCTATTTTTAACTGAGAAATCAATTTGTTCTCTAGGCTTTCTTAACTTGTTAATCTCACTCCAAAACTTTTTCTTATTTTCAACAAAATTTGTTGATAACATCTCACCCACTCTCTCATTTGCTCTCTTTTTACATTGCTTCACCACTCTCTTAACCTCTCTCTTTTTCTCCATATACTCTTCCCTCCTTGCATCACTTCTACTTTGTAAAAACTTCTCATATGCTAACTTTTTCTCCCTTACTACTCTCTTTACATCATCATTCCACCAATCGCTCCTCTTCCCTCCTGCACCCACTTTCCTGTAACCACAAACTTCTGCTGAACACTCTAACACTACATTTTTAAACCTACCCCATACCTCTTCGACCCCATTGCCTATGCTCTCATTAGCCCATCTATCCTCCAATAGCTGTTTATATCTTACCCTAACTGCCTCCTCTTTTAGTTTATAAACCTTCACCTCTCTCTTCCCTGATGCTTCTATTCTCCTTGTATCCCATCTACCTTTTACTCTCAGTGTAGCTACAACTAGAAAGTGATCTGATATATCTGTGGCCCCTCTATAAACATGTACATCCTGAAGTCTACTCAACAGTCTTTTATCTACCAATACATAATCCAACAAACTACTGTCATTTCGCCCTACATCATATCGTGTATACTTATTTATCCTCTTTTTCTTAAAATATGTATTACCTATAACTAAACCCCTTTCTATACAAAGTTCAATCAAAGGGCTCCCATTATCATTTACACCTGGCACCCCAAACTTACCTACCACACCCTCTCTAAAAGTTTCTCCTACTTTAGCATTCAAGTCCCCTACCACAATTACTCTCTCACTTACTTATATTTGTTTGAAATTAATCTCTAATGTATTTTCATAAAGCCAAGCTTTTTGCTTGAAATTTGGATAAATAATATAGCCCCCTCTTGTGGCTAGTTTGGGATCCAGTTTTTAGTTGAGGGCTATTGTCTTCTGCAAGCTTAACCCTTTCAGGGTTTCTGACGTACTAGTATGGCTTACACACCAGGGTTATTGACGTACTAGAATGCCTAAATTCTAGTGCCTTCAAATCTACTGATAGAAAGCTGGTAGGCCTACATATGAAAGAAGAGGTCTATGTGGTCAGTGTGCGCAGTATAAAAAAATTCCTGCAGCACACAGTGTGTAATGAGAAAAAAAATCTTTGACCGTGTTTTTGGATTAAAACAGCAACTTTGCACTGTATTTTTGTATGGTATTTATGGTTGTATTCTAGTTTTCCTGGTCTCATTTTATAGAATGGAAGACATATTACAGAAATTGCGATGATTTTGATTGGTTTCACAATGAAAAGTACATACCTTGAAATTGAGCTCAAAGTAGCAGAAATGTTCAATTTTTACCAAAGTTCAAAAGTAAACAAATCATGCCAAGCATCCAATACACATCAGCTGGTGAGTCTAATATTCTTTCACAAGTGCGCTGATATTATTTATACCATTTCTACACTAATGCAATAGTCTGCATAACAGTAAATCTTCTATTTTTTGTGAGAATAAAAATTCAAAGTGGAAAGCAAAAGAAATATAAGAGGGGCCCCGAACAGAGAACTTGTTATTTTAGTGCCAGGAATGTCTGTCTTGTTTATTCTGGACCCTATTTGGAAATTGGCGTCTTCTGAAATTTGCGTGAAATTGGCAAAATTGCCAATTTCTAACCACTTGATTGGATAATTGAAATTGGTAAATGGGCAGTTTCTTGTACTCATTCGACAGAAAAAATGGAGTTCTAGCGAAATAAATATGATTTTTGTCGACTAGTACACAGGAATTGGCCGAAAATAGGGCTCAAAGTGGGCAAAATCGCCGATACGTAAACATCGTCGAGACCACTAACTTTGCGAGAGCATAATTCCGTAAGTGTTCCATCAAATTTCATACTTTTGGTGTCATTATGATCAGGAAAAGATTCTCTATCATTTCATAAGAAAAAAATAATTTTTTTTTTTTCCGAAAATTTTTCGACCCTGAGAACGAGTTTAGGAGAGGGCCTCTCGACCCTGAAAGGGTTAAATGACATTGAATAAGCAGCACTACACCAAACACATTAGACTTCTTGATATCAGATGACATGCTGGAAAGTCTTCATTAAAAATGCATACCCAGAAAATTGTTTGCTTGAGCTAGTTTTCAAAGATGTTATGTTGTTACTGTTTTGATGCTATCTTAAAATCTGTTTAACCCTTAAATGGTCCAAACAGATTGACGTTCAAATTCATAGTGCTACAAAAGTAGATCTACTTTTTTTTACATATTTTCAAATATAACAAAAAAAATGTAGATAAAATATTTTTTACACGTTTTCAAATGTAAAACAAAAAAGAAGATCTACATTTTCTTTACATACTTTCAGATGTTGAAAAATATATGTTTGGACCATTTAAGATAAGGACATTATCCTCAGTATAGCATTTGAGACTCTAGCTGAAATATCTGAACCATCACCTAGTAAAGCAATGTAAAGCTTAGGGAATGTAAAGGAGAGCATCAAGACTAGCACATGAGCCGAAGGAAATGCTATAGAATTTTTTTTTTTTCCTCGACAAGTCTGCCATCTCCCACAGAGGCAGGGTGACCCAAAAAGAAAGAAAATCCCCCAAAAGAAAATGCTTTCATCATAATTCAACACTTTTACCTCACTCATACATAATCACTGTTTTAGCAGAGGTGCCCAGATTCAACAGTTTAGAAGCATGTATAAAGATATATAACATATCCCTCCAAACTTCTATAGTAATATGAAAATATAAAAAGTAGGTCTGTCACTGGAGGAGCTAAAAACAAGAGGAAATATGATCATTACATACAGAATACAGGACATAGACATGGTAGGCTAGGAAAGGCTCTTTACCAGAGATGCAACAAATACAAGGGAAAAAGGTTGAAAATTACACATACAGATAACTCATATGTTGATTGAGCTTCAAAATAATAGTGGAAGTAGACTATAGAAGGGCTCAAAATTACATAGGGCAGTACTCTATTATATTGGTCAAAAGCTCAAAAGTAAGACCAAGAAACTGTGTTGAAGAAATTTCCTCATTGGGCATGGGTGAGGTGAGAATCAAGAGGAGGAGGAGGATGCTAAGCTTGTGTTATACTGTTTATTCCTGTTTTTAACAGCAAGTAAGAGATGGTCAAGAAATGTCAGCATCTGAGGAGAGATTTAAAATTAAAGCAGCTGTTGTGGATGCAGTTTCAGCTGTTGACGCAGAAGTAACTGAGATTCAACAACTGAGTGAGTGTATTTCCAATTTCCTTTATCATTTATAGACTTTTCAACCCAAGTTAGTGGAGTCCTATAGTACAGTAACTAAATTCTGAAAATATGCTTAGAACAAAAACTATACTGTGTATCTGTAAGTTACAATACTACATAAGACAGTTATTTTGGTGCCAAAAAAGGATTTTGTGTTGAGAACATGTTGTACAGTTAAAAGTCATATATCTACATTCTTTATTTTTATTACATGTATATCATTTTACAGTAAATCTCCTTGAATTCATTCTTACTTCTATGTTTAGTTGTCACACTACCTAGGTAGGGAATTGCCAGTGTGATAAAAAAAAAACAGTTAACACTAGAGATCATGATCAGTTGGCCTTTGTAAACAAGAATTTTTTTTGTTGCTTATGTATTATCTTTTTCTTGGATAGGCCAGAAAAAAGAGGAGCTCCGTCAAAAAGAGGTAGAAATTAAACGCCGAACAATGCTGATGAAAGTGGTTTGGGAAGAGCGAAATAAAGAGGTCAGTCACTGTCAGCTATGGAATTCTCAGCTTTCTAGCTTAATAGAAAAAGAATCAGATAAAAAGAACTCAAAAGACAAAAGAACTGATTTGATGTTGCAGGTAAGGGTATAGAGAAAACAATTAATAATTTTTGTCCCAGTCAAATGTACATTGCATTTCAGGTTAATTTATGAAGGCCTTCTGCCTGTTTTAATTTTTTATAGGCAAAAATCTTTAAACTTCCTTATTCTTTGAAGCTAGATTTTAATTGTAATTGGTCATTCTTTTACTTTGCCTATTGAATTTTATTTAATTAAGCAAAGCACACAATTGTTTTTTAATTCAACATTTACACAGTGAGGCAGTTCATGAAATACTCTGGTTACCAAATTTAAATAAAAAAAACATTATTTCATTGGTAAAATTTATTTCAAATATCTTAAGATTCTGACTTACCGATAATTTTCCTTTACTGGATATGTTCCTTTGCCCCTCTTTTGTTTAATTAAGCCTCTGCAGTATGTCTATCAACTTGTTTTTGGCTTCTCTTTATCTTTCTTTCCACTAGTTCTCAGGGGTTTTTGTCCTACACGTAGTATCCTGCTTTTACTCAGTGTGTGTTCTTTATTTTCATCTTTTTTAAGTATATACATCTATTTTTGTACATTCATTAAATTTTTCTTTTACTACATTTTCTCCCTCTTTTAATTTTTCTTTCAGTTTCTTTAATTGCCCTTAATGGATATCTCTAATGTTATTACTACAATATACACAATTACTTGTTGGGAAAAATCCTGATACAGTATATGAGATTGGTAACCACAAAAGTCACTCTTTACAAACTATTCTAACTGCAAATATCAGAAAACTAGCTGTCCAAATTTCCTAAATAATAAATAGGGTGATTTGCACAAGTTCCTTATTCCATGCAGTGCATATTTTATTGGCCAGCATTGTGGTTTTGTTTTTGTATTTGTGTGTTTTGTATGCTTTTGTCTTGTTTGTTTGCTTTTTGTTATAGTATGTTCTTGTCAAGCCTTTACAAATAAGAAAAACTATTACAACTACTTTAATTAAGTAAACTTTGCCCTTACTTTCATTGTATGTTCTCTTATGATAATTTTCAGCTGCGAAGTAACTTGTTGGATTTAGAAAGACTTCATCATTCAGTAATCAATAACCGTTTTAACTCAGACTCCATTCATCAGCAGAAGGTATGTAAACATTTTTCAGTCAGTTTTCACTAAAGCATGGTGACCCAAAGAAGAAAAAAACACATTCTCCATTACTCTCTGCCTTGCATCTTTTTCAGCCTAGAACAGATTAGCCTGCTGAACCACAAAGTGCAAGCACTGCACTTCCCAATCTCTAAAACCTGAGTACAAATGGGCCCCAATTATGCAACAGGTTAGGTTCTGGGCTACTGCTGTAAAGTGAAACAGTCTTTTTTCACTTTCAAATGCATATAAAAGCCTGATAAAATGTTTACACTAGGCCAAAAAAAAATGCATATACAGTACATACATTACAGCCTCTCCTCACATAATGATGGAGTTTCGTTCCTAAGACCACACCGTTGAACAAATTCGTCGCTAAGTGAGGAGCATACTATAATGGTAGTAAGTTTGTGTCAGCCATCTTTGATATTGTTTTAATGTCACCTTTGCACCATTTATAACATTCCTGGTATATTTTTAAATGTTTATACACTAGTGTACTGTATATTGAAATAAACAGAAGAAATCAGCTCTAATACGTATACATTATTTAGGTATGAATACTGGTCAGAGAGCCCGTTGTAAGTCTGAGGCATTGGTAAACGAGTACGTCGCTAAGTGAGGAGAGGCTGTACTTAAAATATTTTTGTCCTTAGCTTACCGGGAGTGGTGAATATATTTATTGTAGGAAGTCTGAATGAATGAAGAATGGGTGTAATTGAGTACTGCTGCATTAACGAAATGCTGTAAAATGAAGCGCTGTAAAATGGGGGCCCTTCTGTAAATATAGCCAGTTTCCCTAAATTTCTTCATCCAGTTATTTTAGCCATATTTGAACACCATGTCAGTCCTTGAAGGCCAATTGCTTCCTCATTCCAGTCTAACATACACATTGTTTTCAAATGCCTACCTCAATATGCCTCTTTCACATCATTCTTCTAGCCTTTCTTCAAACAAACACTACACCACCTTCTTTAGAATGGATTTCCTGCACAATGGCACCATGGTTGTATTTGTCCAAAGGATTTCATGAAGTCTGTTTCTCCATAATTTTTTTCCATAACCCATCCAAAATCATCTCTGAATGATATAGCACTTTTGAGGAGGAGGAGAATCCTTTGATTGTGAAGATGTGATTTGAGGTGCTGGTGGTTTAGATAATTTTAAAAGTTGAAATATTGGTGTATCTTATGAAAGATTATATATTTTTTTTTTTTAACACTGACCATCTCCCATCGAGGCAGGGTGACCCAAAAAACAAACTCGCCATCACTCACACTACTAGTCTTGCCAGAGGCATGCAGATACGACAGTTTAGATGTCCCTCCAAAAATCAAATACAGTGGACCCCCGGTTAACAATATTTTTTCATTCCAGAAGTATGTTCAGGTGCCAGTATTGACCGAATTTGTTCCCATAAGGAATATTGTGAAGTAGATTAGTTCATTTCAGACCCCCAAACATACACGTACAAATGCACTTACATAAATACACTTACATAATTGGTCGCATTGGGAGGTGATCGTTAAGCGGGGGTCCACTGTATCTCTAACTTTCTCCTTTATTATGGTAGAAAATTGTCTCTCTCTTTAAACACGCTTGTGGAATTGAACCATTCCTAGATTTATTTATATTTTTCCATCTCATATTTGTATTATTTTTACCTTAAACTTAAATTGTTTTTTAAATATTTATTCATATGATTTTATATTGGAGTTTCATTTAAATGAGAGTTCTTTTCATTATTTTTTACCTCATAGGTATGCTTATGGGAGCAAATTAGAGTAACCCTGGATAACTGGAATCCTAGGGTGCTGCTAGATGGTATTTTAAGTGAAGTTCGGGAAAGCACTCGCAGGCTTCACTCTCAGGTTCAACTCGTTGATTTGGCAAGAGATGCACGAGAACTTAGGTAAAAAATTTTTTTTTTTTCAGCTATTGAAGAAATGACTGAGTTTACTAAGGCAATGTATGCACTTGATATAGTTTAATCTTATTATTCATATTAATTAAAGTAAAATGTGCTGTTTTTAGTTTAAATTATGTATTGTAAAGTTTAAAGGAAATTGGTATGCGGGCTTGGCCATGTTATCTGTAGAGAAAACTGCTTTTTTTACCTTTATTCTTTCATTGCATAGTTTTTTGTGATTTATATATTGCAGTATTTTATTTTGGCACTCTACTTCAAAAGTTCCTTTGTGCTCTACGTGCATTTTTATATTTGTCTAGTTTACAACTGGTTGCTATCAGCTACAGAAATTCCTGTTTTCTGCACTTTAAAGAATAAGGGAATTTTTTTTCTTTTTTATGCATAGTTGTAATTTTAAATTTGTGGGCTTATGTATTTGCAGATTTCCAGGACAATGAGCAAATAGATTCAATTCTTTCAACACAACGGCCATATCCCACCAAGGCCCAAAAGGAAAAACGAAAGTTTCTCCTTTTACATTTAGTAATATATATAGGAGAAGGGGTTACTAGCCCCTTGCTCCCGGCATTTTAGTCGCCTCTTACAACACGCATGGCTTACGGAGGAAGAATTCTGTTCCACTTCCCCATGGAGATAAGAGGAAATAAACAAGAACTAGAAAGAAAATAACAGAAAACCCAGAGGGGTATATGTATATATATGTTTGTACATGTATGTGTAGTGTGACCTAAGTGTAAGCAGAAGTAGCAAGAAGTACCTGAAATCTTGCATGTTAATGAGACAGAAAAAAGGACACCAACAATCCTACCATCATGTAAAACAATTACAGGCTTTCGTTTTACACTCTTGGCAGGACGGTAGTACCTCCCTGGGCGATTGCTGTCTACCAACCAACTACCTAGGATAGATTCAATTATCCATTGTTTTTCTAACTTGATGGCTTTCCCACATCCAAATCTCTCTTTATTTTAGGCTTTTTTTCTTATTTGCATTCTTGAAATGCTGTTCATTTATAGTGGTTTTCCACTTAGCTTCCATTCTGCTTTTTGTAACTATTATAAATTTTCTAAATTTCATTTTTCATTCATGAGTGTTAAGCAGATTAGAACTATAAATTACAAAGATCTCTGAAGCAAAATGTGTTATGTAGATTTAACTTTGTATTATTCGCAGCTACTGGTTTCACAGTATCTCAAGGAGTGTAAACATCCCCCCAGATTTGTAGGGATGATTGTAAATTGTTCTCTGTGGGGAAGTGGAACAGAATTCTTCCGTAAGCCATGATATCATAAGAGGCAACTAAAATGCTGAGAGCCAGGGACTAGTAACCCATTCTCCTGTATACATTACTAAATTTATAAAGAGAAACTCTCATTTTTATTTTTGGGTCACCCTGCTTTGGTGGGATATGGCTGGTGTATTGAAAGAAACACTGTAAATTATGCTCCATTAATTCAAAATTAGAATTTGTTGTTAAGAATGCTGCAGTTCTAGATCTCTTTAGCAGAGCCAACTTTAATAACTTTGGCTTTCTAGACTAAAGTGTGAGAGTGATGGATCATTTATTGATGAGATGAACCCAGGAGGAGTGATAGAATCTGTACGTGAATTGCTTGGCCAGATGAGTGCAGCCCATGTTAAGCTGTATGTGGAAGCACATCAGGCTGACCAGGCAGCCCTGTCTTTAACTCGTGCAATCAGCGCACTCAACAACAACATAGCTTCTGTTGCCAGGGTAAGCCCTAATTTTTTTCTTTTTAATGTGGTAAGCTTGTGTTATTTATAGGGTTCTTAAGCACTTCTTTTTTTTTTTATCTTAAACCCAGTTTGCCCAGGATTTTTTTATGAAAATCCCAGTTTATATACAGTGGTCCCTCAATCGTCCGGCCTGAAAGTCGTCCATTTCGGAAATAGTCCTGTTTTTTCGTCAAAATATTGGCTCGCAAATGGTCCGGTAACTCGCTAATAGTCCTAATAGTCCTTTGTCTTGGACGCGTACTCACACTGAGCCGCCTCGGCCTTTCTTTCCCAGCCAGTGTGCCATTGTTTACCAGTGAGTGACAGTCCCCTCGCATGCTCCTACAAAATATTTCATAATATTCCATTGATTTTAGTGCTTGCAAGTGCTAAATAAGCTACCATGGCTCCAAATAAAGCTTCTAGTGCCAGCCCTTTGGTAAAGAATGTGAGAAACACATAATTTATGAAAAAGTTTGTAGAAAAATACAAAGATGGTGGTGGTAGAGTGGAAGCAATTGTGATAGTGGTTGATGAACATAAGAAAGGAGGATCAGTGCAGCAGGCCTGTTGGCCCATGCTCGGCAGGTCCTTTACAATTCATCCCACTAACGAAACATTTTCCCAACCCAGTCCTCAATGCTACCCAGGAAATAAGCTCTGATAACTCTATCCACTCATTTGGGACTTGCAAATGAGTGGATAGAGTTATCAGAGCTTATTTCTTGGGTAGCATTGAGGACTGGGTTGGAAAAATGTTTCGTTAGTGGGATGAATTGTAAAGGACCTGCCGAGCATGGGCCAACAGACCTGCTGCAGTGATCCTCCTTTCTTAAGTTCTTATATTCTTATGTTCATCAACCACTATCACAACTGCTTCCACTCTACCACCACCAGCTTTGTATTTTTCTACAAACTTTTTCATGAATTATGTGTTTCTCACATTCTTTACCAAAGGGCTGGCACTAGAAGCTTTCTTTGGTGGTAGTGATGGTGGTAGAAGGTAGTAGTGATGGTGGTAGAAGGTAGTAGTGATGGTGGTAGAAGGTAGTAGTGATGGTGGTAGAAGGTAGTAGTGATGGTGGTAGAAGGTAGTAGTGATGGTGGTAGAAGGTAGTAGTGATGGTGGTAGAAGGTAGTAGTGATGGTGGTAGAAGGTAGTAGTGATGGTGGTAGAAGGTAGTAGTGATGGTGGTAGAAGGTAGTAGTGATGGTGGTAACAGTTGTAATAGTGGTAGAAGGTTGTAGTGATGGTGGTGGAGGGTTCCTTCTTTAGTGATTCAGCGATTTTACCAACTCCTCCAATGTTGTTGAAGTTATATAGGGCTACAAAAACCACCGCCGCCTCACCACCATTATGGACGGCTTACACTCAGTGGCCCTTATATACCCAACAACAACACAACACAACACCTCTCGTGACATACGTAATGACTTATTTTATTCATTCTAGAGTATATTCCATGTTTCTATGTTATTAATATTGTTTATTATGTCATATTAGTTGAATTGTGATAGATAAATAAGCCATAGAGTTGATATTAGTGTCATATTCTCCAACAATAAACTTGTAAAGTAAAAGGACACAAGTGCAACTAATGTGACATTTTATTGTGGCAACGTTTCGCTCTCCAGGAGCTTTATCAAGCCATTACAAACAATACATGGACACAGAGGGTATATAAAGGCTCTGAGTGAGGTGCAATACTAGTGAGGTACCATTTCGATGTTCCTAGTATTGCACCTCACTCAGAGCCTTTATATACCCTCTGTGTCCCTGTATTGTTTGTAATGGCTTGATAAAGCTCCTGGAGAGCGAAACTTTGCCACAATAAAATGTCACATTAGTTGCACTTGTGTCCTTTTACTTTACATATTGTCGGTAATTCTACCAACTTTATTACAACAATAAACTTGCCATCCCTCCCTCACAAACAAATAGTAAAAACATAACAATGGAAGAACACTGCAGGTCTACTGGCCCATACAAGGCAGGTCCTTATCAAAATGACCTCCACCCAAAGCTACCCAAGAATTTACTCCCGTACCCAATGACACAAATCAAGCTCAGCTCCTCCAACTCATATATTTGTCCAATCTCTTCTTGAAGCTACCCAAGGTCCTAGCCTCGGTCACCCTACTGGTAAGTGTGATGTTAAGTAAGAACTTTAGGAACTCTGGAACAGGCCTGCTGGCCCATACTAGGCCGGTCCTTTACAAATCCAACCCACTAACAGAACAAATGCTGCCCAAGCAATAAACTCAGGTGCAAGCCCGACTCAAATCCAACCTCTTTCACTCGTGTATTTATCCAACCTAAATTTGAAACTACCCAAGCCATAGCTTTTAGAACATTGGAAAGGAGGAACACTGCAATAGGCCTGTTGGCCCATACTAGGCCGGTCCTTCACAAATCCAACCCACTAACAGAACAAATGCTACCCAAGCAATAAGCTCAGGTGCAAGTCCGACTCAAATCCAACCCCTCTATCTCGTGTATTTATCCAACCTAAATTTAAAACTACCCAATGTTTTAGCTTTGATCACCCTACTAGGCAGACCATTCCACTCATCAACTACCCCTATTACCAATGTTCATTTATACATTTTATTAGTGCTCTAGAGTCCTTATGGAGGGGGATTCCCCTTCCAAATAACCTCTCTTCCCTCTCTCCTCCTCCCTGTCTTCCCTTCATCAACAACAGCCTTCAATAAAGCTAACTGTCATGTTGAATGTTCATTCTTTTGCGCATGTAAATCTATCTTTTAGGTAAAAAAAAAAAATTGTTGTTGATACTTCTGGGTGTCTGGAACGAATTAATTGGATTTACATTATTTCTTATGGGAAAAATTGATTCGAAAATCGTCCATTTCGATAATAGTCCCACTTCCAGGAACGGATTATGGACGATTATTGAGGGACCACTGTATCTATATAATTTTTTTTTTTTTTTTTTTTTTAACAAGTCGGCCGTCTCCCACCGAAGCAGGGTGACCCAAAAAGAAAGAAAATCCCCAAAAAGAAAATACTTTCATCATCATTCAACACTTTCACTTCACTCACACATAATCACTGTTTTTGCAGAGGTGCTCAGAACACAACAGTTTAGAAGCATATACGTATAAAGATACACAACATATCCCTCCAAACTGCTAATATCCCGAACTCCCCCTTTAGAGTGCAGGCATTGTACTTCCCATTTCCAGGACTTGAGTCGGCTATACAAAAATAACCGGTTTCTCTGAATCCCTTCACTAAATATTACCCTGCTCACACTCCAACAGATCGTCAGGTCCCAAATACCATTCATCTCCATTCACTCCTATCGAACATGCTCATGCACGCCTGCTGGAAGTCCAAGCCCCTCACCCACAAAACCTCCCTTACCCCTTCCTTTCCAACCTTTTCGAGGACGACCCCTACCATGCCTTCCTTCCCCTACAGATTTATATGCTCTCCATGTCATTCTACTTTGATCCATTCTCTCTAAATGACCAAACCACCTCAACAACCCCTCTTCAGCCCTCTGACTAATACTTTTATTAACTTCACACCTGCTCTTAATTTCTACACTCTGAATTTTCTGCATAATATTCACACCACACATTGCCCTTAGACAGGACATCTCCACTGCCTCCAACCACCTCCTCGCTGCAGCATTTACAACCCAAGCTTTACACCCATATAAGTGTTGGTGCTACTATATTTTCATACATTTCCTTCTTTGCCTCCATAGATAATGTTTTTTTTTCTCCACATATACCTCAATGCACCATTCACCTTTTTTCCTTCATCAATTCTATGATTAACTTCATCTTTCATAAGTCCATCCGCTGACACGTCAACTCCCAAATATCTGAAAACATTCACCTCTTCCATACTCCTCCTCCCCAATTTGATATCCAATTTTTCTTTATCTAAATCATTTGATACCCTCATCACCTTGTTCATTTTCAACTTTCTACCTTTACACACTCTCTCAAACTCATCCACTAACCTTTGCAATTTTTCTTTAGAATCTCCCATAAGCACAGTATCATCAGCAAAAAGTAACTGTGTCAATTCCCATTTTGTATTTGATTCCCCATAATTTAATCCCACCCCTCTCCCAAGCACCCTAGCATTTACTTCCTTTACCACCCCATCTATAAATATATTAAACAACCATGGTAACATTACACATCCTGTCTAAGGCCTACTTTCACCGAGAAATAGTCTCCTTCTCTTCTACACACCCTAACCTGAGCCTCACTATCCTCATAAAAACTCTTTACAGCATTTAGTAACTTACCACCTATTCCATATACTTTTAACATGTGCCACATTGCTCCCCTATCCACTCTTATCATATGCCTTTTCTAAATCCATATATGCAATAAAAACTTCCCTACCTTTATCTAAATACTGTTTACATATATGCTTCAATGTAAACACTTGATGTACATATCCCCTACCCACTCTAAAACCTCCTTGCTCATCTGCAATCCTAGATCCTGTCTTACCTCTAATTCTTTCAATAATAACCCTACCGTACACTTTTCCTGGTATACTCAGTAAATTTATTCCTCTATAATTTTTACAATCTCTTTTGTCCCCCTTCCCTTTATATAAACGGACTATATATGCTCTCCGCCAGTCCCTAGGTACCTTCCCCTCTTTCATACATTTTTTTTTTTTTTAACAAGTCGGCCGTCTCCCACCGAGGCAGGGTGACCCAAAAAAGAAAGAAAATCCCCAAAAAGAAAATACTTTCATCATCATTCAACACTTTCACCTCACTCGCACATAATCACTGTTTTTGCAGAGGTGCTCAGAACACAACAGTTTAGAAGCATATACCTATAAAGATACACAACATATCCCTCCAAACTGCTAATATCCCGAACCCCTTCTTTAGAGTGCAGGCATTGTACTTCCCATTTCCAGGACTTGAGTCGGCTATACAAAAATAACCGCTTTCCCTGAATTCCTTCACTAAATATTACCCTGCTCACACTCCAACAGATCGTCAGGTCCCAAATACCATTCGTCTCCATTCACTCCTATCTAACAAGCTCACGCACGCTTGCTGGAAGTCCAAACCCCTTGCCCACAAAACCTCCTTTACCCCCTCCCTCCAACCTTTTCGAAGACGACCCCTACCCCGCCTTCCTTACCCTACAGATTTATACGCTCTCCATGTCATTCTAATTTGATCCATTCTAAATGGCCAAACCACCTCAACAACCCCACTTCAGCCCTCTGACTAATACTTTTATTAACTCCACACCTCCTAATTTCCACACACTGAATTTTCTGCATAATATTTACACCACATATTGCCCTTAGACAGGACATCTTCACTGCCTCCAACCCCCTCCTCGCTGCTGCATTCACAACCCAAGCTTCACACCCATATAAGAGTGTTGGTACTGCTATACTTTCAGACATTGCCTTCTTTGCCTCCATGGATAACATTTTTTGTCTCCACATATACCTCAATGCACCACTCGTTTTTTTTCCCTCATCAATTCTATGATTAACCTCATCCTTCATAAATCCATCCGCAGACACGTCAACTCCCAAGTATCTGAAAACATTCACTTCTTCCATACTCCTCCTCCCCAATTTGATATCCAATTTTTCTTTATCTAAATCATTTGATACCCTCATCACCTTAGTCTTTTCTATGTTCACTTTCAACTTTCTACCTTTACACACATTCCCAAACTCATCCACTAACCTTTGCAATTTTTCCTTAG
Source organism: Cherax quadricarinatus (assembly GCF_038502225.1). Taxonomy (NCBI): domain Eukaryota; kingdom Metazoa; phylum Arthropoda; class Malacostraca; order Decapoda; family Parastacidae; genus Cherax; species Cherax quadricarinatus. The sequence continues at coordinate 11,150,318 of NC_091337.1, read as the reverse complement.
AATCTCCCATGAGCACAGTATCATCAGCAAAAAGCAACTGTGTCAATTCCCATTTTGTATTTGATTCCCCTTAATTTAATCCCACCCGTCTCCCGAATACCCTAGCATTTACTTCTTTTACAACCCCATCTATAAATATATTAAACAACCATGGTGACATTACACATCCCTGTCTAAGACCTACTTTTACTGGGAAGTAGTCCCCCTCTCTTCTACACACCCTAACCTGAGCCTCACTATCCTCATAAAAACTCTTTACAGCATTTAGTAACTTACCACCTATTCCATATACTTTTAACATGTGCCACATTGCTCCCCTATCCACTCTATCATATGCCTTTTCTAAATTCATAAATGCAATAAAAACTTCCCTACCTTTATCTAAATACTGTTCACATATATGCCTCAATGTAAACACTTGATCTACACATCCCCTACCCACTCTGAAACCTCCTTGCTCATCCACAATCCTACATTCTGTCTTACCTCTAATTCTTTCAATTATAACCCTACCGTACACTTTTCCTGGTATACTCAGTAAACTTATTCCTCTATAATTTTTACAATCTCTTTTGTCCCCTTCCCTTTATATAAAGGGAATATACATGCTCTCTGCCAATCCCTAGGTACCTTCCCCTCTTTCATACAATTATTAAACAAAAATACCAACCACTCCAACACTATATCCCCCCCTGCTTTTAACATTTCTGTCATGATCCTATCAGTTCCAGCTGCTTTACCCCCTTTAATTCTACGTAATGCCTCACACACCTCCCCCACACTCACATCCTGTTCTTCTTCACTCCTAAATGATGGTATACCTCCCTGGCCAGTGCATGAAATTATCGCTTCCCTTTCTTCGTCGACATTTAAAAGTTCCTCAAAATATTCTCGCCATCTACCCAAAACCTCCATCTCCCCATCTACTACTCTCCTACTCTGTTTTTAACTGACAAATCCATTCATTCTCTAGGCTTTCTTAACTTGTTTAACTCACTCCAAAATTTTTTCTTATTTTCATTAAAATTCCTTGACAGTGCCTCTCCTACTCTATGATCTGCTCTCTTTTTGCACACTCTCACCACTCTCTTCACCTTTCTTTTACTCTCCATATACTCTGCTCTTCTTATAACACTTCTGCTTTGTAAAAACCTCTCATAAGCTAACTTTTTCTCTTTTATCACACCCTTTACTTCATCATTCCACCAATCACTCCTCATTCATTCTGCACCCACTCTCCTATAACCACAAACTTCTGCCCCCCATTCTAATACTGCATTTTTAAAACTATTCCAACCCTCTTCAACCCCCCCACTACTCATACTTGCACCAGCCCACCTTTCTGCCAATAGTTGCTTATATCTCACTCGAACTTCCTCCTCCCTTAGTTTATACATTTTCACCTCCCTCTTGCTTGTTGTTGCCATTTTCCTCTTTTCCCACCTACCTCTTACTCTAACTGTAGCTACAACTAAATAATCTGATATATCAGTTGCCCCTCTATAAACGTGTACATCCTGGAGCCTACCCATCAACCTTTTATCCACCAATACATAATCTAACAAACTACTTTCATTACGTGCTATATCATACCTTGTATATTTATTTATCCTCTTCTTCATAAAATATGTATTACTTATTACCGAACCTCTTTCTACACATAGCTCAATTAAAGGCTCCCCATTTTCATTTACCCCTGGAACCCCAAAATTACCTACTACTCCCTCTACATTTTTGCCCACTTTAGCATTGAAATCCCCGACCACCATTACTCTCACACTTGGTTCAAAACTCCCCATGCATTCACTCAACATTTCCCAAAATCTCTCTCTCTCCTCTACACTTCTCTCTTCTCCAGGTGCATATACGCTTACTATAACCCACTTTTCACATCCAACCTTTATTTTACTCCACATAATCCTTGAATTAATACATTTGTAGTCCCTCTTTTCCTTCCAAAACTTATCCTTCAACATTATTGCTACTTCTTCTTTAGCTCTAACTCTATTTGAAACCCCTGACCTAATCCCATTTATTTCTCTCCACTGAAACTCTCCCACCCCCTTCAGCTTTGTTTCACTTAAAGCCAGGACATCCAGCTTCTTCTCATTCATAACATCCACAATCATCGCTTTCTTATCATTCGCACAACATCCACGCACATTCAGACTTCCCACTTTGACGATTTTCTTCTTATTCTTTTTAGTAATTATTACAGGAAAAAGGGTTACTAGCCCATTGTTCCCGGCATTTTAGTTGACTTTTACAACACCCATGGCTTACGGAGGAAAGATTCTTATTCCACTTCCCCATGGATATAAAAGGAAAAGTAATAAGAACAAGAACTATTAAGATATAATCAAAGAAAACTCAGATGAGCGTGTATACATAAATGTGTACATGTATGTGTAGTGTGACCTAAGTGTAAGTAGAAGTAGCAAGATGTATCTGTAATCTTGCATATCTATGAGACAGACAAAAGACACCAGCAATCCTACCATCATGTAAAACAATTACAGGCTTTCGTTTTCCACTCACTTGGCAGGACGGTAGTACCTCCCTGGGTGGTTGCTGTCTGCTGTCTACTGTCTTGTATTTTTAGTTTATTTTTTATTTAATATAATTTTACAATTAACATAAAAGATGTATCTGTGCTCCATAATTACTAAGAAATCATTGCCAATGACACCATGCTTTGGGGAAATTCTGGAGAGAAGTTGCAAAGGTTGGTGGACAGATTTGGTAAGGTATGTAAAAGAGGGAAATTAAAAGTGAACACAGAAAAGAGCTTTACATCATGAATGTACCATACTGCACATTACCTCAATTCACACATGTAGTAAGTTGTGATCCTGTACTAAAGATGACACCTACTCTACTGGTCACCACACTTTTCTGAATCTTGTGCTTATTTTTCCTATGTATCACACCATTGAGTCATCCATTTCCTAGTATACTGAACTGATAATGTAAATATTTATTTCTGCAGCGCACATATTGTGAAGATGCTTTGGCTACTGCAGTAATAAATATGGTAAAAGAGAATATATCACTGGCGGGTGAGCATGCAGCGCTTAACACTGCTCAGGCCCTCACTGCATCTCTCCAAGAACGTGCTGATGTTGCAGCTCGAGCTCGAGATGCTGTAACAGCCAAGCATGCCAAGATAATGAGTTTCAACAAAGAAGTTGTGAGTATAACATTTTTGAACTGTGTCAAGTGTCCATAATGGAAATTAATCACTGTTACTATCTTTATTAAGCACTTTTCCCAGATATACAAATCATTCACAGAAATTTATTCATCCAAACTTATTTGGTAAGACACCTGTCTTTTTAAAACTGGACTTTATTTACATTAACATTTTTTCTCAGCAGTCTTCTGCATGCATCCTTAAACATTCTATCCTTTCTACAAAACTCTGTACCTGAGTAGTAAGCAAAACAGCAACATCTGCATATTGTTAAATTTTTTGTTTCAGCATGGTTTATTCTGCAGTTGCTGTACAGGTCGGCCATCAGTAATCCGGCACTAATTTCGGCTAGCATAATTTCAAATTTCATAATTATACTGACTAAGAAATTGTGCAGATGGCTGTAAATCCACAACAGCAAGCCAGTGGAGGAGAAAGCAGTGATGAAAATGAGGAAGATGTAACAGATCGTGGCTCTTTTGATAGGTTAATTAAGTGTATTCTAACCTAAGCACTCTGTAATCCAGCACACTACAAATCTCAGTGATGCCGGATTAGTGATGGCCGACCTGTACTTTGCTGATATTTCACCTATTATGTGTAAATATGAAATACTCAGTAACTATAGTGACATTATACAGTACATGGTGCACACACATTATTCATTCATAGCACCTGTGACCAGTATATGCCCCACCCTTAGACAAATGTCAAATCACTTGGGAACCTTCTCATATCAAGTGTTCCCTAGGTGCAGATACAGCATACAGTACATGGTTATTTTTTTTTCTTTTTCTTCTTCAGATCTTAAATGCACTTCCTTCAATGTTATAAGCTTTTATTCTTTTCAGTTGAAATTTAGAATTCTTTCTATATTTATTTATCTTTTTAGAGTAAGGCTTTTTTTTTTTTCTCTCTCCAAGCACCTGCCATCTTCCACTGAGGTTGGGTGTCCCCCCCCCCCCCAAAAAAAAAAAAAAAAAAACATTCACCATCATTCACTCCACTACTGTCTTGCTAGAAGCATGCTGATACTATAATTCAGATGGCACTCCAAACTACTCTATGTTTTTCAAACTTGTATATTTCCCCAATTGATCTTTAACATTTAGAGAGAGTAGTAGGTAAATTTGGGGTGCCAGGGTAAATGAAAATAGGGAACCTTTAATTGAGCTATGTGTAGAAAGAGGTTTGGTAATAAGTAATACATATTTTATGAAAAAGAGGATAAATAAGTATGCAAGGTATGATATAGCACTTAATGAAAGTAGTTTGTTAGATTATGTATTGGTGGATAAAAGGTTGATGGGTAAGCTTTAGGATGTACATGTTTTTAGAGGGGCAACTGATACATCGGATCATTATTTAGTTGTAGCTACAGTTAGAGTAAGAGGTAGATGGGACGAGATGAAAATGGAAATGAGTAAGAGAGAGGTGAAAGTGTATAAACTAAGGGAGGAGGAAGAAGTTAGGTGTGCTATAAGCAACTGTTGGCAGAAAGGTGGGCTAGTGCAAGTATGAGTAGTGGGGGGGGGGGGGTTGAAGAGGGTTGGAATAGTTTTAAAAATGCAATATTAGAATGTGGGGCAGAAAAGTTGCAAAGGTTAGTGGACGAGTTTGGGAGAGTGTGTAAAGGTAGAAAGTTGAAAGTGAACATAGATAAGAGTAAGGTGATGAGCGTATCAAGTGATTTAGATGAAGAAAAATTGGATATCACATTAGAGAGGAGTATAGAAGAAGAGAATATTTTCAGATATTTGGGAGTTGATGTGTCAGCAAATGGGTTTATGAAAGAAAGAAGGTTAGCCATAGGATTGATGAGGAAAAAAAGGTGAGTGGTGCTTGAGGTATGTATATGGGAAGAGAAAAAAACATTATCAATGGAGGCAAAGAAGGGAATGTATGAAAGTATAGTGGCACCAACACTCTTATATGGGTGTGAAGCTTGGGTTGTAAATGCTGCAGCAAGGTGGTGGTTGGAGGCAGTGGAGATGTCCTGTCTAAGGGCAATGTGTGGTGTAAATATTATGCAGAGAATTTGAAGTGTGGAAATTAGGAGAAGGTGTGGAGTTAATAAAAGTATTAGAGGCCTGAAGAGGGGTTGTTGAGGTGGTTTGGCCATTTAGAGAGAATGAATCAAAGTAGAATGACATGGAGAGCATATAAATCTGTAGGGAAAGGAAGGCGGGGTAGGGGTCGTCCTCGAAAAGGTTGGAGGGAGGGGGTAAAGGAGGTTTTGTGGGCGAGGGGCTTGGACTTAAAGCAAGCGTGCATGAGCGTGTTAGATGGGAGTGAATGGAGACGAATGGTTTTTGGGATCTGACGAGCTGTTGGAGTGTGAGCAGGGTAATATTTAGTGAAGGGATTCAGGGAAACTGGTCATTTTTATATAGCCGGACATGAGTTCTGGAAATGGGAAGTACAATGCCTGCACTTTAAAGGAGGGGTCTGGGATATTGGCAGTTTTGAGGCATGTGCAAGATTTCAGGTACGTCTACTTACGCTTGCGTCACACTACACATACATGTACAAGCATATAGTATATACACACTCCTCTGGGTTTTCTGCTATTTTCTTTCTGGTTCTTGGTCTTGTTTATTTCTTCTTATCTCCATGGGGAAGTGGAACAGAATTCTTCCTCTGTAAGCCCTGCATGTTGTAAGAGGCGACTAAAATGCCGGGGACAAGGGTCTAGTAACCCCTTCTCTTGTATAAATTACTAAATTTAAAAAGATAAACTTTCGTTTTTCTTTTTGGGCCACCCTGCCTTTGTGGGATACGGCCGGTTTGTTGAAAAAATATATATATAATTGGTCCCCTGATATTATATTCTATGTGGAGTTTATTATATTATTTCAGGTCGCATTATATATTGTATCTGCCATTAATAACTTCACAACAGCAGTAACAAACATTGACTGGCACACTGAGCTAGAAATCTATACAGATATTGACGAATGTTTTAATAATTTTCTAAAAAAGACCCAATACCTTTATAACAAGCACTGCCCTAAAAAAACTAAACAGATGACAGCTAAGAGACTGAACAGTCCCTGGCTAACACCCAGCATTCTCAAATCCATAAATACAAAACACCGATATGAAAAACAGTACAGAATGGGTCACATAACCAGAGACCAAACAAAATGTTACTCGTCAATCCTAACCAGCCTGATAAGAAGGGCAAAAAAATTGTATTATGAGAACAGATTATCCAACTTACGAGGTGATATAAAAAAGACCTGGAAGACCCTATCAGAAATTCTGGGAACAAAAAAGATATCACGACATAGCGAAATAAAATTAGTAAAATCAGATGAACCCCAACTCCCACCAACAGAAACAGCAAACAGACTCAATGATTTCTTCTCCACTATAGGTCAAAACCTTGCCAATAAAATCCCAAGCTCAGATACCCCACCAAATGACTACCTCACTGGCAACTACCCGAACACACTGTTCCTAGCTCCGACTAACCCATACGAAGTCTCCCTTATTATCAACGCACTGAAAAACAAGGCAGGAGATTTAAATACCTTACCACCCTTTATATACAAAAAAGCGTCACAAGTACTATCACCAATCATTGCAACACTCTTTAACAAATCCATTGAATCCTCCACCTTCCCTGCAGTTCTCAATATAGCAAGGGTCACCCCGATCCATAAAGGAGGAGACCAAACAGAGTTGAATAACTATAGGCCAATATCCAATTTACACCCTCTCTCAAAAATCTTCGAAAAATTAATTCATAAACGAATCTACTCCTACCTCATCTCCCAAAACATTCTCAACCCCTGCCAATTTGGATTCAGGCCTAATAAAAATACTAATGATGCTATTATACACATGCTAGAACATATATACACTGCAATAGAGAAAAAAGAAGTCCCACTGGGGATCTTCATTGACTTACGTAAAGCTTTTGATACAGTTGACCATGACTTGCTCCACGTAAAATTGTCACACTATGGTATTAGAGGGCACTCCCTCAACTACCTCAAGTCTTACCTCAGCAACAGAAGCCAATATGTGTACGCAAATGGGGCAAGCTCTTCCGCACAACCAATTACAGTTGGTGTCCCACAGGGAAGTGTCCTTGGCCCTCTTCTCTTTCTCCTATACATAAATGACCTACCAAATGCTTCGCAATTACTCAAACCCACACTTTTTGCAGATGACACTACATACGTCTTCTCTCACCCGAGCCCAGTCACGCTAGCCAATACTGTAAACACCGAATTACAGAAAATATCCACCTGGATGAGGACTAACAAACTTACACTAAACATTGACAAAACCTACTTCATTCAGTTTGGTAACAGAGCTACAGATGTACCTCTTAACATAACGATAAACGGATCACCTATCACAAAGCTAACAGAGGGAAAATTCTTAGGAATCCACCTCGATAATAGACTCAAATTTCATACACATATGCAACAAATTTCTAAGAAAATTTCCAAGACTGTAGGCATACTATCGAAGATACGGTACTATGTTCCACAGTCAGCCCTCCTGGCCCTTTATCACTCTCTTATTTACCCCTATCTCACCTATGGAATTTGTGCATGGGGCTCAACAACAACTAACCATCTCAGACCACTAATTACCCAACAAAAGGCTGCAGTTAGAATGATAACAAATTCTCACTACAGGCAACACACTCCACCAATATTCAAAACACTCAACCTACTCACCATACAAAACATCCATACTTATTATTGCACCTATTACATACATAGAACACTTAACTCTGATATTAACTCTCCCCTCAAACATCTCCTTGCCAACCTCAACAGAACACATGACCATAACACAAGGCACAGATCACTCTTTGATGTTCCTCGTGTCCATCTCACGCTATGCAAAAACTCAATGCACATAAAAGGCCCTAAAATCTGGAATTCATTACCTGTAAATATAAAAGAAACACTACCTGTTTATAAATTCAAGTCTCTTCTCAAAGTTCACTTACTCACTCAAAACCAAATAAATACTGAATAACTGAACCTTATAAATTGTATATCCAAAATGTTACTCACAATTATATCACACAAATGTTAAACCTAGGACCCAATCTAACTTTGTTATTTTTTAAATACACTACCTAACAGAATACTCCATTCTACTGAATGAACAGCAATGCATGCAACCATATGACCTGTCTTTGTAATACTCATTTGTGCTGTATAGTTATCTGTTTACAATAATGTCTTATCACTGATTTCATCATTGCTTAGTTAATTTTAAGCCAGCCCGTAATGCTATGCATATAAGTGGCTTTGGCATGCTGCTCTTACCTGTATTTTTTTGTACCTCTGTATGTATGCTAAAAATTTCTAAAATAAATAAATGCTTCTAATCTGTTGTATCTGAGTGCCTCTGCAAAAACAATGATTATGTATGAGTGAGGTGAAAGTGTTGAATGATGATGAAAGTATTTTCATTTTGGGGATTTCCTCTCTTTTTGGGTCACCCTGCCTAGGTGGTAGATGACCAACTTGTTGACAAAAAAAAAATGTATTTATCATCACACCTTCAATAACTGCAATTTGTATTCAGAGAAAGTTTCAATGCATACCATTCTCATTATGAGGATTTATTATAGCTATTTTTAGATAACTTTAGTTCTCATGAGAATATTGTTAAGCATTGCAGATGTTCCATATTTAGTCAGCTCATATTATTTTTGTTAAACATTATAATAACAGATTAACCATTTAATCATCCAAAAATTGGAAGTTATTATTCTTGTGATTATAAAACGACTAATTTCTTGGTTAAATTTTGATGTTTGTACCATAGCAAGATGGAGTGGAGAGTATCCAATGCCTAGCTGTGAACATTCGTGGCGGCTGGCTCAGTATCAAGGATCACTTGGGACAGCTTAAATCTTCCATCAGTGAGACATTATCTTGCACAACGTATCCAACACCTACGTCACCACATTCGCTGAGCAATGAATGTGAAGTATTTACTTCAGTACCATTATCTTACCTTCTTACAACAAACATTGAAGAGTAAGTTGAAATGAAATCTTAACCCATAAACGGTCCAAGCAGATCTACGTTCACATGCGTAGTGCCCCAAAAGTAGATCTACGTTTTTTTTACATATTTTCAAATATAACAAAAAAAAAAACATGGATCAAAGTTTTTTACACGTTTTCAAATGTAAAAAAAAAAAAAAAAAAAAAAAAATCTACTTTTTTTTAAATACTATGAAATGTTGAAAAAACGTATATATACGTTTGGACCGTTTGTGGGCTAAGTTTGAGGTTGATTCTCAGATCCTGTCCCTGCTTCTTAACTCGCCACTCTCCAGATTCACAATTTTATAACCTAAGTTTTTGGCCCAGTCTCTTATGGGGTACAGTATCAAACTCCTTGCATTCTCCCCCCATCCCCCCAAAAAATGCAATCCACCCAACCCTCTATCTTGTGCATTCTCTCTCTCTCAAAAAAAAAATGCAATCCACCCAACACTCTCTCTAGTGCATTCCCCCCCCCCCCCCCCCCCAAAATGCAATCCACTCAATGCTCTCTCTTGTCGCACACCTGTTCCTTTGCCATGTAACTCCAACAAGTTAGGAAAACAAGATTTGTTATCCCTAAACACATGCTGGTTATTGTTTACAAAATTGCTTCGCTCCAAGTGTCCTACCATTCTTCTTCTGAGGAGTTTTTAGGGTACCTTGCAAGGTATGCATATCAGAGAAAGTGGTCTGTTTGTCTCTTTCCCTAAGGAGACTACATTTGCTGTCTTCCAGATCTTGGGTAATTGTCCCATATAAGTTGATGTATTGTAGGTAATGCCTGGTGGTTTAGACAGTGCTTCTGCACCCTCTTACAGAATTCATGGTGACCTATCAGATCCCATTGCATTTAATGTATCTAGGCTCATCAGAAGTTTCTTAACCTCTTTCCATGTTGTATGGATGGTATCCTGTATTTTTGTGTACTCCCAGTTCCTTAGTGTGTCTGGTATTGCCCCAGATGATGTATTCATATTTATCAACACTTCCCAACCTTCCTTGTCATTGTTCATGAACTCTCCTCCTTCCTTGGACGAATTACTTGGTTCTTTACAGTCTCTCTTCTGATGTGGCTGTGAAGTATAGAGGTCTGTCATTATTGTTTCTGCATCTTGGTATGAAGGTCTCCTCAGCTGCCCTGCATTTTCCAGCTAGATACTCCATTTCATCAAATTTACTTCCCCATTCCACTACATTCAGGATGTCTCAACCCCTCAAAATTTTCCCTTCTCTCCACTACTGTATTTCCATCTACCTTTAGTTCCACTAGGTACTCAGCACCCAGAGGGCTCTTATATTGTTTCACCTATATCAGATGCCCCTGTGAGAAATTCATCCGTAAAAAATTTGCATTTGTGCCCACAGTGGGGTCCATGCTAATTCCCTTACGGTGTATAGAAATATACCTGATTAGATGAATCGTATTGTAGCTAGCTATCTGAGTGGCTTGTGCACTGGCCTGGAGTTTACAGTTTCGTGAGTAATATTACTATATATATATATAGGTAGTAGGTTGGTAGACAGCAACCACCCAGGTAAGTACTACCGTCCTGCCAGATGACTGTGAAACAGAAACCTGTAACTGTTTTGCATGATGGTAGGATTGCTGGTGTCTTTTTCTGTCTCATAAACACGCTAGATAACAGGGATATCTTGCTACTCCAACTTACACTTTGGTCACACTTCACAGACATGCACATGCATATATATATACATACATCTAGGTTTTTCTCCTTTTTCTACATAGCTCTTGTTCTTCTTTATTTCTTCTATTGTCCATGGGGAAGTGGAAAAGAATCTTTCCTCCGTAAGCCATGCGTGTCGTATGAGGCGACTAAAATGCCGGGAGCAATGGGCTAGTAACCCCTTCTCCTGTAGACATTTACTAAAAAAGAGAAGAAGAAAAACTTTATAAAACTGGGATGCTTGAATGTGCGTGGATGTAGTGCAGATGACAAGAAACAGATGATTGCTGATGTTATGAATGAAAAGAACTTGGATGTCCTGGCCCTAAGCGAAACAAAGCTGAAGGGGGTAGGGGAGTTTCGGTGGGGGGAAATAAATGAGATTAAATCTGGAGTATCTGAGAGAGTTAGAGCAAAGGAAGGGGTAGCAGTAATGTTGAATGATCAGTTATGGAAGGAGAAAAGAGAATATGAATGTGTAAATGCAAGAATTATGTGGATTAAAGTAAAGGTTGGATGCGAGAAGTGGGTCATAATAAGCGTGTATGCACCTGGAGAAGAGAGGAATGCAGAGGAGAGAGAGAGATTTTGGGAGATGTTAAGTGAATGTATAGGAGCCTTTGAACCAAGCGAGAGAGTAATTGTGGTAGGGGACCTGAATGCTAAAGTAGGAGAAACTTTTAGAGAGGGTGTGGTAGGTAAGTTTGGGGTGCCAGGTGTAAATGATAATGGGAGCCCTTTGATTGAACTTTGTATAGAAAGGGGTTTAGTTATAGGTAATACATATTTTAAGAAAAAGAGGATAAATAAGTATACAAGATATGATGTAGGGCGAAATGACAGTAGTTTGTTGGATTATGTATTGGTAGATAAAAGACTGTTGAGTAGACTTCAGGATGTACATGTTTATAGAGGGGCCACAGATATATCAGATCACTTTCTAGTTGTAGCTACACTGAGAGTAAAAGGTAGATGGGATACAAGGAGAATAGAAGCATCAGGGAAGAGAGAGGTGAAGGTTTATAAACTAAAAGAGGAGGCAGTTAGGGAAAGATACAAACAGCTATTGGAGGATAGATGGGCTAATGAGAGCATAGGCAATGGGGTCGAAGAGGTATGGGGTAGGTTTAAAAATGTAGTGTTAGAGTGTTCAGCAGAAGTTTGTGGTTACAAGAAAGTGGGTGCGGGAGGGAAGAGGAGCGATTGGTGGAATGATGGTGTAAAGAGAGTAGTAAGGGAGAAAAAGTTAGCATATGAGAAGTTTTTACAAAGTAGAAGTGATGCAAGGAGGGAAGAGTATATGGAGAAAAAGAGAGAGGTTAAGAGAGTGGTGAAGCAATGTAAAAAGAGAGCAAATGAGAGAGTGGGTGAGATGTTATCAACAAATTTTGTTGAAAATAAGAAAAAGTTTTGGAGTGAGATTAACAAGTTAAGGAAGCCTAGAGAACAAATGGATTTGTCAGTTAAAAATAGGAGAGGAGAGTTATTAAATGGAGAGTTAGAGGTATTGGGAAGATGGAGGGAATATTTTGAGGAATTGTTAAATGTTGATGAAGATAGGGAAGCTGTGATTTCGTGTATATGGCAAGGAGGAATAACATCTTGTAGGAGTGAGGAAGAGCCAGCTGTGAGTGTGGGGGAAGTTCGTGAGGCAGTAGGTAAAATGAAAGGGGGTAAGGCAGCCGGGATTGATGGGATAAAGATAGAAATGTTAAAAGCAGGTGGGGATATAGTTTTGGAGTGGTTGGTGCAATTATTTAATAAATGTATGGAAGAGGGTAAGGTACCTAGGGATTGGCAGAGAGCATGCATAGTTCCTTTGTATAAAGGCAAAGGGGACAAAAGAGAGTGCAAAAATTATAGGGGGATAAGTCTGTTGAGTATACCTGGTAAAGTGTATGGTAGAGTTATTATTGAAAGAATTAAAAGTAAGACGGAGAATAGGACAGCAGATGAACAAGGAGGCTTTAGGAAAGGTAGGGGGTGTGTGGACCAGGTGTTTACAGTGAAACATATAATTATTTTTTTTATTATCACACCGGCCGATTCCCACCAAGGCAGGGTGGCCCGAAAAAGAAAAACTTTCACCATCATTCACTCCATCACTGTCTTGCCAGAAGGGTGCTTTACACTACAGTTTTTAAACTGCAACATTAACACCCCTCCTTCAGAGTGCAGGCACTGTACTTCCCATCTCCAGGACTCAAGTCCGGCCTGCCGGTTTCCCTGAATCCCTTCATAAATGTTACTTTGCTCACACACCAACAGCACGTCAAGTATTAAAAACCATTTGTCTCCATTCACTCCTATCAAACACGTTCACGCATGCCTGCTGGAAGTCCAAGCCCCTCGCACACAAAACCTCCTTTACCCCCTCCCTCCAACCCTTCCTAGGCCGACCCCTACCCCGCCTTCCTTCCACTACAGACTGATACACTCTTGAAGTCATTCTGTTTCGCTCCATTCTCTCTACATGTCCGAACCACCTCAACAACCCTTCCTCAGCCCTCTGGACAACAGTTTTGGTAATCCCGCACCTCCTCCTAACTTCCAAACTACGAATTCTCTGCATTATATTCACACCACACATTGCCCTCAGACATGACATCTCCACTGCCTCCAGCCTTCTCCTCGCTGCAACATTCATCACCCACGCTTCACACCCATATAAGAGCGTTGGTAAAACTATACTCTCATACATTCCCCTCTTTGCCTCCAAGGACAAAGTTCTTTGTCTCCACAGACTCCTAAGTGCACCACTCACTCTTTTTCCCTCATCAATTCTATGATTCACCTCATCTTTCATAGACCCATCCGCTGACACGTCCACTCCCAAATATCTGAATACGTTCACCTCCTCCATACTCTCTCCCTCCAATCTGATATTCAATCTTTCATCACCTAATCTTTTTGTTATCCTCATAACCTTACTCTTTCCTGTATTCACCTTTAATTTTCTTCTTTTGCACACCCTACCAAATTCATCCACCAATCTCTGCAACTTCTCTTCAGAATCTCCCAAGAGCACAGTGTCATCAGCAAAGAGCAGCTGTGACAACTCCCACTTTGTGTGTGATTCTTTATCTTTTAACTCCACGCCTCTTGCCAAGACCCTCGCATTTACTTCTCTTACAACCCCATCTATAAATATATTAAACAACCACGGTGACATCACACATCCTTGTCTAAGGCCTACTTTTACTGGGAAAAAATTTCCCTCTTTCCTACATACTCTAACTTGAGCCTCACTATCCTCGTAAAAACTCTTCACTGCTTTCAGTAACCTACCTCCTACACCATACACTTGCAACATCTGCCACATTGCCCCCCTATCCACCCTGTCATACGCCTTTTCCAAATCCATAAATGCCACAAAGACCTCTTTAGCCTTATCTAAATACTGTTCACTTATATGTTTCACTGTAAACACCTGGTCCACACACCCCCTACCTTTCCTAAAGCCTCCTTGTTCATCTGCTATCCTATTCTCCGTCTTACTCTTAATTCTTTCAATTATAACTCTACCATACACTTTACCAGGTACACTCAACAGACTTATCCTCCTATAATTTTTGCACTCTCTTTTATCCCCTTTGCCTTTATACAAAGGAACTATGCATGCTCTCTGCCAATCCCTAGGTACCTTACCCTCTTCCATACATTTATTAAATAATTGCACCAACCACTCCAAAACTATATCCCCACCTGCTTTTAACATTTCTATCTTTATCCCATCAATCCCGGCTGCCTTACCCCCTTTCATTTTACCTACTGCCTCACGAACTTCCCCCACACTCACAACTGGCTCTTCCTCACTCCTACAAGATGTTATTCCTCCTTGCCCTTGCCCTAAGTGAACAGTATTTAGATAAGGCTAAAGAGGTCTTTGTGGCATTTATGGATTTGGAAAAGGCGTATGACAGGGTGGATAGGGGGGCAATGTGGCAGATGTTGCAGGTGTATGGTGTAGGAGGTAGGTTACTGAAAGCAGTGAAGAGTTTTTACGAGGATAGTGAGGCTCAAGTTAGAGTACATAGGAAAGAGGGAAATTATTTCCCAGTAAAAGTAGGCCTTAGACAAGGATGTGTGATGTCACCGTGGTTGTTTAATATATTTATAGATGGGGTTGTAAGAGAAGTAAATGCTAGGGTCTTGACAAGAGGCGTGGAGTTAAAAGATAAAGAATCACACATAAAGTGGGAGTTGTCAGTTGCTCTTTGCTGATGACACTGTGCTCTTGGGAGATTCTGAAGAGAAGTTGCAGAGATTGGTGGATGAATTTGGTAGGGTGTGCAAAAGAAGAAAATTAAAAGTGAATACAGGAAAGAGTAAGGTTATGAGGATAACAAAAATATTAGGTGATGAAAGATTGGATATCAGATTGGAGGGAGAGAGTATGGAGGAGGTGAATGTATTCAGACATTTGGGAGTGGACGTGTCAGCGGATGGGTCTATGAAGGATGAGGTGAATCATAGAATTGATGAGGGGAAAAGGGTGAGTGGTGCACTTAGGAGTCTGTGGAGACAAAGAACTTTGTCCTTGGAGGCAAAGAGGGGAATGTATGAGAGTATAGTTTTACCAACACTCTTATATGGGTGTGAAGCGTGGGTGATGAATGTTGCAGCGAGGAGAAGGCTGGAGGCAGTGGAGATGTCATGTCTGAGGGCAATGTGTGGTGTGAATATAATGCAGAGAATTCGTAGTTTGGAAGTTAGGAGGAGGTGCGGGATTACCAAAACTGTTGTCCAGAGGGCTGAGGAAGGGTTGTTGAGGTGGTTCGGACATGTAGAGAGAATGGAGCGAAACAGAATGACTTCAAGAGTGTATCAGTCTGTAGTGGAAGGAAGGCGGGGTAGGGGTCGGCCTAGGAAGGGTTGGAGGGAGGGGGTAAAGGAGGTTTTGTGTGCGAGGGGCTTGGACTTCCAGCAGGCGTGCGTGAGCGTGTTTGATAGGAGTGAATGGAGACGAATGGTTTTTAATACTTGACGTGCTGTTGGAGTGTGAGCAAAGTAACATTTATGAAGGTATTTAGGGAAACCGGCAGGCCGGACTTGAGTCCTGGAGATGGGAAGTACAGTGCCTGCACTCTGAAGGAGGGGTGTTAATGTTGCAGTTTAAAAACTGTAGTGTAAAGCACCCTTCTGGCAAGACAGTGATGGAGTGAATGATGGTGAAAGTTTTTCTTTTTCGGGCCACCCTGCCTTGGTGGGAATCGGCCAGTGTGATAATAAAAATAATAATAAATATATGATAAGTTAATTCTTCCTCCACAAGCCATGTGTGCCTTGAGAAGCGACTGAAATGCTGGGAGCAAGGAGCTAGTAACCCCTTCTGTATAAATTACTAAATTTAAAAGGAAAAACTTGTTTTTCTTTTTAGGTCATCCTGCCTCGATGGGATATGACCGGTTTGTTGGGGGGAAAAAATATAAATTCAGATATTATTCATAACTTGTTCAATAATTAGCATATTAATACCAGTAATTTAGTAATGACAAAAATAAAAATAACATTTGTATATTTTAAATTGCTTGAATACTATTGAAGTGAATCAAGTCTTAATCTACAAATAAATATTTTCATGTTGTAAAACTGGCAATATAGAAATCTAGTTAAGTAGAGAAGTCTTATAAAATCTGTGATTATTTTTATTTTAGGGGGATCTTTTGTTGACAGTGGGAGTTAGTATAGTATTCTTTAATCCTTTCACAGTCCAGAGGTCAAATTTCAAAGTGTGCACCAGTGTCCAAGAATTTCAAAAAATAATTTTGTTATTTTTTCTTATGAAATGGTAGAGAATCTTTTTCTGAAGGTAATAAAACAAAAAGGATGAAATTTGATGGAAAATTGACGAAATTATGCTATTGCGAATTTTGATGTGTCAGCGATATTTACGCATTGGCGATTTTGCCGACTTTGACTCCCATTTTAGGCCAATTACATTATTCCAGTCGACCAAATTCTTAACTATTTCACTAGTATTACTTCTATTTTATCGATTGAGCACAAGAATTCGCCAAGTCAACTGTTTCAACTACAAAATAAAGTGATCGGAAATTGGTAATTTGGCCAATTTAATGCAAAGTTCAAAATACTTCAATTTCAAAATAGGGTCCAGAATAAACAATGCAGGCATTCCTGGCACTAAACTAACATTTCCTCTGTTCATTAGTTACATTTTCAGGCTTTACTAATGAATTCCATTTTGATTTTTTATTCACATAATGAATTTTTATTCAAACCAAAAAATAGAAGATTTACTGTTATGCAATATTGTAATAATTGTATAAATAATATCACCACATTTGTGAACGTATATTAGACCCACCAGCAGGCATTTGTTAGACGTGTGAGGTCATTTGTTTACTCTTGAACATCGGCAAAAATTTAACATTTCCGTTACTTTGAGCTCAGTTTCAAGCCATTTCCAATACTAAAACTAATCAAAATCATCTCTATTTCTGTAATATATCTTCCATTCTATCAAATGAGACCAAGAAATTGCAAATACAACTATAAAAAATATACAAAAAAAAAAAAAAATGCAAAGTCACTGTTTTAATCGAAAATTATGGTCTCGGTTTTTTTCTCTCATTATGCACTGTGTGCTGCAGGGTTTGTTTTATGTGATGGACACATACCACATAGATGTATTCTCTCATATCTAGGCCCAAATTTACCACTCACAGCTTATCAGAGCTGAGCTGAGCTCATGACGTAGCTCTACGGTTTGGACCCTCAACATAAAGCCATAGATCTATGGCATGGACCCTCAAAGTGTTAAGCTAAATTGCAAACAAAAAGTTAATTTGAGATTACACTAGAAAGGATAGCTTGATTTATTATGGAGATATTTCAACAAGTTTCACAGCACTATACAGTATATAAGATGCTTAAATTTAATTGTTTTTAATTGTTTATTGCAGAGGAAGGAATGAGAGAATATAATTGTGGAGACATGTGGCAGTAGACAGTGTCAGTTAGGTTGTTGGCCAGTCCTTGATTGCTGTAGTGAGTTTATGTAATTAAGAAAATTTCTATTGGCAGATGTGAGATGAAACAGAAAGCAAGGATGTCTACAACTTCACTTATGTGGTATGACCAAGATACTGTTGAAGCTGGCTGGGAAGCTCTCTCCCAACTGTGTAGTGGAATGCACTGTTGGGAAGATGTATATAACACTGTTCATGAGCGATTAAATATGGCACACTCCTTCCACATCCAGATGGAGCAACTTGGCACAGTTAGGGAAGCAATGAGCTCTGTACAAAAGAAAACACAAATTCTCTCCAGTCAAGAAATGAAAGGTGAATCTTCAGGAAGTTAGTTTATAATTGTGAAGGGAATGGTTTTTACACTATTGAATTAACAGGCTATTATCATACCTTGGCTCATTTCAAGACCTAGTCCTCTCTAATGTACATACTGCCACCTGTTCCTAAGATGCGATCCTATTTACTGAAAGGGAAAGAGTGGTCCATATGTTTAGCCTTGTTTGGAATCAAATTGGAGCTCCTTTGGTTTTCAAACAAGTGCTCTACCATTGGGCTAGAGGTAGGTTAATTCAGGAGGGCCCTGCTTATACAGCAGGTTAGGTTTTTGGCTGCCGCTGTAATATGAATCAGCTTGGGTGGTGGGTTTTTTTTTTACTTTCAAATGCATATAAAAGCCTGATAACATGTTTACACTATCGTATATTAAGTGAGCAATAGAGCTAGGCCCTAAAAAAATCATATACAATACATGCATTACTTACCTGAAAATGTTTTCATCCTTAGCTTATATTTATTGTAGGAAGTCAGAATAAATGAAGAATGGGTATAATTGAAAACTGCTGCATTAGCAAGATGCAGTAAAGTGGGGTCCTCCTGCAATGTAATGTGTTTTCTCTAAAAATACAAGAGAAAATATAAATTTTATCTACTCTGAACATTTGTTACTATAGCCTTTTTTTTTTTTTTTTTTTTTCCAGATTTTACAGCACCACATAAATTTTTATTTTGTAGAGAAATTTTGAGAGCAGCGGTGTTAGCACCTAATCCACACGAATCATGACTAAAAACGTTCACATCCTTGTGTAACTTAATTCATAGCCCCAATACAATGTGGCAACATGCTAAGGGCCTGCTTTTATACAGTGCAACCATAGTTTTCGAATTTAATTCATTCCAGATGTTGATTTGACAACCAAAATTGACATCGAAAGCAGTTTTTCCCATAAAGAATAATGTAAATAAAATTAATCCTTTCCAGACCCCAAATGACAATATAATATATTAATAATGTACTATTTACTACTTAAAACAATGTATAAAATTTTGCAACACAGGGAAACTAAAAATGAATACTAAATGAAAATTTAATTGAAATACATTACAGTAAATGAAAACTTAACTGACCCTTACCTGTCAGAGGAGAGCTAATGGCATACCGGAAGCAGGAGATAGAGAAGAGGAGGGAAGATGTTACTGCTTGGAAGGAGAATCGCCTGTTAATATGTCAGGCAACTGTCTTTCTGTTGTTGTTTCTTTTCTTTGCCTCTCTCTACCACCTACAGCTTGTTTTGGCTCATTGGTTCTTTCTCACTAAAAATCTGTCCAGTGACGTTTGTTTCAGGCTCCGTTTTAAATTTATACATTACACTGTCATTGTACCCACTGTCCAATGCGCATTCGTGAGCACGTGACCAAAGCCACTTTGTCCCATTCCGTACGTGTGAAAACTTGTCCGTCGACAACCAAGAGAACATATGAAAACCAGGATATTTTCCTCGAACACCTCATTCAAAAACCGATTTATTTGGCAAGTAATGCAATCGGCAACTGAGGTTCACCTGTAATGGTAAATAATGACTATGGAAGCGTGTTTGTGTTAGACAGAGAAACAATAGAACAAGATCTAATGTAGGAATTAAAGAGAAATAGGAAGGAATAGATTATCATCATCATGGGGGAGTGCTAAACCCATAGGGATTATACAGTGCCTATGGGGGGGAATGGAAGGCATATAGGCTCATTTCAGGGAAGACAGGAATAGAATAAGAGAGCTCTATTGGTTTCAGAAAGCATAAAATTTTGTGTTTGTGTATGTGTGTGTTCTCCATGGGGAAGTGGAACAGAATTCTTCCTCCATAAGCCATGCGTGTCATAAGAGGCGACTAAAATGCCAGGAGCAAGGAGCTAGTAACCCCTTCTTCTGTATATATTACTAAATGTAAAAGGAGAAACTTTTGTTTTTCCTTTTGGGCCACTCTGCCTCAGTGGTATATGGCCGGTGCATTGAAAGAAAGAAGTACAATTGACCCCCAGATATCGGCAGGTGCGGATATCTGCCAAATTGGATTTCGACTGCTTTTTTGGCCGAAATTCTATCGTGGATTTCGGCCGGCAACTCAGAAATCAGCTGTATTGGACACATCCTCCCACCACGCCGCATGCGTAAGTCAGTCTGGCTGTGTGTCTCGGTGAGTGAGCAATACTCTGCACATTCATCCAAACATTTCGTTATAAGCCATTGTTTTTTGTGGTTGTTTATTGAGTGTGACTGTTAAATAAGCCACCCTGGGCCCAAAGAAAGTTCCTAGTGCCAGCCCTGACCAAGCTGAAACAAGCCATATCTGCAACATGTTTAATGACAAAACTTTGTCCCACTTCAGGCAAATCTTAGACACCAGAAACAGACCTCCCTGGACAATTTTTTATGTGACAGGGGTGCAGTGACTCAAGCTGGTCCTAGTGCTAGTATAAAACAAAGAAGGGAAGTAACCCTGGATAGGGACTTGATACCTGAAGTCCTTATGGAGGGATATATCCCTTCCAAACAATAATCAGTCCTTCCTGTCTTCATACGCCAACAAGAATCTTCAATAAAGATAAATGTGATGTTAAATGTTCATTTATCCATTTCATTAGTCACTTCATTTAGTTCTCATTGTTTTGTGTATGTAAAACTATAGTTAATCTTTAAAAAATGTATTTTTTGTTAATATTTTTGGGTGTCTGGAACTGATTAATTAATTATTATTTTTTTCCAGCAAGTCTGCCTTCTCCCACCAAGGCAGGGTGACCCAAAGAGAAAGAAAATCCCCAAAAAGAAAATACTTTCATCATCATTCAACACTTTCACCTCACTCGTACATAATCACTGTCTTTGCAGAGGCACCCAGATACAACAGTTTAGAAGCATATATAAAGATATAGGTAGTAGGTTGATAGACAGCAATCACACCGTCCTGCCAAGTGAGTGTAAAAAGGAAGCCTGTATATATTTTACATGATGGTAGGATTACTGGTGTCTTTTTTCTGTCTCATAAACATGCAAGATTTCAGGTACATCTTCCTACTTCTACTTACACTTAGGTCACACTACACATACACGTACACATTTATGTATACACACTCATCTGAGTTTTCTTTGATTTTGTCTTAATAGTTCGTGTTCTTATTGCTTTTCCTTTTATATCCATGGGGAAGTGGAATAAGAATCTTTCCTCTGTAAGCCATGCTTGTTGTAAAAGTCAACTAAAATGCCAGGAACAATGGGCTAGTAACCCCTTTTCCCATATAGCCTACTAAAAAGAAAAAGAAGAAAACCATCAAAGTAGGATGTTTGAATGTGCGAATGATAAGAAAGAGATGATTGTGGATGTTATGAATGAGAAGAAGCTGGATGTCCTGGCTTTAAATGAAACAAAGCTGAAGGGGGTGGGAGAGTTTCAATAGGGAGAGAGAAATGGGATTATGTCAGGGGTTTCAAATAGTTAGAGCTAAAGAAGGAGTAGCAGTAATGTTGAAGGATAAGTTATGGCAGGATAAGAAGGAATATAAATATATAAATTCAAGGATTATGTGGAGTAAAGTAAGGGTTGAATGTGAAAAGTGGGTTATAGTAAGCATTTATGCACCTGGAGAAGAGAGAAGCATAGACTAGAGAGAGAGAGAGAGACATTTTGGGAAATGTTGAGTGAGTGCATGGGGAGTTTTGAACCTAGTGAGAGAGTACTTTTGGTTGGGGATCTCGATGCTAAATTGGGTAAAAATGTTGTGGAGGGAGTAGTAGGTAAATTTGGGGTGCCAGTGGTAAATAAAAATGGGGAGCCTTGAATTGAGCTATGTGTAGAAAGAGGTTTGGTAGTAAGTAATTCATATTTTATGAAAAACGGGATAAATAAGTATACATACACGGTATGATATAGCACGTAATGAAAGTAGTTTGTTAGATTATGTATTGGTGGATAAAAGGTTGATGGGTAGGCTTCAGGATGTACATGTTTATAGAGGTGCAACTGATATATCGGACCATTATTTAGTCGTAGCTACAGTTAGAGTAAGAGGTAGATGAGACAAAAGGAAAATGGCAACAGGAAGTAAGACAGAGGTGAAAGTGTATAAACTAAGGGAGGACGAAGTTAGGGTGAGATATAAGCATCTATTGGCAGAAAGGTGGGATAGTGTAGATGTGAGTAGTGGGGTGGCTCAAGACGGTTGGAATAGTTTTAAAAGTGCAGTATTAGAATGTGGTGCAGAAGTTTGTGGTTATAGGAGGGTGGGTACAGGAGGAAAGAGGAGTGATTGGTGGAATGATGAAGTAAAGGGTGTGATAAAAGAGAAAAAGATAGCTTATGAGAGGTTTTTACAAAGCAGAAGTGTTATAAGAGGAGCAAAGTATATGAGAGTAAAAGGTGAAGAGAGTGAAAAAGAGAGCAGATGATAGAGTGGGAGAGGCACTGTCAAGAAATTTTGCAGAAAGTAAGAAAAAATTTTGAAGTGAGATAAACTCGTTAAGAAAACCTAGGAAATGAATGGATTTGTCAGTTAAAAAGAGGGTAGGGGAGTTAGTATTGGGTAGATGGTGGGAATATCTTGAGGAACTTTTAAATGTCGATGAAGAAAGGGAGGCGGTAATTCTGCACTGGCCAGAGAGGCATAACATCTTTAAGGAGTGAAGAGCAGGATATGAGTGTGGGGGAGGTGCGCGAGGCATTACGTAGAATGAAAGGGGGTAAAGCAGCAGGAACTGACACTATCATGACAGAAATGTTAAAAGCAGGGTGGGATATAGTGTTGGAGTGGTTGGCAGAGAGCATGTATAGTTCCTTCATATAAAGGGAAGGGGAGCAAAAGAGATTGTAAAAATTATAGGGGAATAAGTTTACTAAGTATACCAGGAAAAGTATACAGTAGGGTTATTAATGAGAGAATTAGAAGTAAGACACAGAGTAGGATTGCACATGAGCATGGAGGCTTTAGAGTGGGTAGGGGATGTGTAGGTCAAGTGTTTACATTGAAGCATATATATATATTTTTTTTTTGTTTTTTTTTTTTAACAAGTCGGCTGTCTCCCACCGAGGCAGGGTGACCCAAAAAGAAAGAAAATCCCCAAAAAGAAAATACTTTCATCATCATTCAACACTTTCACCTCACTCACACATAATTACTGTTTTTGCAGAGGTGCTCAGGACACAACAGTTTAGAAGCACATACGTATAAAGATACACAGCATATCCCTCCAAACTGCTAATATCCCAAAACCCCTCCTTTAGAGTGCAGGCATTGTACTTCCCATTTCCAGGACTGAAGTCCGGCTATATAAAAATAACTGGTTTCCCTGAATCAATTCACTAAATATTACCCTGCTCACACTCCAACAGATCGTCAGGTCCCAAATACCATTTGTCTCCATTCACTCCTATCGAACATGCTCATGCACGCCTGCTGGAAGTCCAAGCCCCTCGCCCACAAAACCTCCCTTACTCCTTCCTTCCATCCTTTTTGAGGATGACCCCTACCACGCCTTCCTTCTCCTACAGATTTAAATGCTCTCCATGTCATTCTACTTTGATCCATTCTTTCTAAATGACCAAACCACCTCAACAACCCCTCTTCAGCCCTCTGACTAATACTTTTATTAACTCCACACCTTCTCCTAATTTCCACACTCTGAATTTCCTGCATAATATTTACACCACACATTGGCCTTAGACAGGACATCTCCACTGCCTCCAACTGCTTCCTCACTGCTGCATTCACAACCCAAGCTTCACACCCATATAAGAGTGTTGGTACTACTATACTTTCATACATGAACAGTATTTAGATAAAGTTAGGGAAGTTTTCATTGCATTTATGGATTTAAGTTTTTATGAGGATAGTGAGGCTCAGGGTAGGGTGTGTAGGAGAGAGCGAGATTACTTCCCAGTAAAAGTATGTCTTAGACAGGGATGTGTAATGTCACTATGGTTGTTTAATATATTTATAGATAGGGCTGTGAAGGAGGTAAATGCTAGGGTGTTGGGGATAGGGGTGGGATTAAATTATGGGGAATCAAGTACAGAATGGGAATTGACACTGTTACATTTTGCTGATGATACTATGCTTATGGGAGATTCTAAAGAAAACTTGTCAAGGTTAGTGGACGAGCTTGGGAGGGTGTGTAAAGGTAGAAAGTTGAAAGTGAACATAGATAAGAGTAAGGTGATGAGGGCGTCAAACAATTTAGATAAAGAAAAATTGGATCACACATTGGAGAGAGGGTGTATGGAAGAAGTGAATGTTTTCAGATATTTGGGAGTTGACGTGTCAGTGGATGGGTTTATGAAGGACGAGGTTAACCATAGAATTGATGAAGGAAAAAAGGTGAGTGGTGCATTGAGGTATATGTGGAGACAAAACACACTACCTATGGAGGCAAAGAAGGGAATGTATGAAAGTGTAATGGTACCAACACTTATATGGGTGTGAAGCTTGGGTTCTAAATGCTGCAGCGAGGAGGCAGTGATGTCCTGTCTAAGGGCAATGTGTGGTGTAAATATTCTGCAGAGAATTTGGAGTGTGGAAATTAGGAGAAGGTGTGGAGTTAATAAAAGTATTAGAGGGCTGAAGAAGGGTTGTTGAGGTGGTTTGGTCATTTAGAGAGAATGGATCAAAGTAGAATGACATGGAGAGCGTATAAATCTGTAGGGTAAGGAAGGCGGGGTAGGGGTCGTCCTTGAAGAGGTTGGAGGGAGGGGGTAAAGAAGGTTTTGTGTGCAAGGGGCTTGGACTTCCAGAAAGTGTGCATGAGTGCGTTAGATAGGAGTGAATGAAGACGAATGATTTTTGGGACCTGACAAGCTGTTGGAGTGTGAGCAGGGTAATATTTAGTGAAGGGATTCAGGGAAACCGGTTATTTTTATCTAGCCGGACTTGAGTACTGGAAATGGGAAGTCCTTAATCTTTGAAGAAAGCACCTTCTTCCATCTCTCTTCCTCCTCCTCTGCAGCAGTTTCCTGCATTGCGGTCTCTTGCTGTTGCAGATGAAGCTCTTGCAGCTCTCCAGTGGTTAGCTCTTCATCGTGGTCCTCCACCAACTCTTCCACATCCTCGAAACTCACATCCAACCCCATGGCATTCCCCAGTGACACAATACTTTCCACAACTGGCATAGGATCCTTAGGGTCAGCCCCAAACCCTTCAAAATCCCTCTTTTGTACACATTGTGGCCACAATTTTCTCAAAGCAGAGTTCAAAGTTCTGCAAGCCACTCCCTCCCAAGCCTTACCTATAAGGTTTATGCAAGTGAGGATATTGAAGTGATATTTCCAGAACTCTCTTAGGGTCAGTTCAGTGTCTGAGGTCACTTCAAAGCACTTTTGAAACACTGCTTTGGTGTACAGTTTTTTGAAGTTTGAAATTACCTGCTGGTCCATGGGCTGGAGGAGAGGAGTTGTATTAGGGGGCAAGAACTTTACTGTGATGAAATTAAACTCCTCCACCATTTGCTCTTCCAAGTCTGGAGGATGAGCAGGAGCATTGTCCATTACCAGGAGGCACTTGAATGGCAATTTATTTTCCAGGAGGTATTTCTTCACACTGTGGCCAAACACTTCATTGAACCAATCAAGGAAAATTTCCCTTGTGACCCATGCCTTACTGTTAGCCTTCCACATCACACACAAATTACTTTTGGCAACACTGTTTTTCTTGAACACTTTGGGATTTTCAGAGTGATACACCAGTAAAGGCTTCACTTTGCAATCCCCACTAACATTACTACAAAACATAAGAGTTAGCCTGTCTTTCATAGGCTTATGTCCTGGGAGTGCCGTTTCCTCCTGCGTGATGTAGGTCCTCTTTGGCATTTTCTTCCAAAAGAGGCCTGTTTCGACACAATTGAACACTTGTTGGGGGTTGGCATTCATCAGTGACTACTTACCCCTTAAACTCCTGTACAAACAGGAGTTTGTCAGAACTGGCAGCCTCACCAGTGTATGCCACTATGCTTCTTAAATCTCTCAAACCAACCTTTGCTGGCCTTAAAATCACAAACATCACCACTTATTACAGGCATTTTCTTTACCAAATTGTCATGCAACTGCCTTGCCTTTTCACGTATTATCGACTGCATAATACTAACTTTCTGGGTAATCCACACCAACAATAACCTTTCCACTTCTTCGAGGATTTGCAATCTCTCTGTCAACATATCTACCCCTTTTGCAACAACAGCACACTATTTCCTTTTCCTTCACCATGATCGAAGTGATGGTTGAATAGGGGTTTGCCATACATCCTGGCAAGCTCTGTAAGACGCACTCCACTCTCATATATTTTCAATGATTTCTTTCTTGAATTCGATCATGTTCCTCACTTTCTTTACCAAAGGGCTGGCACTAGCTTTCCTTGGGCCCATGGTGACTTATTTAGCAGTTGCAAGCACAAAAAACAATGGATTATTATGAAAAGTATTGTATGAACCCGTGGGGTGATGGTTATGCACTGGTAAACAATGGTGCACTGAGTGTGAATGGTACAGGAGACTGGCTTTGTGTGCATGCTGATGGGCGGATGCGTACCGGATGGTCGCCAAATCATGAGTCCAATCATGAACGATGAAGGTAAATTTTGGCGAAAAAACTTGCCGAAAGTTGGATTTCACGAAAGTTGCAGCTGACGAAACGAGGGGTCCACTGTATATGTGTGTATGTATACGTATGTATATCTAATATGAAATTTATAAGGTGTCCAGCATAAAAAAGACAATCTACATATTGATAGGTGGATGTGACCTTCAGAAAAATCTCATTTTGAATAAAGTAGGGCCTCACTTATACAGCAGGTTAGGTTCCAGGCTACTGCCGGAAAGCAGACATCGCTGGAAAGCAGAACGCCATTTTTTCCATTAATAAATGCATATAAATACCAGATAGCAAGTTTACACAAACATATATTAAGTTAGCAATAGAATTAGGCATTAAAACAATAAAAAAGTAAAATACACACACAGTACACTCATTATTTACCTCAAAATATTCATAGTCTTAATGTAGGGCAAAAGGTGATTAGTATTTACTCTAAGAAGTTAGGTATGGTAGCCCTCCTAGCCACCCCACCCACATATAATATACTACAACAATGCTTAAAGCCCCATAGTGATAAAATGCATATACAGTACACTCATTACTTATCTTAAAATATTTGTAGCCTTAATCCTTAAATGGTCCAAACGTATATATACGTTTTTTCAACATCTGAAAGTATGTAAAAAAATGTAGATCTTCTTTTTTGTTTTACATTTGAAAACATGTAAAAAAACTTTTATCTACATTTTTTTTTGTTATATTTGAAAATATGTAAAAAAAAAGTAGATCTACTTTTGTAGCACTTCGAATTTGAACGTCGATCTGTTTGGACCGCTTAAGGGTTAATGTAGGGTGAAATGTGAAAAATATTTATTTGTAGAAAGTCATGTGATAGGTAGGGTAGTGTAGAAATATAAACACACATGCAGTATAATGTGATCCGTTATTGACTACGTTTTGCCCACACAGATCTGTTTGTGACTTGAAAAAGCCCACTGTGTGGGCAAAACGTAGTCAATAAAGGATCACATTATACTGCATATGTGTTTATATTTCCATTGTGTCGGTATTTTACACCATTTATTTCCAGGGTAGTGTAGAGAAGCCAGCCTGGCCACCCCACCCACTATGTAAACAAACAGACAATACATCTGGTTATGGTTCATAAACATTCATACATTGTGTACAAGTTGTCTCCACAGTGGTACAGTACAATAAATAAAGACCAACACTTCCATTCTCATGTAATTTTAAGAAGGAATGATGCTCTGACAAATTATTATTACGTATTATTACAAATTATAATAAGCACTAAACCCACAAGGGTCATGAATTCCTACATATAGAGTGAAGGCATATGAAAGGAATATGTATTTATCTACTGTTATTCCCCCAGTGTTCGACTAGAGAAAACGTAATTCTTCCGACACTCCTACAAAGCCGCTTTGTAAACAAATCTCGTATTTGTGTCAATTTTTATTCTGTGGGTGTATGTATAATGTTTATATGCTATGTAACGTGTTTCTTGTATAATTTTGAAGAAAATGTCATAGATGGATTAATGAAAATGTCTATATTAACGTAAAATAAGACACTTAATGTGCCCAAGAGAGATTATTATCACATAGTACATATTACTATGGCATCATGAGTAGAGAGACTTAGTGATTTTAATGTGTACCTGCATGCCAGCACATTGTGTAAGTATATTTAGGTACAGGTACACACAAGCATAATTATCAGAGTACATACAAAATTTGCAATAACTTTAAAACACTTGAAATTTTGGAAAGTTTCCAGACATAATAGATGTGCTCACCGAGAATGTAAACAAACTGGGTGGGGCACGCCGTATTTGAAAGACCGCTTGCCGTATAGCAAATTTTGGTCATAATTTGAAATCGTATTAGCAGAATGCCGTAAGGTGAAATGCCGTAAAGCAGGGCCCTACTGTACAGTGGACCCCCGGTTAACGATACTTTTTCACTCCAGAAGTATGTTGAGGTGCCAGTACTGACCGAATTTGTTTCCATAAGGAATATTGTGAAGTAGATTAGTCCATTTTAGACCCCCAAACATACACGTACAAACGCACTTACATAAATACACTTACATAATTGGTCGCATTCGGAGGTGATCGTTATGCGGGGGTCCACTGTATTTAAAATTTTGAGGATTTGCTGCTATGTGAGTCTTTGTTTAAATGTGAAATAACATTTAATTTGTAATGTTTCAGAGCTGAGTATGCATGTAGAAGAAAATGACAAAACTCTGCATGAAGAAGTGACCCATCTGACAGAAACCCTTGAGCAGATGCTTTCAACAGGATCAAAAAACCTTACTGTAGTCAATAACCTCATAACTGATTGGTATGCTGTTAACAAATTCTTACCTTTTGTCATGATAGGCTGTATAAATGTATTTTGATTTTGACATTCATAAGAGTTTTTCACTGATACTATTAGATTAGGTAAAGTTTGATGGTATTGCTTTGTTTCAAAATCTAGCTTCCAGTATTTACTTCCTACACCTTTAACAGATATTTCCTATTACTTCATCTATTTATTGACACACACTGCCATCTACCACTAAGGTAGCATGAAAAAAAAAAAAAAAAAAAAAGCATTCACAATCAGTCTTGCCAGAAGCATGCTTCCCTGCCTTCTTTTGATCATTGAAGCTAAAATGTTGGGTAGCTGTAAAACAAGGCTCGACAAATTTATGAGTGAGAAAGGTTGGATTTCACTAGAACCTGCCTAGTATGGGCATAATAATTGTTTTAAATAGATTTTTCTACATTTCTCTATAAAAGGTATTAGTCATTAGCCATTATAGGTTATGCATTTCTTACAAGTTCATTTATATGGTCTAGTGATAATTTTTTTTAGTAATACTTTTTTAACTCCTAGATCACTTTATTATACTCTCAAAATTTTGTCACACAATCTATATTTTTTAACTACATATATATTTTTTTTTTTTTTTCTTCAACAAGTCGGTCGTCTCACACCGAGGCAGGGTGACCCAAAAAAAAGAAAGAAAATCCCCAAAAAGAAAATACTTTCATCATCATTCAACACTTTCACCACACTCACACATTATCACTGCTTTTGCAGAGGTGCTCAGAATATAACAGTTTAGAAGCATATACGTATAGAGATACACAACATATCCCTCCAAACTGCCAATATCCCAAACCCCTCCTTTAAAGTGCAGGCATTGTACTTCCCATTTCCAGGACTCAAGTCCGACTATATGAAAATAACCGGTTTCCCTGAATCCCTTCACTAAATATTACCCTGCTCACACTCCAACAGATCGTCAGGTCCCAAGTATCATTCGTCTCCATTCACTCCTATCTAACACGCTCATGCACGATTGCTGGAAGTCCAAGCCCCTCACCCACAAAACCTCCTTTACCCCCTCTTTCCAACCCTTTCGAGGACGACCCCTACCCCTCTTTCCTTCCCCTATAGATTTATATGCTTTCCATGTCATTCTACTTTGATCCATTCTCTCTAAATGACCAAACCACCTCAACAACCCCTCTTCTGCCCTCTGACTAATGCTTTTATTAACTCCACACCTTCTCCTAATTTCCACACACCGAATTTTCTGCATAATATTTACACCACACATTGCCCTTAGACAGGACATCTCCACTGCCTCCAACCGTCTCCTCGCTGCTGCATTTACCACCCAAGCTTCACATCCATATAAGAGTGTTGGTACTACTATACTTTCATACATTCCCTTCTTTGCCTCCATAGATAACGTTTTTTGACTCCACATATACCTCAACGCACCACTCACCTTTTTTCCCTCATCAGTTCTATGATTAACCTCATCCTTCATAAATCCATCCGCCGACACGTCAACTCCCAAGTATCTGAAAACATTCACTTCTTCCATACTCCTCCTCCCCAATTTGATATCCAATTTTTCTTTATCTAAATCATTTGATACCCTCATCACCTTACTCTTTTCTATGTTCACTTTCAACTTTCTACCTTTACACACATTCTCAAACTCATCCACTAACCTTTGCAATTTTTCTTTAGAATCTCCCATAAGCACAGTATCATCAGCAAAAAGTAACTGTGTCAATTCCCATTTTGAATTTGATTCCCCATAATTTAATCCCACCCCTCTCCCGAACACCCTAGCATTTACTTCTTTTACAACCCCATCTATAAATATATTAAACCACCATGGTGACATTACACATCCCTGTCTAAGACCTACTTTTACCGGGAAGTATTCTCCCTCTCTTCTACACACCCTAACCTGAGCCTCACTATCCTCATAAAAGCTCTTTACAGCATTTAGTAACTTACATATATTACTTCACTAAATATTACCCTGCTCACACTCCAACAGATCGTCAGGTCCCAAATACCATTCGTCTCCATTCACTCCTATCGAACATGCTCATGCACGGTTATTTTTATATAGCCGGACTTGAGTCCTGGAAATGGGAAGTACAATGCCTGCACTCTAAAGGAGGGGTTTGGGATATTAGCAGTTTAGAGGGATATGTTGTGTATCTTTATACGTATATGCTTCTAAACTGTTGTGTTCTGAGCACCTCTGCGA
Source organism: Cherax quadricarinatus (assembly GCF_038502225.1). Taxonomy (NCBI): domain Eukaryota; kingdom Metazoa; phylum Arthropoda; class Malacostraca; order Decapoda; family Parastacidae; genus Cherax; species Cherax quadricarinatus. The sequence continues at coordinate 11,118,969 of NC_091337.1, read as the reverse complement.
AAACAGTGATTATGTGTGAGTGAGGTGAAAGTGTTGAATGATGATGAAAGTATTTTCTTTTTGGGGATTTTCTTTCTTTTTGGGTCACCCTGCCTCGGTGGGAGACGGCCGACTTGTTGAAAATATATATATATATATATATATATATATTTTTTTTTTTTTTTTTTTTTTTTCAACAAGTCGGCCGTCTCCCACCGAGGCAGGGTGACCCAAAAAAGAAAGAAAATCCCCAAAAAGAAAATACTTTCATCATCATTCAACACTTTCACCACACTCGCACATTATCACTGTTTTTGCAGAGGTGCTCAGAATACAACAGTCTAGAAGCATAAACATATAAAGATACACAACATATCCCTCCAAACTGCCAATATCCCAAACCCCTCCTTTAAAGTGCAGGCATTGTACTTCCCATTTCCAGGACTCAAGTCCGACTATATGAAAATAACCGGTTTCCCTGAATCCCTTCACTAAATATTACCCTGCTCACACTCCAACAGATCGTCAGGTCCCAAGTACCATTCGTCTCCATTCACTCCTATCTAACACGCTCACGCACGCTTGCTGGAAGTCCAAGCCCCTTACCCACAAAACCTCCTTTACCCCCTCTCTCCAACCCTTTCGAGGACGACCCCTACCCCGCCTTCCTTCCCCTATAGATTTATATGCTTTCCATGTCATTCTACTGTGATCCATTCTCTCTAAATGACCAAACCACCTCAACAACCCCTCTTCTGCCCTCTGACTAATACTTTTATTAACTCCACACCTTCTCCTAATTTCCACACTCCGAATTTTCTGCATAATATTTACACCACACATTGCCCTTAAACAGGACATCTCCGCTGCCTCCAACCGTCTCCTCGCTGCTGCATTTACCACCCAAGCTTCACACCCATATAAGAGTGTTGGTACTACTATACTTTCATACATTCCCTTCTTTGCCTCCATAGATAACGTTTTTTGACTCCACATATACCTCAACGCACCACTCACCTTTTTTCCCTCATCAATTCTATGATTAACCTCATCCTTCATAAATCCATCCGCCGACACGTCAACTCCCAAGTATCTGAAAACATTCACTTCTTCCATACTCCTCCTCCCCAATTTGATATCCAATTTTTCTTTATCTAAATCATTTGACACCCTCATCACCTTACTCTTTTCTATGTTCACTTTCAACTTTCTACCTTTACACACATTCCCAAACTCATCCACTAACCTTTGCAATTTTTCTTTAGAATCTCCCATAAGCACAGTATCATCAGCAAAAAGTAACTGTGTCAATTCCCATTTTGAATTTGATTCCCCATAATTTAATCCCACCCCTCTCCCAAACACCCTAGCATTTACTTCCTTTACAACCCCATCTATAAATATATTAAACAACCATGGTGACATTACACATCCCTGTCTAAGACCTACTTTTACCGGGAAGTAGTCTCCCTCTCTTCTACACACCCTAACCTGAGCCTCACTATCCTCATAAAAACTCTTTACAGCATTTAATAACTTACCACCTATTCCATATACTTGCAACATCTGCCACATTGCTCCTCTATCCACTCTATCATATGCCTTTTCTAAATCCATAAATGCAATAAAAACTTCCCTATCTTTATCTAAATACTGTTCACATATATGCTTCAATGTAAACACCTGATCTACACATCCCCTACCCACTCTAAAACCTCCTTGCTCATCCGCAATCCTACATTCTGTCTTACCTCTAATTCTTTCAATTATAACCCTACCGTACACTTTTCCTGGTATACTCAGTAAGCTTATTCCTCTATAATTTTTACAGTCTCTTTTGTCCCCTTTCCCTTTATATAAAGGGACTATACATGCTCTCTGCCAATCCCTAGGTACCTTCCCCTCTTTCATACATTTATTAAACAAAAGTACCAACCACTCCAACACTATATCCCCCCCTGCTTTTAACATTTCTGTCATGATCCCATCAGTTCCAGCTGCTTTACCCCCTTTCATTTTACGTAATGCCTCACGTACCTCCCCCACACTTACATTCTGCTCTTCTTCACTCCTAAAAGATGGTATACCTCCCTGACCAGTGCATGAAATTACTGCCTCTGTTTCTTCCTTAACATTTAAAAGTTCCTCAAAATATTCTCGCCATCTACCCAATACCTCCATCTCCCCATCTACTAACTCCCCTACTCTGTTTTATATATATATATATATATATATATATATATATATATATATATATATATATATTACTTGCAATTTCATGTTGATTTTCTGTTGGTACCTGTGTGTGGACCATAATTATTTTAGTGGTGTAATAAAACATACAGTTAATGCAGATGTTCTTTCTTTCAGGTGGGAGCAACCTGCAAAATCCATCAAAATAATTGGGACTTCATAATAGAACATTTTTCTATTTTGCCTAAATCTTGTTTATTATTTAGTTTTTAACAAATTAGACAGGTCTTTTGGATATTCATTGTTTCTTTTCATGCTAAATAACAAAACCCCTTAAGTATTGACTTGTGAAGTGGCATAATAATTACAATATATTTTCAAAAGAATGATGTCGCTTATCAATACCCAAAATATTATAACAGCCAAGCCACCAGAAAAAATTGTACTGCGATTGTTATCACTAATTTTGTGCAGTTTCATTTGTTGAATTATATATAAATGTTTGAAATCCTTGGCTTCAATATCACTACCTAGTTCAGCAGCAGCTTTAACCCTTAAACTGCTGATCACATATACTTATGCCAACTGGGAAACTGCCATCCATTAGCATATTAATGCATAAATTCTAGGTCCTCCAAAATGACCATGATCAGCTTTATCAGGGTTACTTTAGAAATGGGTCTGCACAATTAAAAGAAGAAAATTGCGGTCATCTCATTATTCACCATCTTTGCGTCTTGTGCAAAAATCAGCTGCTGTCAGTTTTTTACTTTTTACAATGCTACCTTCTATTCTCATTATATTGTACTTTTCCTTTGTGAATTTAAATATGACCTCTCTTCCTCATTTAGATATTACTTTCAATTTATTTTCATACTCTTGTATCCTTTTGTTTTTCTTGGCTACTCCATTGCTTTTACTTATCCTATCATTATAATTATTTTTTTCCCTTTTATTATTTTTACATTAACAGGGAAATACTAAACCTGTCAATGTCATGCCGGACAAACCTGGCCCAGAATCAGGCTGTGAGAAGAAAAATCTTGAAAGCCTTCAGAGGTATATCAAAGGTATAACAGCACCTGGGGGGGGGGGAAATAGGAAACAACCAAATTTGATCCAGGGGGAAAACAGGTCCACTTCTTTGGATGAAGAGCTCCTCAGCAGCATATTATAATCATAAATATGTGCTAAACCCCAAAAGTGTCAATACAGCACTGTCCTCACCAGCACAGAGGAACCTTTTAGCGTATATGGAATAGGTGGTAAGTTACTAAATGCTGTAAAGAGTTTTTATGAGGATAGGCTCAGGTTAGGGTGTGTAGAAGAGAGGGAGACTACTTCCCGGTAAAAGTAGGTCTTAGACAGGGATGTGTAATGTCACCATGGTTGTTTAATACATTTATAGATGGGGTTGTAAAAGAAGTAAATGCTAGGGTGTTTGGTAGAGGGGTGGAATTAAATTATGGGGAATCAAATACAAAATGGGAATATTGACAGTTACTTTTTGCTGATGATACTGTGCTTATGAGAGATTCTAAAGAAAAATTGCAAAGGTTAGTGGATGAGTTTGGGAGTGTGTGTAAAGGTTGAAAGTGAACGTAGAAAAGAGAGAGGTGATGAGGGTATCAAATGATTTAGATAAAGAAAAATTTGATATCAAATTGGGGAGGAGTATGGAAGAAGTGAATGTTTTCAGATACTTGGGAGTTGACGTGTCGGCGGATGGATTTATGAAGGATGAGGTTAATCATAGAACTGATGAGGGAAAAATGGTGAGTGGTGCGTTGAGGTATATGTGGAGTCAAAAAACATTATCTATGGAGGCAAAGAAGTGAATGTATGAAAGTATAGTAGTACCAACACACTTATATGGGTGTGAAGCTTGGATTGTGAATGCAGCAGCGAGGAGGCGGTTGGAGGCAGTGGAGATGTCCTGTTTAAGGGCAATATGTGGTGTAAATATTATGCAGAAAATTCGGAGTGTGGAAATTAGGAGGTGTGGAGTTAATAAAAGTATTAGTCAGAGGGCTGAAGAGGGGTTGTTGAGGTGGTTTGGTCATTTAGAGAGAATGGATCAAAGTAGAATGACATGGAGAGCATTTAAATCTGTAGGAGAAGGAAGGCGGGGTAGGGGTCGTCCTCGAAAAGGTTGGAAGGAAGGGGTAAGGGAGGTTTTGTGGGCGAGGGGCTTGGACTTCCAGCAGTTGTGCATGAGCGTGTTCGAAAGGAGTGAATGGAGACATATGGTATTTGGGACCTGATGATCTGTTGGGGTGTGAGCAGGGTAATATTTAGTGAAGGGATTCAGGGAAACCAGTTATTTTTATATAGCCGGACTTGAGTCCTGTTAATGGGAAGTACAATGCCTGCACTCTAAAGGAGGGGTTTGGGATATTAGCAGTTCGGAGGGATATGTTGTGTATCTTTATACGTATATGCTTCTAAACTGTTGTGTTCTGAGCACCTCTGCAAAAACAGTGATTATGTGTTAGTGAGGTGAAAGTGTTGAATGATGATGAAAGTATTTTCTTTTTGGGGATTTTCTTTCTTTTTGGGTCACCCTGCCTCGGTGGGAGACGGCCGACTTGTTGAAAAAAAAAAAAAAAAAACCTTTGTAAGATAAAAAATAGTGTCCACCCTAACCTTTAACCCGTGAACAGTCCAAGCAGATCTACATTCACACGTGTATAGCTACAAAAGTAGATCAAAGTTTTTTTTACACATTTTCAAATGTAGAAAAACAAAAAGTACTACTACTTTTTTTACATACTTTCAAATGTTGAAAAAACGTATATATACGTTTGGACCGTTTACGGGTTAATTGCAATTTGGTCAGCACAACGTAGTAGCCTGAATTCAGCAGCATTTCTTGTACCACCCATTAAACTCTTCCCATCTTCTCTTATGTAACTAACGTTCGTTTCCACTCCCAATATTTTCTGTGTGAATATACAGCCTCGCCTCGCTTAACAACGTACTTATTTACCGATGCCTCTGACTTGCAACAGGCTCTTTGACCGGTATTTCCTCTATTTTGTTTATTTCAATGTACAGTACACTAGTGAATAAACATTTAAAAATATACCAGAAATTATATAAATGGTGAAAAGGTGACATTAAAACAATATCAAAGATGGCTGACACAAACTCGCTACCATTATAGTATGCTCCTCACTTAGCGACGAATTCATTTAACAACGCAGTCTTAGGAATGGAACTCCGTCATTGAGGAGAGGCTGTATTCATCAGCGTAATTTGATGGGAGGCACCTTATTCCGTGTCACTGTGTTGCTTCTGTTCATTCCCTTAAATAATGTGATTAAATACATAGCTGTGGGATGATGGCTCTTGATTTTACTGCTAATAACCCTTAAGAATGTCCAGTATCTTAGTGAATATTCTTCTCTCAACTTTGGTGGAACATTTTGTTTCTTCACTGACCCAGATTTATACACCAGCTATGCCTTGTATACCTTTATTCCTTCCAAACTTCTCTTTTCCTTTATTCTTTCTGTACAGCACTGAATAACCCAAGCAGGTCCACAGATGTAATAATTATGAAGTACCTGTGTTGAGAAGCAACAGGCACGAGAATGCAGAAAGTCCTAACAGCTTGAATAATCAAACTGTCAACTAGGAGGCCTGGCCAAAGACTGCGGTGTTAAGAATCCCCAACTCATCACTAGGCACAGTAGTTTGGATTTTCTTGCTGTATAGTCCTTGTGGCTTAGCGCTTCTTTTTGATTATAATAATAAGATTGAATATCAGATTGGAGGGAGAGAGTATGGAGGAGGTGAATGTATTCAGATATTTGGGAGTGGACGTGTCAGCGGATGGGTCTATGAAAGATGAGGTGAATCATAGAATTGATGAGGGAAAAAGAGTGAGTGGTGCACTTAGGAGTCTGTGGAGACAAAGAACTTTGTCCTTGGAGGCAAAGAGGGGAATGTATGAGAGTATAGTTTTACCAACGCTCTTATATGGGTGTGAAGCATGGGTGATGAATGTTGCAGCGAGGAGAAGGCTGGAGGCAGTGGAGATGTCATGTCTGAGAGCAATGTGTGGTGTGAATATAATGCAGAGAATTCGTAGTTTGGAAGTTAGGAGGAGGTGCGGGATTACCAAAACTGTTGTCCAGAGGGCTGAGGAAGGGTTGTTGAGGTGGTTCGGACATGTAGAGAGAATGGAGCGAAACAGAATGACTTCAAGAGTGTATCAGTCTGTAGTGGAAGGAAGGCGGGGTAGGGGTCGGCCTAGGAAAGGTTGGAGAGAGGGGGTAAAGGAGGTTTTGTGTGCGAGGGGCTTGGACTTCCAGCAGGTATGCATGAGTGTGTTTGATAGGAGTGAATGGAGACAAATGGTTTTTAATACTTGACGTGCTGTTGGAGTGTGAGCAAAGTAACATTTATGAAGGGGTTCAGGGAAACCGGCAGGCCGGACTTGAGTCCTGGAGATGGGAAGTACAGTGCCTGCACTCTGAAGGAGGGGTGTTAATGTTGCAGTTTAAAAACTAGTGTAAAGCACCCTTCTGGCAAGACAGTGATGGAGTGAATGATGGTGAAAGTTTTTCTTTTTCGGGCCACCCTGCCTTGGTGGGAATCGGCCAGTGTGATAATAATAATAATAAAAAATAATAATTGGATTTTCTTGTATCTTTTACTGTCATTTAAGGTGTTACGATAAGTGAAAAATTTAAGGCATCCTTTATCCACCAAATCATTTAAATTCTGTTTTTCATATAGTGTACTTGTATACTTTCCTGGTAGGTACCTCTACATTCAGTGAATAGTGAAAGTGAGAAGTAGGGTAGTGATTAAAAGAAATGGATGAATTAATTTCTAAAGTAACTTTTATATAAAAGTATACAGATAAGGATTAATAAAAAAAACTGTTTCCTGTTATTTCCATCTAATTAGGTAATGGAAAAAGAGCAGAAGCCATATAATACTTTATTGTAACATATACTAAACAATAGTTTATAAAGGTAAGCTCTGCAAATGTACTTGCTCTAGAAAAATGTACTAATCTACAGTACAGAGAAAAATTAAAATGCAGTATATCCACAATGTTAAACTCACATCAGTCTTATGGTCAAAAATAAAATAACTCCTGGTATCCATCTGTATCAAATACAACAACTTAGTTTTATTAACTATTTGAGACATCTTCACCACCCTGTAATTAGACTTCTCATATCTTTCTTAATACTTCCTTGTACAGAATTGTACCGTGAATAGTTAAGGAGTGATCATAAAACAAGATTTGTGCCATTAAGAAGGGTGGCTACTGTCAATGTTATAAAAAAAAAAAAAAGTCATACAGAAATGATATTTGGATTATTCAGGTATTTAACAAGGATAGTACAGTACACTATCACTTAAAAAATTAGTCTTTCAAGTGAAACTTTCCTTAAAATATTGACCAGTGAAAATGTGCACAAAAATTTGTTGGCATGGTCAACAATGGTGCTTAAAAATTAAATGAAGCTTCAAATATAAATAGTAAGTGGCTTTAAATTTTTTTTTAGCATTTCATTTATTACTCCTATTATCTCTGCTTTATCAATGACTGGTCCCTTTTTAATACAGTGGAATCTCAACTTACGAGTGCACCACTATGAGTTTTCTCAGGATACGAGCAGTAGCTCTATCGATTTTTCATCTCTGGATAAGAGCAAAAGTTCAGGATGCGAGCTTCCCCCTCAAACAACTTTTTTTTTTTTTGGACCTCCAGATCTTACAAAAATAAAAGTAAATATATAATTGTAGTTCATTGTCATGATGTATAATGCTGTTTTTAATGCTTAAGACTAACTGCAACAGAAATAATAGACTTTCTTACCTTAAATTGTGGGTGCTGGTGTTTGTCGATGATTGTGAAGAGAGTGGAGAGTTATGCTGTGGCCCTACTGGGCTGAGGTGGATGGTAGAGGTTCTGGTGCTGAAGTCGATAGTTGTACTGGAGTAAGCATAAATTCTGTAATGGATTTCTGTTTTATTTTACCCTGCAGTACATTATACAACTGACGGTACGGCATCGGATGCTCTAGACATCGTTTCAGGGTCCTCTTCAGTGAAAAAGTCTAAGACATTCAGTCAGTTAAGTCATTCAATCAATTCAGGCAGTCAAGTCAATCACACACTCGTTTACCTCATTTTATGTGCACAAAGTGAGCAGGAATTCCGCTGGAACGGATTAATGGCATTTCAATTAACTAAAATGAGGAAAATTGACTCTGCATACGAGCAGATCAGGATATGAGCAAGGTCACAGAATGGATTAAACTCGTAACCCGAGGTTCCACTGTATGTCCTAATTTTTACCTTCCATCCTTATATTTTCTATCCATTCCGTAATAATACTAAAGACAGAATTTTACCATTCCAAAACTAAGTACCACTTTGATCTTGTAATAACTATTCTTCTCTTTTCCACTTTTTTGCATATGCATCATTTTTCATTGCATATTTGCCTTGATATTGGTATGCTTTCCTCCCTTTTATTTTTGAATGGTAAGCATTTTAACTAGTATAGCATTTAACTGTTCCTGTTGATCATTAGTATCTTATTTCTAGTTATATTGTTATCTCAGAGTTAAGGAATTGGAACCACTTCAACAGCCATGGACTCTATACCACATTCATCAACACCTCGCTGAATCCTGAAGTAACCATCTTCACCCCAGGCTTCACCCCATGAATTCTTTACAATCCAGAACTTTTCTCCAGTTTCATCTGCTCCATATCCCACTAACAAAACTGCATGGTTTGTTAGCTAGAAAAAAAAAAAAAACTGTAAATGCACTGGTTTATAAATACCTAAATTTTTTTTACTTTTTTCTTTTTATGCATTCTACATTATTTGAAGTACATTAACATTCCTGTATGTCAGATTGGGAGAAGGGTGACTGGAGGACATAAATGTACCTACATATTCAGAAGTGACTGTCAGCAGATAGGTCTATAAATGTGCTAGAGTACAGTGATGCCAATTTTGTATGAATGCGAGAAATGGGCTATGAATATTACATTGTGGGGAGGTAATAATGTGCCCAAAATAATTTTAGTAGTTAGATAGATGGTGTGGAAGTAGTGATGTTGCATATATGGGTCTGATATTTATAGAGAATAGAGCAAGAGCTTGGTAAGGATTGTACATAAATATTTGGTGGAAGGAAGGCAATGTACAGGATGCCTGAAAAAAGGATGCATTGAGAATGTGAGGAGAGTCTTAAAAGGCAGGGTTCTGCAGAATTCAGTAAACAAGTGAAGCAAAGTGGATTCTGGAATTTGATGTTCTACTGAAGTGTGAGCATGGCAATATTTATGAAAGGATTCAGAGAAATCAGTTAGCAGGATTAGTTTGAGGCAAAGGTACAGTGGGGCACTGCACTTTGATTTATTGCACATATTTTCAAGGATTGTGCTGAATGACCCAAATGTGTTTAGTGCTTAACATGAATAAAAAAAAAAAACAAAACACACTTAGGGCTCTGTGGTAAGCACAATAGCTCAGGCTTTTTTATATATACAGTGGACCCCCGCATAGCGAACTTAATCCGTGCAAGAGGGCTGGTCGTTATGCGAAATGTTCGCTATGCGAATTAATTTTCCCCATAAGAAATAATGGAAATAAAATTAATCCGTGCAAGACACCCAAAAGTATGAAAAAAAATTTTTTTTACCACAAAAAAATGTTAATTTTAGTACACACAAACTGAAAAAGGCATGCACAATTACATGACACTTACTTTTATTGAAGATCTGGTGATGATTGATGGGATGGGAGGAGGGGAGAGAGAGTGTTAGTGTTTAGAAGGGGAATCCCCTTCCATTAGGACTTGAGGTAGCAAGTCCTTTTCTGGGGTTACTTCCCTTCTTCTTTTAATGCCACTAGGACCAGCTTCAGAGTCACTGGACTTCTTTCGCACAACATATCTGTCCATAGTGGCCTGTACCTCTCGTTCCTTTATGATTTGTCTAAAGTGGTTCACAACAGTGTCATTGTAACAGTCACCAGCACGGCTTGCAATAGCTGTGTGAGGGTGATTTTCATCAAAAAAGGTTTGCACTTCAAGCCATTTTGCACACATTTCCTTAATCTTTGAAGTAGGCAATTCCTTCAATTTCTCTCTCCCCTCCTTTGAACCAGTTTCCCCAGGTCTGGCCTCTTGCTCTTGAAGTTGATCTATCAGCTCATCAGTGGTTAGTTCTTCATTGTCCTCCTCCACCAACTCTTCCACATCCTCCCCACTAACCTCCAACCCCAAGGACTTCCCCAATTGATTCCTCAACTGGTATACTACTCCTCTCAGGGTTAGCCTCAAACCCTTCAAAATCCCTTTTGTCTACACATTCTGGCCACAGTTTCTTCCAAGCAGAGTTCAAGGTTCTCTTAGTCACTCCCTCCCAAGCCTTACCTATAAGGTTTACACAACTGAGGATATTAAAGTGATCCTTCCAAAACTCTTTTAGAGTCAATCCAGTGTCTGTGGTCACTTCAAAGCACTTTTGAAACAGAGCTTTTGTGTACAGTTTCTTGAAGTTGGAAATGACCTGCTGGTCCATGGGCTGCAGGAGAGGAGTGGTATTAGGAGGCAAAAACTTCACCTTAATGAAGCTCATGTCCCCATAAAGTCGCTCTGCCACGTCTGTAGGATGACCAGGGGCATTGTCTAACACCAGGAGGCACTTAAGGTCTAATTTCTTTTCAGTTAGGTAATCTTTCACATTGGGGGCAAATGCATGGTGTAACCAGTTATAGAAAAATTCCCTAGTGACCCATGCCTTACTGTTTGCCCTCCACAGCACACACAAATTATCCTTGAGGACATTCTTTTGCCTGAACGCTCTGGGAGTTTCAGAGTGATACACTAATAAAGGCTTAACTTTGCAATCACCACTAGCATTGGCACACATCAACAAAGTAAGCCTGTCTTTCATAGGCTTATGTCCTGGGAGTGCCTTTTCCTCCTGAGTAATGTAGGTCCTGCTTGGCATTTTCTTCCAGAACAGGCCTGTTTCATCACAATTAAACACTTGTTCAGGTTCCAGTCCTTCAGTTTCTATGTACTCCTTGAATTCATGCACATATTTTTCAGCCGCTTTGTGGTCCGAACTGGCAGCCTCACCATGCCGTATCACACTATGGATGCCACTACGCTTCTTAAATCTCTCAAACCAACCTTTGCTGGCCTTAAATTCACTCACATCATCACTAGTTGCAGGCATTTTTTTAATTAAATCGTCATGCAACTTCCTAGCCTTTTCACATATGATCGCTTGAGAGACGCTATCTCCTGCTAGCTGTTTTTCATTTATCCACACCAATAAGAGTCTCTCAACATCTTCCATCACTTGCGATCTTTGTTTCGAAAACACAGTTAAACCTTTGGCAACAACAGCTTCCTTGATTGCCGTTTTCTTGCCCACAATAGAAGCGATGGTTGATTTTGGTTTCTTGTACAACCTGACCAGGTCGGTGATACGTACTCCACTTTCATACTTATCAATGATCTCTTTCTTCATTTCAATGGGTATTCTTACCCTTTGAGGTGTAGGGTTGGCACTAGAAGCTTTCTTGGGGCCCATGGTCACTTATTTTCCACAAACAGCACCGAAAACACTGTAATAATACGAAATATTCCGAGTGTATGCTTGAATGTTACCGCGGAGGCTAGCTGGTAAACAATGGGACGGGTGGCACATGTGAGGCTGGCTGAGGGCGCACATTGGACGCGTCTCGGACGAAGGTCGCTGAGCGGGTTTTTGTCCACTATGCGGGGCAAAATTTTAGCGAACAAAGCGTTCGCTATGCGGATTGTTCGCTATGCGGATTGTTCGCTATGCAAGGCGTTCGCTATGCGGGGGTCCACTGTATTTATATATATATATATATGTCGTGCCAAATAGGCAGAACTTGCGATCTTGGCTTAAATAGCAACGCTCATCTTGCCATATAAGACAAGTGAAAATTTGTGTATGCAATAATTTCGCCAAAATCATTCTGAACCTAACGAAAAAAATATATTTCACTGTGTTCGTTCAGTATTAAATTACTGTAAACAAATCTAAAATATATTTAATTGGATTAGGATAAAATAAATTGTTCTTGTTATAATAAGGTTAGTTAAGTTTCCTAAGATTCGTCTGGAGCAAAATTAAAAGTTTTTACATTAACATTAATGAAAAAAATGTATCTTTAAACATATAAGAGAAAATTTTAGAAAGGATTTAATTTTAAATGAGTTGTTGCTAATTGACCACTTTTACATTATATATATATATATATATATATATATATATATATATATATATATATATATATATATATATATATAAATAATTTATATATTTATTATATTTATTTTTTTTTAAGTCATCCATCTAGAATTTCATATAATCCAGCTCATTTTTTTTTTTAACTTCAGTTATCTCCCATCAAGGCAGGGTGACCCAAAAAGAAAACATTTTCATCATCATTCAACAATTTCACCTCACTAATTCATAACTCTTTGCAGAGGCACTCGTATGACAGTTCATAAGTCCCTCCAAACTGCCAATAACCCAAACCCCTCCTTTAAAGTGCAGACATTATACTTCCCATTTCCAGGACTCAAGCCCAGCTAACTGGTTTCCCTGAATCCCTTCACAAAATATTACCCCGCTCACAATCCAAAAGCTCGTCAAGTACCAAAAACCATTCGTCTCCATTTACTCCTAACACATGCTTGCTGGAAGTCCAAGCCCCCTCATCCACAAAATCTCCTTTACCCCCTCCCTCCAATGTTTTCGAGGATGACCCCTACCCTGCCTTCCTTCCCTACAGATTTTACACTCTCTAAATGACCAAACCACCACCTAATTTCCACACTCCGAATTCCTCTGCATAATATTTACACCACACACTGCCCTTAGACAGGACATCTCCAATGCCTTCAACCACCTCCTCGCTGCAGTATTTGCAACCCAAGCTTCACACCCACATAAGTGTTGGTACCTCTACACTTTCATACATTCCCTTCGTTGCCTCCGTAGATAATTTTTTTTTTCTCCACAGATACCTCAACGCACCACTCGCCTTTTTTCCTTCATCAATTCTATGGTTAACCTCATCCTTCATAAACCCATCCGCTGACAAGTCAACTCCCAAATATCTGAAAACATTCACTTCTTCCATACTCCCTCTCCAATGTGATATCAAATTTTTCTTTATCTAAATCATTTGATACCCTCATCACCTTACTCTTATCTATGTTCCTTTTCAACTTTCTACCTTTACACACCCTCCCAGACTCGCCCACTAACCTTTGCAACTTTTCTTTAGAATCTCCCATAAGCACAGTATCATCAGCAAAAAGTAACTGTCAACTCCCATTTTGTATCTGATTCCCCATAATTTAATCCCCACCCCCCTTGCATTTACTTATAGATGGGGTTGTAAAAGATGTTAAACAACCATGGTGACATTACACATCCCTGTCTAAGACCTACTTTTCCAGGAAGTAATGTCCCTCTCTCCTACACACCCTAACCTGAGCCCCACTATCCTCATAAAAAAAACTTCACAGCATTCAGTAACTTACTACCTATTCCATATACAGTGGTACCCCGACTTTCAAACTTTTTTCATTCCAGAATGCTGTTCGAATGCCAATACCGAATGAATTTGTTCCCATAAGGAATAATGTAAATTAGATTAGTCTGCTTCAGACCCCCCAAAAATACACATACAAATGCACTTACATAATTGTTCAAGTTGGGAGCAGTTTAAAACTTAAGGAACCACTGTACCTGCCACATTGCTCCCCTCCCCTATCCACCATCATATGCCTTTTCTAAATCCATAAATGCAATGAAAACTTCCCTACCTTTATCTAAATACTGTTCACATATATGATCTACACATCCCCTACCTACTTTAAAACCTTGCTCATCAGCAATCCTACATTCTGTTTTACCTCTAATTCTTTCAATTATAACCCTACCGTCCACTTTTCCTGGTATACTCAGTAAACTTATTCCCCTATAATTTTTACAATCTCTTTTGTCCTCCTTCCCATTATATAAAGGAACTATACATGCTCTCTGCCAATCCCTAGGTACCTTCCCCTCTTTCATACATTTTTTTTTTTCAATAAGTTGGCCGTCTCCCACCGAGGCAGGATGACCCAAAAAGAAAGAAAATCCCCAAAAAGAAAATACTTTCATCATTCAACACTATCACCACACTTGCACATAATCACTGTCTTTGCAGAGGCACCCAGATACAACAGTTTAGAAGCATATATAAAGATATACCCCTCCAAACTGCCAATATCCCAAACCCCTCCTTTAAAGTCCAGTGACAGGATCATGACAGAAATGTTAAAAGCAGGGGGGGATATAGTGTTGGAGTGGTTGGTATTTTTGTTAATAAATGTATGAAAGAGGGGAAGGTACCTAGGGATTGGAAGAGAGCATGTATAGTTCCTTTATATAAAGGAAAAGGGGACAAAATTATAGGGAAATAAGTTTACCGAGTATACCAGGAAAAATGTACGGTAGGGTTATTATTGAAAGAATTAGAGACAAGACAGAGAGTAGGATTGCAGATGAGTAAGGAGGCTTTTGAGTGGGCAGGGGATGTGTAGATCAAGTGTTTCATACATTTATTAAAAAATACCAGCCACTCCAACACTATACCCCCCTTGCTCTTAACATTTCTGTCATGGTCCCGTCAGTTCCAGCTGCTTTACCCCCTTTCATTCTATGTAATGCCTCATACACCTCCCCCCCACACACATCCTGCTCTTCTTTCACTCCTAAAAGATGTTATACCTCCCTAGCCAGTGCATGAAATTACCGCTTCCCTTTCTCCATCGACACTCAAAAGTTCCCTAAAATATTCCTGCCATCTACCCATTACCTCCAGCAACCCATCTACTAACTTCCCTACTCTGTTTTTAACTGACAAATCAATTTGTTCCCTAGGCTTTCTTAACTTTTTTATGTCACTCCAAAATTTTTTCTTATTTTCATCAAAATTTCTTGACAGTGCTTCCACCCACTATCATCTGCTCTCCTTTTGCTCCCTCTCACCACTCTCTTCATCTTTCTTTTACTCTCCATATACTCTGTTCTTCTTATAACACTTGTTTGTAAAAACCTCTCATTAGCTACCCTTTTCTTTTATCATACTCTCTACTTCATCATTCTACCAATCACTCCTCTTTCCTCCTGCACCCACCCTCCTATAGCCACAAACTTCTGCACCCACATTCTAATACTGCATTTTTTAAAACTATTCCAACCCTCTTCAACTCCCCCCCCCCTCACTACTCATACTTGCACTAGCCCACCTTTCTGCCAATAGTTGCTTATATCTCACCCTAACTTCCTCCTCCCTTAGTTTATACACTTTCACCTCTCTCTTACTTGCTGTTGCCATTTTTCTTTTGTCCCATCTACCTCTTACTCTAACTGTACCTACAACTAGATATATTCATGGGAAGCACTAAAGGGTGGAAGGCAATCAAGTTTCAGCTGGAGGATAATCTGAACTGTGATTTCAGCACACTTCTGCAAAGATAAACTGAATGAATGATGTGTTTTCTTTAGGTCACCCTGCTTTGACAAAAGATGGCAGTAGTGGTTAGAATGGCATTTATGAAGACTGATGATTAAAAAAAAAATATCTAGATTGGGCAAACTCTTTAATTACCTCATACATTTCTCAAAGAAATTTACATGTTGGTTTGACTGTTGTAACAAGTGAAGCATTTGTTAGTTGCCTGCACTACAAAACGTGTATAAAAAGAATTAGGACTACCTTAAGAAAATATATAATACAGTAGGATAAGAATGGAAAAGATGGAATGGTACAATGAAAAGAAAAACACTCACTGGTTTCTTAAAAAAATATTCTAACATTGAGAGTTTAGCTGATTGTTATATATGTTAACACAGTAAAAAATCCACAAATAACAAATATGAAATTTCATTTTTTTAGTTAAATA
Organism: Cherax quadricarinatus; assembly: GCF_038502225.1. Classification (NCBI taxonomy): domain Eukaryota; kingdom Metazoa; phylum Arthropoda; class Malacostraca; order Decapoda; family Parastacidae; genus Cherax; species Cherax quadricarinatus. Next base: position 11,102,797 of record NC_091337.1, on the reverse strand, counting down.
TAAAGTATAAAAGTCAGCAGTCTAATTTGTAGGATTTACCATTATGTTCATTTCTCTATCCTGCTTACCCTTTAGCGAATGAAATACACACAAGCCACTAGAGGGATGGAATGAGCTAATGTTAACACACACTACTTTGCCTCAGAACTTTCCCCTCAACTTATCAGTTGCAGGTTTTGCAACATCACATAGCTTGCTTTCCATTATTGAGACTCTTCTTCTTCTTATGACCAGAGCTTTGGTAAGATGGGTAAGGATGGAAAATTGAGACTGTCTGTTTGCAACTGTATTGCATATACACACACATGCAAGAACTACTTAGGTTCATGCTACCAATGCATTTGAAAGTTTTGCTTCCAAAGCACTGCATTAGAAGGATGGGAAAAATTACCCTAATTGGTATTCTGTACCTCAAACTCCTAATATAAACTTACCTCTAGTGGATTAAACTTGTCATAGAGTCCAGTGTGGTGGTAAATACCACCCTTGTAATGAAGAAAATCATCGTATACTTCAAATCCAACCAGAAGAGGACCACCCTTCACCAGAGCTATCTTCATCTCCTCTTCATTACAACCACCAAAGTAACCTGTGGGAATTTAAGGTCAATAAAAAAAAAAATCTAGTAGAATGGTATGTCTTGATTGCTCATTGGAAATTCAATATGATAAAAACATTTTGTAACTGTTTACTACTGGATTTCCAAAGTCCACTGATACCACTTGAACCTATAATACATATTACTAGTATTTTTAAAGCTATTATCCTTTAGGGAGGGTGCTCTGACACTGGTGAGAGGCTCAAGGGTATGTACCCATTCTCTGACCAGATCTGATTGCCTCCCAATCCCCAGGTGCTGTATGACCCCTACAGCCCTTGATGGTAGTATGTCTATTTATTACTAATGGAGTATATGGAGAGTAAAAGAAAGGTGAAGAGAATGGTGAGAGAGTGCAAAAGGAGAGCAGATGAAAGAGTGGGAGAGGCACTGTCAAGAAATTTTAATGAAAATAAGAAAAAATTTTGGAGTGAGTTAAACAAGTTAAGAAAGCCTAGGGAAAGTATGGATTTGTCCGTTAAAAACAGAGTAGGGGAGTTAGTAGATGGGGAGAGGGAGGTATTAGGTAGATGGCGAGAATATTTTGAGGAACTTTTAAATGTTGAGGAAGAAAGGGAGGTGGTAATTTCATGCACTGGCCAGGAAGGTATACCATCTTTTAGGAGTGAAGAAGAGCAGAATGTAAGTGTGGTGGAGGTACGTGAGGCATTACGTAGAATGAAAGGGGGTAAAGCAGCTGGAACTGATGGGATCATGACAGAAATGTTAAAAGCAGGGGGGGATATAGTGTTGGAGTGGTTGGTACTTTTGTTTAATAAGTGTATGAAAGAGGGGAAGGTACCTAGGGATTTGCAGAGAGCATGTATAGTCCCTTTATATAAAGGGAAAGGGGACAAAAGAGATTGTAAAAATTATAGAGGAATAAGTTTACTGAGTATACCAGGAAAAGTATACGGTAGGGTTATAATTGAAAGAATTAGAGGCAAGACAGAATGTAGAATTGCGGATGAGCAAGGAGGCTTCAGAGTGGGTAGGGTATGTGTAGATCAAGTGTTTACATTGAAGCATATATGTGAACAGTATTTAGATAAAGGTAGGGAAGTTTTTATTGCATTTATGGATTTAGAAAAGGCATATGATAGAGTGGATAGAGGAGCAATGTGGCAGATGTTGCAAGTTTATGGAATAGGTGGTAAGTTACTAAATGCTGTAAAGAGCTTTTATGAGGATAGTGAGGCTCAGGTTAGGGTGTGTAGAAGAGAGGGAGAATACTTCCTGGTAAAAGTAGGTCTTAGACAGGGATGTGTAATGTCACCATGGTTGTTTAATATATTTATAGATGGGGTTGTAAAAGAAGTAAATGCTAGGGTGTTCGGGAGAGGGGTAGGATTAAATTATGGGGAATCAAATTCAAAATGGGAATTGACAGATTTACTTTTTGCTGATGATACTGTGCTTATGGGAGATTCTAAAGAAAAATTGCAAAGGTTAGTGGATGAGTTTGAGAATTTGTGTAAAGGTAGAAAGTTGAAAGTGAACATAGAAAAGAGTAAGGTGATGAGGGTATCAAATGATTTAGATAAAGAAAAATTGGATATCAAATTGGGGAGGAGGAGTACGGAAGAAGTGAATGTTTTCAGATACTTGGGAGTTGACGTGTCGGCGGATGGATTTATGAAGGATGAGGTTAATCATAGAATTGATGAGGGAAAAAAGGTGAGTGGTGCGTTGAGGTATATGTGGAGTCAAAAAACGTTATCTATGGAGGCAAAGAAGGGAATGTATGAAAGTATAGTAGTACCAACACTCTTATATGGATGTGAAGCTTGGGTGATAAATGCAGCAGCGAGAAGACGGTTGGAGGCAGTGGAGATGTCCTGTCTAAGGGCAATGTGTGGTGTAAATATTATGCAGAAAATTCGGAGTGTGGAAATTAGGAGAAGGTGTGGAGTTAATAAAAGCATTAGTCAGAGGGCAGAATAGGGGTTGTTGAGGTGGTTTGGTCATTTAGAGAGAATGGATCAAAGTAGAATGACATGGAAAGCATATAAATCTATAGGGGAAGGAAAGAGGGGTAGGGGTCGTCCTCGAAAGGGTTGGAAAGAGGGGGTAAAGGAGGTTTTGTGGGCGAGGGGCTTGGACTTCCAGCAAGCGTGCATGAGCGTGTTAGATAGGAGTGAATGGAGACGAATGATACTTGGGACCTGACGATCTGTTGGAGTGTGAGCAGGGTAATATTTAGTGAAGGGATTCAGGGAAACCGGTTATTTTCATATAGTTGGACTTGAGTCCTGGAAATGGGAAGTACAATGCCTGCACTTTAAAGGAGTGGTTTGGGATATTGGCAGTTTGGAGGGATATGTTGTGTATCTTTATACGTATATGCTTCTAAACTGTTGTATTCTGGGCACCTCTGCAAAAGCAGTGATAATGTGTGAGTGTGGTGAAAGTGTTGAATGATGATGAAAGTATTTTCTTTTTGGGGATTTTCTTTCTTTTTTGGGTCACCCTGCCTTGGTGGGAGACAACCGACTTGTTGAGAGAGAGAAAAAAAAAAAAAAAAAAAAAAGTATATATCTTCAATAGCTCTTGGGTCATTTGTTTTAATAAGCTCCCCTAGTTTGGACAACAGAAAACTGAAGTTAGTGCTTTTACAAACATTGTTAATGGTTCCAGTACACCATCCCCAACAGTGCCTTCAGCTTTGAATTCGTAGGTGATTTACAAGTCTACGAGAGGAGCCTTCTTACTCTATATATTAAGATAACTATTTCAGATTCTATACCTGATACTGTACTACTTTATCTGCTCCTTGCTATAATCATAAGAATTTTCTACATCAAGTTCCATTACCTCTATATAAGGTGCATGACCCACAAATCTGGTCAAAAAAATTTATGCTTCAGCCCAGTGAAAATTTAAATTTCCTGTGTAGTCAGCCAAGTAATCTTGACAGCAGCTAGCCTTAGGGTGCTTTTCCATACCCAGCATGATGTGGCACATGTAATGTGGTTTGATGCTACTTAAGATAAACTAGCAAAACTGCATATCACACACAAGCTTGTTACTGTTTACAGACACACACTTAAATACATGTTAGGCAACAGTCAGCCTTAGTTCAGTTGTTCTTCAGCAAGCAAATATTGAGTGCACAGATATTTTCCAGAACTATAACAGCTACTCATCCTCCAAGCAGACACTTTCATCCATACTGCACAGGGATACTGACACTGCTCGTGTATTTACAATGAGTAGTCATTACCCTTATTGGTTTTCAGCACTATTTGATTAATACAATGTGTAGTGGTATGAACACTTATATGGGTGTGAGGCATGGTAGCTCAATCGCTAGCTCACTCAGCTCACACACTGAGGTCTGGGGTTCGAATCTCCTCCAGTATGGCTGGAAAACATTAGGGATATGTATCCAGAAGACACCTGCTGTCCCTGTCCCTGTTCACCCATCAGTTTAAAATGGATACCTGGGTGTCAGTCGACTGGTGTGGGTCGCATCCTGGGACAAAACTGATCTAATGTGCCCGAAATGCTCAGCATAACAAGAGGCTTTCTATACAGTAGTATGTCACTGATGTCAGCTAGGCCTGTAACCCATGCACATGTAGTAAATAAAGATATTATTATTATAATAATGTAGCAAAGTGGAGATGTCATTTTGAAAGCAATGCTGATCTGTATGTTATGCGTAGGAACTAGGAGCACAGAATTAAAAGACTGTGGGGCTACAAACTGTATAATGTAGTTCAAAGGGCAGAGGAAATTAAGGTGGTCTAACTTTAGAAAAGATGGATTAGAATAAGATGGCAAAGATGGTATATACTTCATCCAAGGTAGAGTAAAGGTGTAGGAGTCATGCAAGGAAGGGTTGGAAGGAAGCGAAGTTAGAATGAAGAAGGGTCATAAGTAGTGGTCTTGAGCATTTAGTAGGCATATATGAGAGTGAGTTTTTAGGGTTTACTGTGCTGTTGGTGTGTGAACAAAGTAACATTTATGAAGGGATTCAGGAAAAACTTGTTAGCCCAGACTAGTCAGAGGTGGGAAATACAGCATCTGCACTCCACTCCAGAGGAGTGGGGATGTTGATGTTCAGAGAGTCATCTTAATTGTGAAATCTGGCAAGACTACTATTGAATCAATGCAAAATACATTTACTCTTTTTTTGGATCACCCTGCTTAAGTGGAAAACAGCCGATGTAATAAAAGAGAAAGGCCACTTTTACTGGAGTGTGTATAAAAAAACTTAAACATGTCTACAGACTTTTTGTAAGGCAAGTTAGCATGATGAAAAACAAAAATCCATTACATTTCTAAATTTCAACAAACTCAGCTTAGAGCTAACAATTACCCAGGTAGGCATTTTTAACTCTTGGTGTAGTATAAAAAAAAAAAATCATGTGGAGAAACAATGGTGCCATTTTTTTAATTAGATTACACAAGTCAGGGAAATGTGTGCTCTTAAATGCAGAAACAATATTGTATACAAGGTGATATTTTACTGTCTTACCTCCAACATATCGGTAATAGGAAGTATAATGACGGGCACAGCTTTTATTGGTTTGACATGCATCATCCTTTCCTTCATATGGGGAACACTCCTCCAACACTACGCCAACATCCTGAGCATACCTATAAATATGTGAAGATAGTTACTTTGTTATTTACATAAATGAGGACACCTATTTACTATGCATTATATATTTATAGAAAAATCATTGAAGAACCAAACAATATGTTTAAGAATACCAAGTAAAACAAATGCCATACAAACTGTGGAATACTGTACCCTGCATTTAGGTCAGTAAGAGGGTGGTCCTCAGGTAGGATTTCCACCACAATTTATATTTCCTTTAAGTGTTATGCATTTGAAGGAGAACAAAGTGCTTGCTGAAGTGAGTGAAGAAATTGCCACATACACCAAGAAGCAAGAATATGTGGAGAGAAGGACTCCCTTAGCAAGCACATAATAGTGATAGGCAACATGTAGGTTCTGTATTGCCATGGATGACAGACCAAGTGATCTATAAAATAAGTTTAGAAAATTAATAATAGTCATCCTACTTTGGTGAGAAATGGCCAGTGGTAAAAAAATGAAGTGCAATATTGTAGAGTATGCTTTTGGTATTCAAAAGGGATTTTTTAAGAGATTACCACAAATGTCAAATGTGTGAATAACATTGGATCAGTGTTACAGAAATATAAAGGCTTAAATTTCAACTTTTTTCATAAAAAATAAATAAAACAGACCTGTACAGTATTAACAAAGAATGGTAACTGTAAATAAATAACGAAAAGGCACAATACCGTGACTGGAACGATACACAAATAACCCGCACATAAAAGAGAGAAGCTTACGACGACGTTTCGGTCCGACTTGGACCAGTGTGACTTTGTCAATGGTCCAAGTCGGACCGAAACGTCGTCGTAAGCTTCTCTCTTTTATGTGTGGGTTATTTGTGTAATGGTAACTGTACATTATAGAAACAAGATTACGTATTTCCTTTCAGACTTACTGAATCGTCTATGCAGTTATACATTACAATGGCAAATTTCTAAGAACATTATTAGTTGAATTAGCTCAAATAACTCAAATACTGAGGCAGTAGGTAAAATGAAAGGGGGTAAGGCAGCCGGGATTGATGGGATAAAGATAGAAATGTTAAAAGCAGGTGGGGATATAGTTTTGGAGTGGTTGGTGCAATTATTTAATAAATGTATGGAAGAGGGTAAGGTACCTACGGATTGGCAAAGAGCATGTATAGTTCCTTTGTATAAAGGCAAAGGGGATAAAAGAGAGTGCAAAAATTATAGGGGCATAAGTCTGTTGAGTATACCTGGCAAAGTGTATGGTAGAGTTATTATTGAAAGAATTAAGAGTAAGACGGAGAATAGGATAGCAGATGAACAAGGAGGCTTTAGGAAAGGTAGGGGGTGTGTGTGGATCAGGTGTTTACAGTGAAACATATAAGTGAACAGTATTTAGATAAGGCTAAAGAGGTCTTTGTGGCATTTATGGATTTGGAAAAGGCGTATGACAGGGTGGAAAGGGGGGCAATGTGGCAGATGTTGCAGGTGTATGGTGTAGGAGGTAGGTTACTGAAAGCAGTGAAGAGTTTTTACGAGGATAGTGAGGCTCAAGTTAGAGTATGTAGGAAAGAGGGAAATTATTTCCCAGTAAAAGTAGGCCTTAGACAAGGATGTGTGATGTCACCGTGGTTGTTTAATATATTTATAGATGGGGTTGTAAGAGAAGTAAATGCGAGGGTCTTGGCAGGAGGCGTGGAGTTAAGATAAAGAATCACACAAAGTGGGAGTTGACACAGTTGCTCTTTGCTGATGACACTGTGCTCTTGGGAGATTCTGAAGAGAAGTTGCAGAGATTGGTGGATGAATTTGGTAGGGTGTGCAAAAGAAGAAAATTGAAAGTGAATACAGGAAAGAGTAAGGTTATGAGGATAACAAAAAGATTAGGTGATGAAAGATTGGATATCAGATTGGAGGGAGAGAGTATGGAGGAGGTGAATGTATTCAGATATTTGGGAGTGGACGTGTCAGCGGATGGGTCTATGAAAGATGAGGTGAATCATAGAATTGATGAGGGGAAAAGGGTGAGTGATGCACTTAGGAGTCTGTGGAGACAAAGAACTTTGTCCTTGGAGGCAAAGAGGGGAATGTATGAGAGTATAGTTTTACCAACGCTCTTATATGGGTGTGAAGCATGGGTGATGAATGTTGCAGCGAGGAGAAGGCTGGAGGCAGTGGAGATGTCATGTCTGAGAGCAATGTGTGGTGTGAATATAATGCAGAGAATCCGTAGTTTGGAAGTTAGGAGGAGGTGCGGGATTACCAAAACTGTTGTCCAGAGGGCTGAGGAAGGGTTGTTGAGGTGGTTCGGACATGTGGAGAGAATGGAGCGAAACAGAATAACTTCAAGGGTGTATCAGTCTGTAGTGGAAGGAAGGTGGGGTAGGGGTCGGCCTAGGAAAGGTTGGAGGGAGGGGGTAAAGGAGATTTTGTGTGCGAGGGGCTTGGACTTCCAGCAGGCATGCGTGAGCGTGTTTGATAGGAGTGAATGGAGACAAATGGTTTTTAATACTTGACGTGCTGTTGGAGTGTGAGCAAAGTAACATTTATGAAGGGGTTCAGGGAAACCAGCAGGCCGGACTTGAGTCCTGGAGATGGGAAGTACAGTGCCTGCACTCTGAAGGAGGGGTGTTAATGTTGCAGTTTAAAAACTGTAGTGTAAAGCACCTTTCTGGCAAGATAGTGATGGAGTGAATGATGGTGAAAGTTTTTCTTTTTCGGGCCACCCTGCCTTGGTGGGAATCGGCCAGTGTGATAAAAAAAAAAAAAAAAAAACTATTACTGCTGTAAACCATAAAATGTTGTAACAGAATTGTATAATAAAGTTGGTAGAATTACCGACAATATGTAACGTAAAAGGACACAAGTGCAACTAATGTGACATTTTATTGTGGCAATGTTTCACTCTCCAGGAGCTTCATCAGGCCATTACAAACAATACATGGACACAGAGGGTATATAAAGGCTCAGAGTGAGGTGCAATACTAGTGAGGTACCATTTCGATGTTCACTAGTGGTAGTAGTAGTAGTAGTAGTAGTAGTAGTAGAAGTAGTAGTGACAAAAGTTTAGTAAATACAATATGGTAGAGCAATTAATTCGTACATGAGTAAAAGGATATAAAAGCTATTACTTGGGTAACTTAAAAATAGGTTGGACAAATATAGACTGGAAAGAGGTAGCTTGTCTCAGTGTTCACTCTCTGTAATGTGCTTTGTGTAGTATAACAGGAGAGACTATGTGATGGCAGGGTTTACTATTTTCAGAAGGATTCTTGCAAAGACTTCAGAGATGGTGAAGCTGCCGTTGTTTTATTTAATTGTATTTGAAACAACGGCAGCTTCACCATCTCTGAAGTCTTAGCAAGAATCCTCCTGAAAACAGTAAACCCTGCCATCACATAGTCTCTCCTGTTATACTACACAAAGCACATTACAGAAAGTGAACACTGAGACAAGCTGCCTCTTTCCAGTCTATATTTGTCCAACCTATTTTTAAGTTACCCAAGTAATAGCTTTTATATCCTTTTACTCATGTACGAATTAATTGCTCTACCATATTGTATTACTACTACAACTTTTGTCACTACTACTACTACCACTAGTGAACATCGAAATAGTACCTCACTAGTATTGCACCTCACTCTGAGCCTTTACATACCCTCCGTGTCCATGTATTGTTTGTAATGGCTTGATGAAGCTCCTGGAGAGCGAAACGTTGCCACAATAAAATGTGACATTAGTTGCACTTGTGAGAATTGTATAATAAAAGCTATGAATGCATTTTAAGAAGTACAAGGCAAAAAAAGTGGGAGGCATCAACAACTCAATTCTCAGGCGAGTTTATGAATAAGGTGGCAATGCCACCTTCTCTGCCAAATACATTCACTTCCTTCATACTCCTTGCAATCTGATATCCAATCTTTCATTGAACATTGGTCTTTTCAATGTCCATTTTTAATTTCCTTCTGTTACATACCCTCCCAAGTTCATACACCAACCTTTGCAGCAGCTTTTCAGAATCTCCCAAGAGAACTCTCACTGGCAAATACCTGTCAAAGAATAATAAATATTTTGATTTCATGTGCATTTTTACCTGCCAGCAATGAGGAAGGGAAACCCTCCCTCACATCCTTGAGAGAGATGTGAGCATCCCACAATATCCTGGGGAGAGAAAACTGGCTGCTGAGTGTTGTTGGCGAGAATTCTGATACGGGATTCGAGCCCAGCCATCGATGCAAAGGCATAACATGATCCACAATTTCCTTGGTTCCTGTAGTTAATAATTATTTGGTTACCATTTTGATTAATGAGAAAATACTCAAATTTGTATAAATGTTAACTAATTTTTACAATACTACATAGATTATTTCTCTTTAGTTGCTAAATTTTATTAAGTGACATTACCTGGTAGTTACATGCACAGTAGGGCCCCGCTTTATGGTGTTTTGCCTTACGGCGTTCCGCTAATACAGTGATTTCAAATTATGACCAAAACTTGCTATACGGCTCCCGGTATTCCTAATATGGCGTGCCTCACCCAGTTTGTTTACATTCTCCCTGAGTACATCTCTATTATGTCTGGAAATTTTCCAAAATTTCAAGTGTTTTAAAGTTACTGCATATTTTATATGTACTCTGATAAATATACTTATGTGTACCTGTACCTAAATATACTTACACACTGTGTCTCTACTCTTGATGCCATATAATAATCTCTTGGGTGCATTAAACGTCGTATATTACATTAATACGTACAGACATTTCCATTATTCCGTCTATGAAATTTTTTTCAAAATTATATAATAAACACACTACATAACATATACACATGATACATACACCCACAGTATAAAAATTGACAAATATGAGATTTGTTTACTAAGCGGTTTGTAGGAGTGTTGGAAGAATTATGTTTTCTCTAGTCAAACACCAGTTACTTAAGGATAACTGTAGAAAAATATTTCTTTCGTATGCCTTCACTCTATAGCTATTACCTGGAGTTTACCTGGAGAGAGTTCCGGGGGTCAATGCCCTCGCGGCCCGGTCTGTGACCAGGCCTCCTGGTGGATCAGAGCCTATTCAGCCAGGCTATTACTGCTGGCTACACGCAAACCAACGTACGAGCCACAGCCCGGCTGATCAGGAACCGACTTTAGGTGCTTGTCCAGTGCCAGCTTGAAGACTGCCTGGGGTCTGTTGGTAATCCCCCTTATGTATGCTGGGAGGCAGTTGAACAGTCTCGGGCCCCCGACACTTATTGTATGGTCTCTTAACGTGCTAGTGACACCCCTGCTTTTCATTGGGGGGGATGTTGCATCGTCTGCCAAGTCTTTTGCTTTCGTAGTGAGTGATTTTCCTATGCAAGTTCGGTACTAGTACCTCTAGGATTTTCCAGGTGTATATAATCATGTATCTCTCCCACCTGCATTCCAGGGAATACAGGTTCAGGAACCTCAAGCGCTCCCAGTAATTGAGGTGTTTTATCTCCGTTATGCGCGCCGTGAAGGTTCTCTGTACATTTTCTAGGTCAGCAATTTCCCCTGCCTTGAAAGGTGCTGTTAGTGTGCAGCAATATTCCAGCCTAGATAGAACAAGTGACCTGAAGAGTGTCATCATGGGCTTGGCATCCCTAGTTTTGAAGGTTCTCATTATCCATCCTGTCATTTTTCTAGCAGATGCGATTGATACGATGTTATGGTCCTTGAAGGTGAGATCCTCCAACATGATCACTCCCAGGTCTTTGACGTTGGTGTTTCGCTCTATTTTGTGGCCAGAATTTGTTTTGTACTCTGATGAAGATTTAATTTCCTCGTGTTTACCATATCTGACTAATTGAAATTTCTCATCGTTGAACTTCATATTGTTTTCTGCAGCCCACTGAAAGATTTGGTTTATGTCCGCCTGGAGCCTTGCAGTGTCTGCAATGGAAGACACTGTCATGCAGATTCGGGTGTCATCTGCAAAGGAAGACACAGTGCTGTGGCTGACATCCTTGTCTATGTCAGATATGAGGATGAGAAACAAGATGGGAGCAAGTACTGTCCCTTGTGGAACAGAGCTTTTCACCGTAGCTGCCTCGGACTTTACTCTGTTGACTACTACTCTCTGTGTTCTGTTAGTGAGGAAATTATAGATCCATCGACCGACTTTTCCTGTTATTCCTTTAGCATGCATTTTGTGAGCTATTACGCCATGGTCACACTTGTCGAAGGCTTTTGCAAAGTCTGTATATATTACATCTGCATTCTTTTTGTCTTCTAGTGCATCTAGGACCTTGTCGTAGTGATCCAATAGTTGAGACAGACAGAAGCGACCTGTTCTAAACCCATGTTGCCCTGGGTTGTGTAACTGATGGGTTTCTAGATGGGTGGTGATCTTGCTTCTTAGGACCCTTTCAAAGATTTTTATAATATGGGATGTTAGTGCCATCAGTCTGTAGTTCTTTGCTGTTGCTTTACTGCCCCCTTTGTGGAGTGGGGCTATGTCTGTTTTTTTAGTAACTGTGGGATGACCCCCGTGTCCATGCTCCCTCTCCATAGGATGGTAAAGGCTCGTGATAGGGGCTTCTTGCAGTTCTTGATGAACACGGAGTTCCATGAGTCTGGCCCTGGGGCAGAGTGCATGGGCATGTCATTTATTGCCTGTTCGAAGTCATTTGGCATCAGGATAACATCGGATAGCCTTGTGTTAACCAAATTTTGATCTTCGACTCTCAGTCTGGTTAGCGGCTTGCTAAAAACTGAGTCATACTGGGACTTGAGTAGCTCACTGATTTCCTTGCTGTCATCTGTGTAGGACCCATCTTGTTTAAGTAGGGGCCCAATACTGGACGTTGTTCTCGACTTTGATTTGGCATAGGAGAAGAAATACTTTGGGTTTCTTTCGATTTCATTTATGGCTTTTAGTTCTTCCCGCGATTCCTGACTCCTATAAGATTCCTCTAGCTTAAGTTCGATGCTTGCTATTTCTCTGACCAGTGTCTCCCTACGCATTTCAGATATACAGTGGACCCCCGGTTAACGATATTTTTTCACTCCAGAAGTATGTTCAGGTGCCAGTACTGACCGAATTTGTTCCCATAAGAAATATTGTGAAGTAGATTAGTCCATTTCAGACCCCCAAACATACACGTACAAACGCACTTACATAAACACACTTACACAATTGGTCACATTCGGAGGTAATCGTTATGCGAGGGTCCACTGTATTGACCTCTTTTAGCCGCTCTGTTATTCTTTTCCGTCGCCTGTAAAGGGAGCGCCTGTCTCTTTCTGTTTTACATCTACTCCTCCTTTTTCTTAGAGGAATAAGCCTTGTGCATACATCGAGTGCCACCAAGTTAATCTGTTCTAGGCATAAGTTGGGGTCTGTGTTGCTTAGTATATCTTCCCAGCTTATATCGGTTAGGACTTGGTTTACTTGGTCCCACTTTATGTTTTTGTTATTGAAGTTGAATTTGGTGAATGCTCCCTCGTGACTAATCTCATTATGTCGGTCTGGGGCTCTGCGCATTACATGTCTGAACCTCAATTATGTTGTGATCTGAGTATATTGTTTTTGATATGGGGTGACATTTCTTATCAGATCATCACTGTTAGTGAAGATGAGGTCTAGTGTATTCTCCAGTCTAGTAGGCTCTATTATTTGCTGGTTTAAATTGAATTTTGTGCAGAGATTTAAAAGCTCGTGTGAGTGTGAGTTTTCATCAGAGCTGCCTCCTGATGTTATAACTGCAACAATATTATTTGCTATATTCCTCCATTTTAGGTGCCTTAAGTTGAAATTCCCCAGGAGCAAGATGTTGGGTGCAGGAGCTGGAAGATTTTTCAGACAGTGGTCAATTTTTAATAGCTGTTCCTGGAATTGCTGGGATGTTGCATCCAGAGGCTTGTAGACTACCACAATGACTAGGTTTTGGTTCTCAACCTTTACTGCAAAAACTTCCACTACATCATTTGAGGCATTAAGCAGTTCTGTGCAAACAAGTGACTCTGCAATGTACAGGCCAACCCCCCCTTTTGCCTGTTCACTCTGTCACATCTGTATAGGTTGTAACCTGGGATCCATATTTCGTTGTCCAAGTGATCCTTTATGTGGGTCTCAGTGAAAGCCGCGAACATTGCCTTTGCCTCTGCAAGCAGTCCACGGATGAAAGGTATTTTGTTGTTTGTTACTGGCTTTAGACCCTGTATATTTGCAAAGAAGAATGTCATCGGACTGGTGGTATTGTTGGTACTGGGGGGGGGGGATTTTTTTTCCGGCATTAGTATCTGTATCTGTTGGTTTGGAGTGGAGGCCATCGACTGTGGTTCCACTCCAGGAATGACTGGATTTGGTGTACGATTTCTGCCATTTCCTGCCAGTTTTTTTTCATTTCTGGCACTAAAAACCTCTCCCTCTTGAGTGGCTGTGGCTACCCAGGTTTTCCCATGGCCTGGATGTTTTGTATCTTTTTGTCCCCTTTAGATGGTGTGCCTGGCAATTTAAGTTATAGCACAGTCTTTCCTGTACTGAAGAGGTACACATTTCAGGGTGAAAAAGCTTACAGGAAGGGAGTTTGCATTTTCCTGTTGTCATATGGGCATGGCATTTTCTAGGGTGGTCATAGTTGCACGTCCCGTCTGTTTTTCCAGATTTCCCATGTCTGCAGATACCAAGTGCATAGTATGTGCACAGGCTTGGTTTCTGTTTGCCTTGGGTTTCTGTGACTGTATTCCCTGTTGGTGCATGTTTCCCTGTCTTATTCCTATCCTCCCTAGCACCAGCAATGGAGCTCCCACCAGTTGTTTTTGGTAATATATCCTCACTATTGCTAGTGGAGTCCTCTTGTTTGCTATTTCCTGTGGTATTTCTAGTTTGCAATATTGGTTTTATCTTATCTTTGACTACACTTGTTTCCCCACTATGGCTCCTGTCCCCTATGAGGTCATTTATATGTATTCCTTCCTGCGTATAATTCCCGACTACCTGGACAAAATCTCCAGCTTCACCATTACTGTCTCCCAGGACAGCACCTCCAGCTTCACCATTACTGTCTCCCAGGACAGCACCTCCAGCTTCACCATTACTGTCTCCCAGGACAGCACCTCCAGCTTCACCATTACTGTCTCCCAGGACAGCACTCCATCAGTCTCCCACAGCACTTTTTACTGACTACCAGAACATCACCTCCAGCCTTACAGTTTCTGACTACATGGCCAGTATCAAGGGCAGTACCATTCAGCCCAGACTTTTTATGTTCCCATCTGTTGTAGAAAGCTTCCAGGTTGTCTATGAAAGCAGCTTTGATGTTATCCTCTTTTAATACCCTTGTGATTTTAGTCCACAGATTTATCTCATTTGGACATACCCAAAAACACTTCCCTGTTTTAATACTGCTTGTAGCTAGTTCTTGGCTATCTGCACAAGGGGCGTGACACCAATTTCCACAAAAATGACAATTTATCCATGTGGAAGCCCGTTTGTTTGATTGACTGCAGACTACACAGAGCTTCATAATGATTTGAATGGTTGATTTACTGTAATTCTACTAGCAACCTCTTGAATACTCTATTAATAACCTCCTTAAATGAAGCTCTAGCTATTTGTATTTCTATTTCTAACTGTACTTTTATATTAGGACAGCTTACCGGTGTACGTTCCTGATTTATATTTATTGTTTGTGTTTGATAAAAGCGCCTACAACCCCATCCGTTTACAGTCTGCTTTATTGTCCAACGAAACCATTTGAAACCGGTCAAGGGTTCGGACCAGTCAAGGGTTCGGACCAGTCTGATCTGATCAGTGGGTCACTTATTTAAAACATACTGGTCGGTGATGTGGGCTAATACATGAAGGATCTACTGGAAATTTTCTAACCAAGTAATATGTGATAAGATTGATACAAAAGTATAACTTGCGTGTTGAAGACCCGGTGATTGCTGGCAGCTCCTACAATGACGAACGCTCGAGCCTCAACCCTTGTTTATAGATCACTGTATCTAGCTTTTCTGTTTTTTTTTTCCCGTCTCCACCACAACAAATGCTATATTATGACTATAGTTGACTGGTGGTATTTTTGGAGGAAAGACGCTTTTTCTGTAGTAATAATTGCTTCTCGTTGTGTATATTGCGACCGCTGGTAACTACAGGTTATATGAAATTCATAGTATACGTCTGGTATTTCAAGAAAAAAGAAACTAATGAAAGTCACTCCACTCCACTAAGTACCTTTATAATACTGGTTAGTTGCTACTACAACACTGTATTCTGCTATTCACTGGTATCCCTAGATTATATGCGAGTACACTAGCAGGCCAGGAAGATGATTAAAACAGCTGACCAGTGTGGTAAGTTTCTGGCGACTTCTGGCACCTGCCTCTATAGGCTTATCACTTCATTTACAAATTCACCTGTTTTCAAATGACACTTTAGCCTTTATCATCTATATACTAGGGAGCCACTGTAGTATACACTATACACTGTGTATACACAATGTTATCAGGGAGACTTTCTTTCCTCTGACAAAGAAAAGTTCTATTATTATTATTTTGCACACGGCACACAGGCCTATGATTCCCCTCTGGCAGTAAACTCTGCTAGGTAGTGCACACTAATTCACTATTCACACCCCTTGTGGGTTTAGTGCTTCTTTTTTAATATGATGATAATAATAATCATAATATTCACTAAAAATGGTGTGTTGTATGAGAATGGGAATGTTGCCAGAGCATCGTTCCTTCTAAAAATTGTTACATGGGAATGTAAGTGTTGGTCTTCATTTATTCTACTGTACCACTGTGGAGACAACTTGTATGAACGTGTATCAACCATAACCAGACGCGTTTGTTTACACAGTAGTCTGCGGCTCTGTCCTCTTACTGGTTCTCTCTCTCTCTCGTTTGTTTTTATCTCACTTATTCACCTCTCATCCTACATTAAGACTACAAATATTTTAAGGTAAGTAATGAGTGTACTGAATATATATTTTATCACTCTAGGGCAATTTAAGCATCATAGTATATTATGTGTGGGTGGGGTGGCCAGGAGGGATACCATACCTACTACACCTGACTTCTTACAATAAATGCTACTCACCATTTGCCCTACATTAACACTACAAATATTTTGAGGTAAATAAGGAGTGTAGTGTGTGTATTTTACTTTTTATTGTTTTTTAATGCCTAGTTCTATTGCTAACTTATTTTATGTTAGTATAAACTTGTTATATGGCATTTATATACATTTAAAAGTGGAAAATGGCATTCTGCTTTCCAGCGATGTCTGCTTTGTGGCGGTAGCCCAGAACCTAACCTGCTGTATAAGTGGGGCCCTACTGTATATATAGTATAAGGGATACTGAAAAAACAATTAGGTATGGTTTATGCTATAACTCATCACAGTTAGTTGCCTTAATAATGTCCCTTAACCCTTTCAGGGTATCCGATGTACTAGTACGGCTTACACGCCAGGGTTTTTGACGTACTAGTACGCATAAATTATAGTGCCCTGGTAGGCCTACATATGAAAGAATGGGTCTATGTGGCCAGTGTGCGCAGTATAAAAAAAATCCTGCAGCACACAGTGCATAATGAGAAAAAAAACTTTGACCGTGTTTTTGGTTTAAAACGGCGACTTTGCACTATTTTCGTATGGTATTTATGGTTGTATTCTAGTTTTCCTGGTCTTATTTTATAGAATGGAAGACACATTACAGAAATTGAGATGATTTTGATTGGTTTCACAATGAAAAGTACCTAGAAATTGAGCTCAAAGTAGCAGAAACGTTTGATTTTTGCCAAAGTTTAAAAGTAAACAAATCATGCCACGCGTCCAATACACATCAACTGGTGAATCTGATATTCTTTCACAAGTGCACTGATATTATTTATACCATAACAGTAAATCTTCTATTTTTTGTGAGAACAAAAATTCAAAGTGGAAAGCAAAAGAAATGTAAGAGGGGCCTGGGGATGTGATTAATGAACAGAGGAAATGTTATTTTAGTGCAAGGAATGTTTTTCTTGTTTATTCTGGACCCTATTTGGAAATTGGCATCTTTTGAAATTTGTGTGAAATTGACAAAATTGCTAAAGTCTGACCACTTTATTGAATAGTTGAAATCGGTAAATGGGTGGTTTCTTGTACTCATTCAATAGAAAAAAATGTAGTTCTAGCGAAAGTTATGATTTCTGTCGACTAGTACACTGGAATTGGCCAAAAATAGGGCTCAAAGTGGGCAAAATCTCCGATGCATAAACATCTTCGAGACCGCTAACTTCGCGAGAGCATAATTCCGTAAGTTTTCCATCAAATTTCATACTTTTTGTGTCATTGTGACCAGGAAAAGATTCTTTGTCTTTTCATAAGAAATTTTTTTTTTTTTAATTTTGGCAACCCTGAGAACAAGTCTGGGAGAGGGCCTGGTGACCCTGAAAGGGTTAAAGGATATTTTAATTGCATATAATAAAATTGTTTTAGTGCCTAGATTTCTTATAATATCAACAAAAATTATGCTCTATATAGGTACTTAAGTGTTAAATCTTATAAATAACTAAATTAAAAAAAAAAAAAAAAAAAAAATTTTCTTGCAATTCAAAACTGGTGCAATTACTATAGTATACAGTACAAGCAAATGTGCACATCCATGTTTCCAGACAACTGTTCCAAAGTTCACAAATACATGCATACTATCACAATCATACAGATACTGAATATTATATTTAATAAGAGTTATCTTAGGATGAGTGCAATAAAGCAACACTGGGATACCTAATTGGAGAAACATAGTTGATGCCAGACACATTACGCCAGTTCCAAGCAGCTGGCATTCCAGCATCACGCAGGCGGGTATAGAAGGTAGCTGGGGCTGTACGAGCTCTACTCGTCATTGACGACCTGCATGGTCACAAGAAATTTACAATTATGTGTTATATATGAAGGGCCTGGATATATTTGGGGCTATAAAGCTGTGGTAGCAACATGATTTTGAGGAAAACTCAATTATGATATCTATGTCCTGAAAAAATAGCTCTGATGTGAGTGTCATCTTGTCTTGGTGGAGAATTGAGTAAAGAAAAAGAGAAGAATGAAAAAGAGAGAAAGAGAGGAAAGAGAGGAGAGAGGAATAAAGAGAGGAGAGAGAAATAGATCTGGACAGAGCTGTCATTTCAGCAGAGCCTTCAACACAGGAGGGATGTGGATGGCCTTACTGTTATGTACAAGGCCAACACTGTCAAATACCACACTTGGCTCCACTTCAAGGACAACAAGAAACAAGCTTCTATACCACAAAATGGGTAGAAAGCAGCAGAGTGTAACCTTTTCCAGAACATCACTTCATCTGAGATCATTTATCCCCAGGATGACTAGAGTCTGGAACATGTTCGTACAACATAATGATATCAACGAGAAAGTCAGCTGATCAAATGAAAATGCTGGCCCACAGATGGCTCCAATTTCATCTTGTTCCCTACTTGTATGTTTCATAACAATAAAAATGCCTTCAAATGAGCTAATGTAGGTAACAGCTCTTAGCTTGTCAATAAAGTTAGGGATCCTTATCCCAACCCTGTCAAACCCTGTGTAAAAGAGAAAGAGGAGGAGCGTATACTGAAGGTTTTCTTCACATACACCATACAGTCCCCTTGAGGCAGTAACCATGAATGCCCTTAGAAAAGAAGCAAACAGGACTGCCTTCTAACACTGGCAGCAGAGATCAAAAGCTGCCACCAATGTAGGACCTCTGTGTGGATTGTTGACTCCACTCACTAAAGGTCATTGAGGCACTGTTGTGCTAGATGGCTGGGTGTCTCGGGTGAGGAATGTTGGGGAAGGGGGTCTTCACATGGGCATAGACAAACATTTTAACCACAGGGCTACCTGGTTCTCTTTGCTCTAGATAGCCTCTAGGGCAGAAAGTATCCTGCCCACAACTGCAGTGGTGGTAGTCTCCCTCAGTGCCAGAGTTCAATTATTTTCAATACATCTAAATTTTTCTGTCTCATAAACACGCTAAGATAACAGGGATATCTTGCTACTCCTACTTACACTTTGGTCACACTTCACAGACACGCACATGCATATATATATATACATACATCTAGGTTTTTCTCCTTTTTCTAAATAGCTCTTGTTCTTTTTTATTTCTTCTATTGTCCATGGGGAAGTGGAAAAGAATCTTTCCTCCGTAAGCCATGCGTGTCGTATGAGGCGACTAAAATGCCGGGAGCAATGGGCTAGAAACCCCTTCTCCTGTATACAATTACTAAAAAAGAGAAGAAGAAAAACTTTATAAAACTGGGTTGCTTAAATGTGCGTGGATGTAGTGCGGATGACAAGAAACAGATGATTGCTGATGTTATGAATGAAAAGAAGTTGGATGTCCTGGCCCTAAGCGAAACAAAGCTGAAGGGGGTAGGAGAGTTTCAGTGGGGGGAAATAAATGGGATTAAATCTGGAGTATCTGAGAGAGTTAGAGCAAAGGAAGGGGTAGCAGTAATGTTAAATGATCAGTTATGGAAGGAGAAAAGAGAATATGAATGTGTAAATTCAAGAATTATGTGGATTAAAGTAAAGGTTGGATGCGAGAAGTGGGTCATAATAAGCGTGTATGCACCTGGAGAAGAGAGGAATGCAGAGGAGAGAGAGAGATTTTGGGAGATGTTAAGTGAATGTATAGGAGCCTTTGAACCAAGTGAGAGAGTAATTGTGGTAGGGGACTTGAATGCTAAAGTAGGAGAAACTTTTAGAGAGGGTGTGGTAGGTAAGTTTGGGGTGCCAGGTGTAAATGATAATGGGAGCCCTTTGATTGAACTTTGTATAGAAAGGGGTTTAGTTATAGGTAATACATATTTTAAGAAAAAGAGGATAAATAAGTATACACGATATGATGTAGGGCGAAATGACAGTAGTTTGTTGGATTATGTATTGGTAGATAAAAGACTGTTGAGTAGACTTCAGGATGTACATGTTTATAGAGGGGCCACAGATATATCAGATCACTTTCTAGTTGTAGCTACACTGAGAGTAAAAGGTAGATGGGATACAAGGAGAATAGAAGCATCAGGGAAGAGAGAGGTGAAGGTTTATAAACTAAAAGAGGAGGCAGTTAGGGTAAGATATAAACAGCTATTGGAGGATAGATGGGCTAATGAGAGCATAGGCAATGGGGTCGAAGAGGTATGGGGTAGGTTTAAAAATGTAGTGTTAGAGTGTTCAGCAGAAGTTTGTGGTTACAGGAAAGTGGGTGCAGGAGGGAAGAGGAGCGATTGGTGGAATGATGATGTAAAGAGAGTAGTAAGGGAGAAAAAGTTAGCATATGAGAAGTTTTTACAAAGTAGAAGTGATGCAAGGAGGGAAGAGTATATGGAGAAAAAGAGAGAAGTTAAGAGAGTGGTGAAGCAATGTAAAAAGAGAGCAAATGAGAGAGTGGGTGAGATGTTATCAACAAATTTTGTTGAAAATAAGAAAAAGTTTTGGAGTGAGATTAACAAGTTAAGAAAGCCTAGAGAACAAATGGATTTGTCAGTTAAAAATAGGAGAGGAGAGTTATTAAATGGAGAGTTAGAGGTATTGGGAAGATGGAAGGAATATTTTGAGGAATTGTTAAATGTTGATGAAGATAGGGAAGCTGTGATTTCGTGTATAGGGCAAGGAGGAATAACATCTTGTAGGAGTGAGGAAGAGCCAGTTGTGAGTGTGGGGGAAGTTCGTGAGGCAGTAGGTAAAATGAAAGGGGGTAAGGCAGCCGGGATTGATGGGATAAAGATAGAAATGTTAAAAGCAGGTGGGGATATAGTTTTGGAGTGGTTGGTGCAATTATTTAATAAATGTATGGAAGAGGGTAAGGTCCCTAGGGATTGGCAGAGAGCATGCATAGTTCCTTTGTATAAAGGCAAAGGGGATAAAAGAGAGTGCAAAAATTATAGGGGGATAAGTCTGTTGAGTGTACCTGGTAAAGTGTATGGTAGAGTTATAATTGAAAGAATTAAGAGTAAGACGGAGAATAGGATAGCAGATGAACAAGGAGGCTTTAGGAAAGGTAGGGGGTGTGTGGACCAGGTGTTTACAGTGAAACATATAAGTGAACAGTATTTAGATAAGGCTAAAGAGGTCTTTGTGGCATTTATGGATTTGGAAAAGGCGTATGACAGGGTGGATAGGGGGGCAATGTGGCAGATGTTGCAAGTGTATGGTGTAGGAGGTAGGTTACTGAAAGCAGTGAAGAGTTTTTACGAGGATAGTGAGGCTCAAGTTAGAGTATGTAGGAAAGAGGGAAATTTTTTCCCAGTAAAAGTAGGCCTTAGACAAGGATGTGTGATGTCACCGTGGTTGTTTAATATATTTATAGATGGGGTTGTAAGAGAAGTAAATGCGAGGGTCTTGGCAAGAGGCGTGGAGTTAAAAGATAAAGAATCACACACAAAGTGGGAGTTGTCACAGCTGCTCTTTGCTGATGACACTGTGCTCTTGGGAGATTCTGAAGAGAAGTTGCAGAGATTGGTGGATGAATTTGGTAGGGTGTGCAAAAGAAGAAAATTAAAGGTGAATACAGGAAAGAGTAAGGTTATGAGGATAACAAAAAGATTAGGTGATGAAAGATTGAATATCAGATTGGAGGGAGAGAGTATGGAGGAGGTGAACGTATTCAGATATTTGGGAGTGGACGTGTCAGCGGATGGGTCTATGAAAGATGAGGTGAATCATAGAATTGATGAGGGAAAAAGAGTGAGTGGTGCACTTAGGAGTCTGTGGAGACAAAGAACTTTGTCCTTGGAGGCAAAGAGGGGAATGTATGAGAGTATAGTTTTACCAACGCTCTTATATGGGTGTGAAGCGTGGGTGATGAATGTTGCAGCGAGGAGAAGGCTGGAGGCAGTGGAGATGTCATGTCTGAGGGCAATGTGTGGTGTGAATATAATGCAGAGAATTCGTAGTTTGGAAGTTAGGAGGAGGTGCGGGATTACCAAAACTGTTGTCCAGAGGGCTGAGGAAGGGTTGTTGAGGTGGTTCGGACATGTAGAGAGAATGGAGCGAAACAGAATGACTTCAAGAGTGTATCAGTCTGTAGTGGAAGGAAGGCGGGGTAGGGGTCGGCCTAGGAAGGGTTGGAGGGAGGGGGTAAAGGAGGTTTTGTGTGCGAGGGGCTTGGACTTCCAGCAGGCATGCGTGAGCGTGTTTGATAGGAGTGAATGGAGACAAATGGTTTTTAATACTTGACGTGCTGTTGGAGTGTGAGCAAAGTAACATTTATGAAGGGATTCAGGGAAACCGGCAGGCCGGACTTGAGTCCTGGAGATGGGAAGTACAGTGCCTGCACTCTGAAGGAGGGGTGTTAATGTTGCAGTTTAAAAACTGTAGTGTAAAGCACCCTTCTGGCAAGACAGTGATGGAGTGAATGATGGTGAAAGTTTTTCTTTTTCGGGCCACCCTGCCTTGGTGGGAATCGGCCGGTGTGATAATAAAAAAAAAAAAACATCTAAATTCATAGGGTAGCAACCAAGTCTGATTTGCCTCATTCTGGAGTATTCCTAATAAATGACTCATGAAATCCATCTATACCCCTCTATGCCCCTCACTGCATTTGCCCCAAAAAAGTTGCTTCACTGGACCACATTGCTACTGGAGTCTGTCTTCAACGGTAAGAATTTTAAATAATTTTTTACTCTCCAGCCAGGCAAAACCTAAGAGGTATTTGATGACTATTATCACACGCTGCTAAATATGACTTGTGAAATAAAAAGAAAAGCACACAAAAAGAACAATTAAATTATGAAAAAGGAAAGCATGATAATCTAAAGCAGTAATTTAGAGGAGCATATAATAAAAATATTAAGAGAGATAAAAGCAAGATGTATGAAGATTTCTGCACTGTAACATGGTATTAAACCATTCAACTCCGCCCCCCCCCTAAAAAAAAGGCCTAAAACTAAAGAATTATTTAACAAGTTGGACAGCCATGTAAAGACAGAAAAAGCTGTACTTTGAACCAACATAAGAAATGAGATAACCCAGAAACTTGCTAGATTCAAACATGCCAGAAATGAACACTGTATATAAAGCTAAGTGTCTGGGGCCCAAGACTGTTCAACTGCCTCCCAGCATACATAAGAGGGATTACCAATAGACCCCTGAGTGTCTTCAAGAAGGCACTGGGCAGGCACCTAAAGTCGGTACCTAACCAACTGGGCTGTGGTTCATACGTCAATTTGCGTGTGGCCAGCAGTAACAGCCTGGTTGATCAGACCCTGATCTACCACAAGGCCTGGTCTCAGACTGAGCCGTGGGGGCGCTGACCCCCGAAACCCTCTCCAGGTAAACTCCCCCATGATTTTAATAATAATAATGTACTATATTAAGTTAAGGAAATAAAAAAAAAGCTATGAGAATAGAATAATGGACAGGATCAAGGTAACACCAAATCCTTTATTGAAGTGTGTAAAAACTAAATTAAGTGAAAAAATATAAAGTATTAAAGCCTATTCCATTATTTTTTCTAAACTGTTTTTCACCAAGGTAGGGTCTCCCTAAAAGGGAAGTACATTCACCATCACTCATTCCCAAGTTGTGTTTTATGAGGTGCATCACAATTCAAATAACCCAATGAACCACATCATTTACACATGTCCTCCAGAGTGCAGGCACCATAATTCCCACCTCCATAACTCAGGTCTCGAAGGAGTATAGCAAACAATATTTTAGCAGAGATCATCCCAGGAGGCAGCTCTGATGAAAATTCACACATACATGAACTATTAAATCTCGCTAAATTCACCTTAAACCAGCAAATAGTAGAGCCTACAAGACTACAAAATACACTGGACCTCATCTTCACTAACAATGACGATCTGATACGTAATATAACTGTATCAAAGATAATACACTCAGATCACAACATAATAAGAGGTACAGACATGTATGCACAGGGCTCCGAACCAGCAAAATGTGAGCAGTCATGAATGTCTCTTCACAAAACTCAATTTCAATAACAAAAACATACAACGGGACCAAGTAAACCATGTCCTAAATGAAACAAGCTGGGAAGATATCCTAAACACGGATCTGGACATTTGCCTTGAAAAAATGAATTCTGTGGTTTTTGAGATCTGCTCAAGACACATTCCATTAAGAAAAAGAAAGAGAAGATATAAACTTGAAAGAGAGTCACAGAGCTGCTGAGTGGGGCCAATATATCTGAAATACGAAGGGAGGCACTAGCCAATGAAATTGCAAATATCGAACTTAAGCTGAAGGAATCTTATAGGAGACCAGAATCACAGGAAGAACTAAGCCATAAAGGAAATTGAAAAAACCCAAAATACTTCTTCTCTTATGCCAAATCTAAGGAAAAAACAACATCCAGTATTGGGCCCCTGCTTAGGCGGGATGGGACATACACAGATGATAGCCAAGAAATGAGTGAGATACTAAAGTCCCAATATGATGCAGTGTTCAGCAAGCCACTGCCCAGACTAAGGGTCGACAATCCAAATGAATTCTTTATGAACGAAACCCAAAATTTGGTCATCCTTAAAATCTCGGATATTATTCTGACTCCACAAGACTTTGAAGAGGCAATTAATGACATGCCCATGCACTCTACCCCAGGCCCAGACTCGTGGAACTCCATGTTCGTGAAGAATTGCAAGTAGCCCTTATCACGTGCCTTCAGCATTTTATAGAGAGGGAGCATGGACACAGGGGTCATCCCACACACACTAAAAACAACAGACATAGCCCCACTCCACAAAGGTGGCAGTAAAGCAATTGCAAAGAACTACAGACCGATAGCACTAACATCCCATATCATAAAAATCTTTGAGAGGGTTCTAAGAAGCAAGATAGCCAACCACCTAGATACTCATCAATTCCACAACCCAGGGCAACACAGGTTTAAAGCAGGTCACTCCTGCCTGTCCCAGCTACTGAACCACTATGACAAGGTCCTGGATGATGTAGAGGATAAACAAAATACAGATGTAGTATACACAGACTTTGCAAAAGCTTCTGATAAGTGTGACCATGGTGTAATAGTGCACAAAATGCATAATAAAGGAATAATGGGAAAAGTTGGTAGATGGATCTACAACTTCCTGACAAACAGAACACAAAGAGTAATAGTAAACAAAGTAAAGTCCCAGGCAGCCACGGTAAAAAGCTCTGTTCCACAAGGCACAGTACTTGCTCCCATTCTAGTCCTCATCCTCATTCCTGACAGAGAGATGTAAGCCATAGCTCCGTGTCTTCCTCTGCAGATGACACCCGGATTACCATGGCAGTGACCTCCATCGAAGACACTGAGAGACTCCAAGCAGATATCAACCAAATTTTCGAATGTGCCACTCAAAACAATATGAAGTTCAACGAGGAGAAATTTCAACTACTCAGATATGGGAAACTTGAAGAAATTAAAAATGTGTCAGGGTATACGACAAATTCTAACCATACAATAGAGCAGAAAAGTAATGTGAAGGACCTGGGAGTGATAATGTCAGAGGATCTCACCTTCAAAGACCACAACAATGTATCTACCTCATCAGCTAGGAAAATAATAGGATGGATAATGAGGACCCTCAAAACTAGGGACGCCAAGCCCATGATGATTCTCTTCAAATCGCTTGTGCTCTCTAGGCTGGAATACGGCTGTGCAATAATGGCCCCCCTTCAAGGCTGGTGACATTGCAGACCTGGAGAGTGTACAAAGAACTCTCACGGCACACACAAGTACGATAAGGCACCTAAACTACTGGGAACAGTTGAAGGTCCTTAATTGTATTCCCTCGAACGCAGGTGAGAGAGATACATGATAATATACACTTGGAAGGTCCTGGAGAGATTGATACCAAACCTGCACACAAAAATCACTCCCTATGAAAGCAAAAGACTCAGCAGGAGATGCAACATTCCCCTGATGAAAAGCAGAGGCGCCACGAGTACACCGAGACAACACAACAAGTGTCCGGGGCCCAAGATTGTTCAATTGCCTCCCAACATACATAGTGGGTATTACCAATAGACCCCTGGCTGTCTTCAAGAAGGCACTGGACAGGCACCTAAAGTCAGTACCTGACCAACCGGCCCGTGGTTCGTACATCAGCTTGAGTGCGGCCAACAGTAACAGCGTGGTTGATCAGACCCTGATCTACCATGAGCCCTGGTCTCAGACTGGGCCACAGGGGCATTGACCCCCAAAACCCTCTCCAGGTAAACTCCACTGATGCTACCCTGCTCACATTCCCACTTCCATAACTAGGGTCTCACTAACCTGTTACTCCAGATTCCTTCATTTGTTACACTACTCACACTTGTCCCTACTCACTTTGATTTAACGTGCTCACAAATGCTTGCTCAAACTCTCCCTTAAGAGTCCCTATGAGGAAAATATTTTGGGTGGATGGGAGTTGTAAGCAGCATCCGAGGAAGAGGTGGAAAGTGTAGATCACATACGAGGAAGAGCTGGAAGGCATGAAAGATGATGTGAAGACTGGTAAAGGTTTGGACTTTTAACACAAATGTGAGTACATGTGTTAGATCATAAGAAAGATGGATCATCTATAGAATTTAACATACTACTGGAGTGTAAACAAGGTAATAGGTATGAAGTCTGGAAAACAAGCTGGACAGCATTTTGAAAACTTGGACAGTAAAGTGCATATACTCTCAATGTGCAATGGGAAGGTTGTAGTTAGAAGAGTCAACGATGAGCTACAAAATCTGTGCCCTTCTAGACTACTACTGAGGAAATATTTCCTTCAGGTCACTGTGCCTACTAGGGTAATGATATGCATCTTTTGTTCTTATGTCTAATGTTGTTATTTAACTTATGCACTTAAGAAAACATATTTTACTTTAGCTTACTCTTATCTATTTGAGTGTCCACATCAATCCTGTTGTCCTACACAGAACTAAAAATAACTGAACACTGGAAAACTATACATACGCTCTGCCACCAGCTCTCCTCAGGAGATCCATCATAGTCATCAGCTCGTATTCTGGATAAACACCAGCCCACCATTTACTTTGCTTGGCATTAATACTCTGGATAAAGGCTTTATTGTACTTATACAATCCATCCTCCTGCCAAAAACAAAATGAAGAGTGTATTTAATTTTCTAGAGACTGATTTCCAGTGCCTGGGTCCTGGCTATTTCCGAGCAACCAACTGGTATGATGCATCACTAACTATTGGACTTAACTAAATGTACACTAATATACAAAGGAACTAAATTTACACTACTATTATATAAAGGTTTGCCCCACCACCACCTTTCCTAGACCATTACAACTGCTTGTCACTCATGTAAAAGAAAGCTCTTTTCTCTCTTTGGTTAATTGTGCATACTCCCCAAAATATTTTTCAATTATATAAACAGACTTCTAGGTAGTAGGTTGGTAGACAGCAACCGCCCAGGGAGGTACTACCGTCCTGCCAAGTGAGTGTAAAACGAAAGCCTGTAATTGTTTTACATGATGGTAGGATTGCTGGTGTCCTTTTTTTCTGTCTCATAAACATGCAAGATTTCAGGTATGTCTTGCTACTTCTACTTAAACTTAGGTCACACTACACATACATGTACAAGCATATATATGTATGTATATATACACATCCCTCTGGGTTTTCTTCTATTTTCTTTCTAGTTCTTGTTGTTGTTTATTTCCTCTTATCTCCATGGGGAAGTGGAACAGAATTCTTCCTCCGTAAGCCATGCGTGTTGTAAGAGGCGACTAAAATGCCAGGAGCAAGGGGCTAGTAACCCCTTCTCCCGTATAAATTACTAAATTTAAAAAGAGAAACTTTCGTTTTTCTTTTTGGGCCACCCTGCCTTGGTGGGATACAGCCGGTTTTTTTAAAAAAAAAAAAAAAAAAAAAAAAAAAAAAAATAAACAGACTTATCATGAATTATTATTCAAGGGAGAGGAAAAGTGCTAAAGCCTTAGGCATCATATAGTGCCTGAGGGAATGGGAGGTAATTGCGTTCAATCCAAGGAGGGAGAGAATAGGCCCAATTCCTTTGATCTAGAGCCCTTTCATTGAGAGAAGAAATTACAATATAGTTTTTGGATACAAGAAACCCTTTGCAAAGAAGAATAAAGAAAATACTAAAATCTTGCAGAAAAATTTAGATTGAGCAATGAGATTGTTTTCTTTTTACCACGCTGATTATTTTGCCCCAAAGAAGGCTTTTGACGAATACTGTGATATATATATATATATATATATATATATATATATATATATATATATATATATATATATATATATATATATATATATATATATATATATGTATATGTATATGTATATATATATATATATATATATATGTATATATATATATATATATATATATATGTATATATATATATGTATATATATGTATATGTATATATATATATGTATATATATGTATATGTATATATATATATGTATATATATGTATATATATGTATATATATGTATATATATGTATATATATGTATATATATGTATATATGTATATATGTATATATATGTATATATATATATATAATGTGTATATATTATATATATATATATATACATATATATACATATATATACATATATATACATATATACATATATATATATTGCTAAAAAAAAATCTAAGGTGACTTCTGTATAAACTGGTTATTAACAATCACAAATGCAACAATGAGACTTATTTTTTTTTATTATTTATTATCACACTGGCCGATTCCCACCAAGGCAGGGTGGCCCGAAAAAGAAAAACTTTCACCATCATTCACTCCATCACTGTCTTGCCAGAAGGGTGCTTTACACTACAGTTTTTAAACTGCAACATTAACACCCCTCCTTCAGAGTGCAGGCACTGTACTTCCCATCTCCAGGAATCAAGTCCGGACTGCTGGTTTCCCTGAATCCCTTCATAAATGTTACTTTGCTCACACTCCAACAGCATGTCAAGTATTAAAAACCATTTGTCTCCATTCACTCCTATCAAACACACTCATGCATGCCTGCTGGAAGTCCAAGCCCCTCGCACACAAAACCTCCTTTACCCCCTCCCTCCAACCTTTCCTAGGCCGACCCCTACCCCGCCTTCCTTCCACTACAGACTGATACACTCTTGAAGTCACTCTGTTTCGCTCCATTCTCTCTACATGTCCGAACCACCTCAACAACCCTTCCTCAGCCCTCTGGACAACAGTTTTGGTAATCCCGCACCTCCTCCTAACTTCCAAACTATGAATTCTCTGCATTATATTCACACCACACATTGCCCTCAGACATGACATCTCCACTGCCTCCAGCCTTCTCGCTGCAACATTCATCACCCATGCTTCACACCCATATAAGAGCGTTGGTAAAACTATACTCTCATACATTCCCCTCTTTGCCTCCAATGACAAAGTTCTTTGTCTCCACAGACCTAAGTGCACCACTCACCCTTTTCCCCTCATCAATTCTATGATTCACCTCATCTTTCATAGACCCATCTGCTGACACGTCCAATGAGACTTATTATATACTATACATTGTACAAACTTCAAAATAAGGTTCAAATGTTTGATGAAATGCTAACTAACATTTAACCATTTTTAATATTAATAGTAGTGCTCTTAACGCATCTACAAAGCAATCGTGACCTCACGACTAATCATTTGTGAAGGATAAACAACAATTACTTTAAGTTTTGTGAAAAGCTAACCACTACATTATGACCAAGTAGAAGCTCTTTGTGGTAGTGTATTCCTCTATGCATAATAATCAAACAAGCATTCACAGCTTAATATCAGTCTGGATAATTCAGTATGAGCAAGCCTTTTAAAATACAGTAATGCAGCTCATCTATGGTGGCAGCTTAGGAGGCACTAGCCCAATAGTGGTCGATGGCATACCCTATTCCTCTTGTGTGGTCCCCATAACCATAATAATTATTTAAAAAAAAATTATCTGCTTTATATAGGAAGATTTAGAATAATAGTGCGAACTACTAGTACTTTTTTCTGCCAGAACCTTCTCATGATGGAACTGATGGAGCTGCTAGTATACCTATTAATAATGTCAATTCACTTCATGAGAGCACTAACCTGAAGCATGTAGCTGAGTGTGTGGTTTTTCGGGGTAACTAGGGTCTTTTTCTGTGCCCGATAACAGGCCCAATTTCTGACTGTGATGTCTCTGGACCAGCCAACCATTGTCTTGTCGCAGAGAGATATCACTGTTTTCCCGCTCTGAAACAATGTTGAATGTTTAAACAACTGTTTGTGTATGAAGAAAAGGAAAGGGAAAGATGGAAGGAGGAAGAAAAAGGGAGAGAAGAAAGGGGAAAGCAAGGCAAAGAAAAGGTAAGGAGGAATAAAAGGAAGGAATGGAGAGGGAGGTTGTATGGAAGATGGCCAAAGAGGTAGAGTAAGAAAGTGGGAAATAAAGAGGGACAGAATATTAAATAAGTGAGGAAATATTGTGGCCTGTTTTATTTGCAATATGTACTTAGGTACCCTACTTTACAATACTGCATATTATAATTTCCATCTAACCTTTTCATACAAGGAGAAGGCATAGTATGACCTGCCAGAGACTTTGATCTCAAAGCCCTGGTTGTAGACCATGGTCCAGGTGCCTTCATTACCAAACTCATCCACTGCTACATTGGGGTACATGAGGCTGATTGTCTTCTTATGTACTATGGGACCTGCAAGATATGGATACAAGAATGGTGGTACAATAGGTGGAACAGGATATATATACTGTAGTACACAGATATTGATTAATTTAGAAACACTTGGAAGGCAAAAAGATTCCACTTGAAGGATGCAGTAGGCATCCAATCTTGCAAGACATATACAGTAGTTCAGAATAGCCACAACAGTTGTACAGTATTTAATTTTGGTTAAAAATATGTGCAAAGACCTTAACTATTATTACTATACTTTGGAAACAAAATGCCTGTACCTATTTAGATCAAAATGACTTTATAACTACTACAGTGGACCCCTGGTATTCGATATTAATTCATTCCTGAGAGCTCATCGAATGCCGAAAATATCGAAAAGCGAATCAATTTTCCCCATAAGAAATAATGGAAATCAAATTAATCCGTGCAAGACACCCAAAAGTATGAAAAAAATTTTTTTAGCACGTGAAATATTAAGTTTAATGCAATAGAATAATAACAATAACAAAAATAACAATAGAATAATAACAATAGAATAACTGACACTTACCTTTAATGAAGATCTGGTGATGATTGATGGGATGGGAGGAGGGGAGAGTGTCGAAGTTGTTACTGTTTAGAAGGGGAATCCCCTTCCATTAGGACTTGTTTAGAAGGGGAATCCCCTTCCATTAGGACTTGAGGTAGCAAGTCCTTTTCCGGGGTTACTTCCCTTCTTTTAATGCCACTAGGACCAGCTTGAGAGTCACTGGACCTCTGTCGCACAACGAATCTGTCCAAAGAGCTTTGTACCTCCCGTTCCTTTAAGAATTGTCTAAAATGGGCCACAACATTGTCATTGTAATAGTCACCAGCATGGCTTGCAATAGCTGTGTTAGGGTGATTTTCATCCATAAAGGTTTGCAGTTCAACCCACTTTGCACACATTTCCTTAATTTTTGAAGTAGGCACAATGGATTCCACAACTGGCATAGGCTTCTCAGGGTTAGCCACAAACCCTTCAAAATCTTTCTTAATTTCCATACTAATTCTCACCCTTTTTACCACAGGGTTGGCACTAGAAGCTTTCTTGGGGCCCATGGTGACTTATTTTTCAGAAATAAGCGCCAAAAACAGTGATAATATAGAATGTACCGAATGTATCCTTAGATGCGCGCACACTGCCTGGCTTGTAAACACTGGCACACACGGGGCAGTTCAGGCCACATGTGGACATGTCTCATACGAATCTCATTGAATACCGGGTTTTCGATCGGATACCGAGGCAAAATTTTTGCGTTAAAATGCATCGAATATCGGATTTATCGGATACCGATGCCATCGAATACCGGGGGTCCACTGTATTTGCAATCTTTTTATTATCTGTGATTTACCTATGTTAAATATTGAAATTAAAGATATTTAAATACAGATCAAACACTAATGAGAAACAAATAAAATGTAAAATACTTAGCCATGGAATGGTGAAAAATTTATGGAACTGGGAAACTAATGTGGCTCAGGTAGTGCCTCTAACTCAACTGAAAGGCTCATGTTCAAAGTGGGGTTAAGTGAAAACACTGGCAATAAGTAGGTAAATGGATGTTGGTCGACTACTATTAGTTAGATCCCAGGAGCGTGTTAGGGACTTTAAATTAGTTGAGGCAAGATAACAGTTCTTTACCTATAAGTTCAATGGTATTAAAAAAAAAAAATCAGCTGGTGGTGCAAACTCCCAGAGGTACAGCACCTGTAGCCTAGCTGAAGCCAGACAGCAGTTATGTTCAAGCATTGTTGAATGTGCTCTTTCTTGCATGACAGGATGGTGACAGATGAACAGGTGTCAATCTACCACTGTTTCAAGCCACTGTTTGTTTTGTACTATTATATTAATAATAATAATAATAATAATAATAATATAAATAATATCTTTATTTACTACAAGTACATGTACATGGTATACAGGCCTAGCTGACAACAATGACATACTACTACTGTATATAGAAAACCCCTTGTTATGCTCAGCATGTCGGGCAAATTAGGTCAGTGTCCCAGGATGCGACCCACACCAGTCACCTGACACCCAGGTACCCATTTTACTGATGTGGAACAGACAACAGGTGGAAAGAAACACGCCCAATGTTTCTACTCTGGCTGGGAATCGAACCCAGGCCCCCGCCGTGTGAAGCGAGAGCGTTAGCCACCAGGCCACCAGAGCTCTCAAACTGCTTATGGATGGCCCAAAGATGGATGATAATCTACTCTCTCCTCTCCAGTCTATCATGCATATGAAGACCAAAGTGAAAGGGAATCCACAAAAGGCAAACTGATTCCATTATCTACATTTCTACCATACATGTGTCTGGCTTCTGACAAAACACACACCGAGGTCCGGAGTTCGAATCTCCTCCAGTATGGCTAGAAAACATTAGGGACATGTTTCCATAAGACACCTGCTGTCCCTGTTCACCCATCAGTTTAAAATGGGTACCCGGGTGCTAGTCGACTGGTGTGGGTCGCATCTTGGGACAAAACTGACCTAAATTGCCCGAAATGCTCAGCATAACAAGGGGCTTTCTATATAGTAGTATGTCATTGATGTCAGCTTGGCCTGTATACCATGTACATGTACTTGTAGCAAATAAAGGTATTATTATTATTATTATTATTATTATTATTATTATTATAAAAGCTAGCCACAATTTCTCCCTCATGGAGTTAAAAGTATTTATGAATGACAGACAATGGCTTGCAATTTGGGTCATATGTTGATACATGGATGCATTTGAGTACAAGGAGTATAACAAACTGCTCAGGTTGAATAGTGACAACCCAAGTGTTGATGTGTGCTTCAATTTCAGTTTTCATTCAATGGCCACAACACACATGGCTCCAGAGGGTGGTGGTTAAGAAAAGAGATAGGTGCAGAGCAAGCATTTATTTTGGCTCTACATAGAGCTAAACATTCCTACAAAAGAATCTTGCTCTGCACCTGTCTTTCTTTCATCACCCTTGGTGGTATGCCTTGGAATACTACCAGGAAAGTCATATATATCACTGTTAGAATATACCAACTGGTATGTTAATTAATAAGACAATATGTGATTTATGGCAATTTACTGAGCTGTTTTGTCAACCAGAGTTTCATGAGAACAGATAGTCCCAAGGGGATGAAACATCTTAAAAAAGTGTCATAAATCAAGCATTGCATCAAGGATATGCTTCTAATATACTTTCCCCACAGAAATGTTCAGACAAATTGTAGATTATAGAAACCAATTAAAAACCCACAAAGTAAAAGCGTTAAGTATGATTTGCCTGTTATCTTTAATGTTTGTGAGTTGGAAAGGAAAAATAATCTTATTAAAAGTGAGAAATGTTAAAACAAGCTTACGTTAGTACCTCCCTGAACAATTTTTTTTGCCAAAATCTTTTAACATAATGCGACTAATCCTCACAACCATTAAATATATTGAATGTTCTCAAAACACATTATATTACCTCATTACCTATAATCTAAAGTCAAACTGTCATCCTTGAAACATTTAAACTCAATAAAAGTTTTCATTGTAATTCCTAAATCTAGTACTAATATGCAAGAATCATCATTATCTGTAATCATATGCCAACCTGTAATCCTTAAAACAATTAAACTCAGTAAAAGTGTTTATTGTTAAAACCACTCGAGACCATATACATACAGGAGCTAAGACTCGACCCCTGCAACCACAAATAGGCGAGTACACATGAATCAACTACAATTATTTCCTTTTTAGTCTTAAGATAGGCTTAAGTTTGCCCAAAATGCTCTGCATGCTAAAGGCTTTCTGAATGTGCACCAAAATGTCACCCATCTCTGCACAAACACTATCATGCTGAAATAAAGAATCTGAATTTGAAGCAAGGTTTACTTACCCATCTCATCGCAGACGATATTATCATCCCCAGTGCGTTCAGTCTCGTAGATTGTCCAGTCTCCTCGGATATCATCAAAAGTACAGTTAGCAGGAGTATCTGCCTGGGTCCCAGTCACTAACATCACCACCAGCACAGCCCATATCCACACATCCATTTTCTGAGCTCTGTTGGTAAACAGCACTTCTATGAGAAGACCAAAGAAATAAGTAATTCTTTTTATTATAGAATCTACAGAATCTAATATTGTAACAGTACCATAATACTGTAAATGTTAAGAGAACTTTAGATACTTGTGTAATAACAATAGTCTGTAAGTATACTGTTTTTAGTTACAATATTCTGTTATTAGAAAGGCATACAGCAAACTGAATGGAACTGTACAGTATATACACAAAGAACCCCCTACTTTATTTATGTGATACAATATTTCACCCAATGGGGTTTAGTCAAAGTGCTTAAAGTGGGTGAAACATATCAAGGCTCTTTTTTGGGTAATCATAGGTTCTTTACACATATGCTGATATGATATGATAATGTATGATAATCCATGTAACTGTATTTGTCTATACATGAATAAACTTACTAACTACAGACATCTTTCAATTCAGAGCCATTATTCCATGTGAAATAGTCTCTGGATTCATTCTATGATGACTGTACTTATGTCCACCTGTACCTAAATAAACTTAGTGCCCTTGGTCAACTAGCAGTAAATAGGTGTTAGCAGATATTTTTCCTGGTTTAACAAAGTTGTTAAACTAACTGCCTGGGACATACTGGGTTATTAACACACCAGTGTTCATGCCTTATTTTTTTGCAAGAATCGTTGTACAGGCTGAGAGTAGTCATCCCACCTCAGCTCACTGGGAAGCCCCAGCCCCAAACCGCCACCCCAGGATGCCACCCACACCAGTCAACTAACACCCAGGTACCTACTTAATGCTAGGTGAACAGGAACAACAGGTTTACGTAAAGATGCCTCACATTTGCACCCGTATCGGGGATCGAACGCCCGACATTCAGTGTGAGCTGAGTGCTCTGCCAACCGAGCTACGGGACACTGAATAACCTTAAAAAAGTACTTAACCCGTATGGGCCATACAGCTAATCCGAATAAAGTAGTCGGCTTATTTTTTTTTCCTAAAGGGAAAACAAGTGCAGCTAAATTAATATCTCAAACCTTGCTTATCCTTTGATCCTGCATAAGTTCCTGCCCTGCAGTGCTGTATGACCCTAGTAGGTTTAGTGCTTTTTAATAATAATAATAATAATAATAATAATAATAATAATAATAATAATAATAATAATAATAATGATAATAAAAATAATAAAATGACAGGTATTATTTTTCCTATTATTCAAGGATAATACTGGAAGAGGAAGACGAAGGTTGGCAAGTTTATTTAGTGGAAAGACATGTACAGTTCAGGACATTTATTTGAGGAAACGTTTCGCCACTCGTGGTTTCTTAAGAAGCCACGAGTGGCGAAACGTTTCTTCTAATATATGTCCTGAGCTGTACATAAGTGTTTTTTCCCACATCTTGTTGGTATTACCATACCACTTTTCGAGCCATTTTTTCAAGTTTATTTAGGTACAGGTACGCATAAGTACAATTATCATACATAGTGTAACCCCCACAAAAACAAAGTCAAAGTTATTTATTTCCATTGGGGTTAGAGTTTTAAGAAAGACAAAAATCAAGAAATTACCAGCACAATTGTTTCTTACCGGTGTCTTTGCACAAAGAAAAGCAGAAAGTACACCCGCTCCCCTGCCTGGCTGACTCAACACTGAGCCCACCAGTGGTGTGACGGCGTCACAATGGTGTGACTTTCGTTGTAAGGGTGTCAGGAAGGCGTGTAAGGGTGTCAGGGAGGCGTGTAAGGGTGTCAGGGAGGCGTGTAAGGGTGTCAGGGAGGCGTGTAAGGATGTCAGGAAGGCGTGTAAGGGTGTCAGGGAGGCGTGTAAGGGTGTCAGGAAGGCGTGTAAGGGTGTCAGGGAGGCTTGTAAGGGTGTCAGGGAGGCGTGTAAGGATGTCAGGAAGGCGTGTAGTCTTCCAACAAACTTTCTTTGTACAGTATACAAAATGTAATAATAATAAATCTTTATTTTTACATGTACAACATATACAGGCCTAGCTTACATCAGTAGCATTAATAATAATGATGATAATAATAATAATAATAATAATAATAATAATAATAATAATAATAATAATAATAATAATAATAATAATAATAATAATAATATCTTTATTTACTACAAGTATATGTACAAGATATACAGACCATAGCTGACATCAATGACATACTACTATATAGAAAGCCACTTGTTATGCAGAGCATTTCGGGCAACTTAGGTCAGTTTTGTCCCAGGATGCGACCCACACCAGTCGACTAACTCCCAGGTACCCATTTTACTGATGGGTGAACAGGGACAGTAGGTGGCTTGTGGAAACACATCCCTAATGTTTACCAGCCGTACCAGAGGACATTCGAACTCCGGACCTCAGTGTGTGAGGTGAGCGCGCTAGCGATCGAACAACGGGCCACCGTTACCATACTCCTATATAGAAAGCTCCTGGTTATACCAAAAATAAAACAAAACAAAACAAAAGTTTATTTCTTCGCAAAGGTTACAATGTGTGTTTACATTTCATAATTTGATTGGTACAAAGAAAGCCTCTATCATGCCGAGACATTTCGGGCAGACTAACCTAATATATTACGTACAACCTAATGCAACCCATAACAGTCGACTTAACACCAAGGTACCAACTTACTGCTAGATGAACAGGGGCAGTAGCAGATAGGGGTGTAGGGTGTGTGTATGTGTGCGTACTCACCTATTTGTAGCTGCAGAGGTCGATTCATAGCTCCTGGCCCCGCCTCTTCATTAATCGCTACTAGGTCCTCTCTCTCCCTGCTCCATGAGCTTTAACATACCTCTTAAAACTATGTATGGTTCCTGCCTCCACTACGTCACTTGCCAGACTATTCCACTTTCTGACAACTCTGTGACTAAAGAAATACTTCCTAACATCTTTTGACTCATCTGAGTCTTCAGCTTCCAATTGTGACCCCTTGTTTCTGTGTCCCCTCTCTGGAACATCCTGTCTCTGTCTATCTTGTCAATTCCTCGCAGTATTTTGTATGTCATTATCATATCTCCCCTAATCTTCCTATCCTCTAGTGTCGTCAGGCAGATTTCCCAGATGTTGCGACCCTTTGCACTTTCTGATTTGTTGACGTGCTTGACCAGGTGTGGGTTCCAAACTGGTGCTGTATACACTAATATGAGCCTGTGTGTGTGGGGGGGAGGGTATTCAGAGCATTTCGGGCAAATTAGGTCAATCTTGTTCCCAGGATGCGACCCACACCAGTCGACTAACACCCAGGTACCTATTGTACTGCAAAGTGAACAAGGACAACAGGTTTCTTAACTCTTAAGGAAACACGTCCTAATGTTGCTACCCGTACCGGGGATCGAACCACGGACCAATGTGTGAGCTGAGCGCGCTAGCAATCGAGTTACGGGACACCTTAAATGTAGTTGACATGTAATAAAATATTATTAAGCACAAATGAAAGCTACCAGCATGCTGTGCACTTGGGATCAGTAGGTGACTAATTGCAAACCATTGTCTGTCATCCGTAAATGTTCATATTTCCATGAGGGAGAAATTGTGATATGCTCTTGTCAGTAAGTTAAATTTATTTAGATACAGGTACACATAAATATATTTACACAAATTATCATGCATAGCATCAAATGCGTAAATTAAGGATAACCCCCAAAAAGTCAGATAAAATGACTTATTTCCATTGGTATTGCCGCTTGATGTATGATATTTTTCTAAGTTTAAAGCAAGTGTTAATTAACTTTGTTTGTTTCACATTCCCATTGGACTGGATAGTTGTTCTTGTTAATACGTCACGCAGGATGCATACCTGGAGAGGATTTCGGGGTCAACGCCCCCGCGGTTCGGTCTGAGACCAGGCCTCGTGGTGGATCAGGGTCTGATCAACCAGGCTGTTACTGCTGGCCGCACGCAAACTGACATACGAACCACAGCCCGGTTGGTCAGGTACTGACTTTAGGTGCCTGTTTGAAGACAGCCAGGAGTCTATTGGTAATCCCCCCTTATGTATGCTGGGAGGCAGTTGAACAGTCTTGGGCCCCTGACACTTAGTGTGTTGTCTCTCAGTGTACTCGTGGCGCCCCTGCTTTTCATTGAAGGAATGTTGCATCTCCTGCCGAGTCCTGTGCTTTCATAGTGTGTAATTTTCCTGTGCAAATTTGGTACTAATCCTTCTAGGATTTTCCAAGTGTATAATATCAAGTATCTCTCTCGCCTGCATTCCAGGGATACAAATCAAGGGACTCAACCGTTCCCAGTAATTTAGGTGCTTTATCGTACTTGTGTGCCGTGAAAGTTCTTTGTACACTCTACAGGTTAGCAATTTCACCTGCCTTGAAGGGGCAATTAGTGCACAGCAGTATTCCAGCCTAGAGAGCACAAGGGATTTGAAGAGAATCATCATGGGTTTGGCGTCCCTATCATATTTGCACAGCATGGGTTTCTAGGGTTTGACCCACACGGTGAGTGCTCCATAAAATTCAACAACTTTATTCACATGAAGAATGCGTGACACTGTCGCCAGTAGGTCAGTGGTATCGAGTCTGGTTGATTTCTAGAGGACTGGGATTTAATATCAGGGCGTGCGTTGACGTATGGGCAAATCTGCAGCCCATATTCACCAAGCAGGATTACTCTATATTTATGGGTTAGTTTAGGTAAGGTTCGTCAGGAAACAGGACAAGTGTTTCCTGACGCGGGTCTTAGTCAGATGATGACCCGCCGTGGGAGCTTTTGGTCATCTGACCGAGGTCTTCCGCTGGCTTACCGGTCCACCTCTTTAAAAATTATAGTCATAATTACAACCATTTTTTTTATTATTGTATATATTTATGGGGAAAAACTACATACGTAGGGTCGTACAGGATCTGGAGAATGCGAGTTATTATTATTATAATCAAAAAGAAGCGCTAAGCCACAAGGACTATACAGCAAGTTAATCAGGTTTGATTCAAGGCAGGGAAAGCTAGTTCCATTATCCTTGGAACAAAACCTTTCACCATTATCATATAGCACCTGTCTCCTTGAAGGAACAGTAAGCAGAAAAACAGGCACCTGATTGTTAAGTTGGCAATTGTGGATTACGTCTTAGTGGGTACTTTATTTTTTCATTTTAATCAAGGGAAGCGCTAAACCAGTTGGGACCATATACACTTTGGGAATGGAAGGCATTCAGGTCGATCCAAGGAAGGGAAGGATAAGTCTAGCTCCTTGGATCAGATGCTCCTCACCGGAATCAAGGCACCTATGAGGGGATGAGGATTACTATTATTATAATCAAAGAGAAGCGCTAAGCCACAAGGGCTATACAGCGCTGCGAGGGGATGAGGAGATAATCCTAGCTTGTTAGGCTTAATCACGTCCTTGTTAGCTAGCTTGTTAGGTTTAAATTCCCAGCCCATGTTAGCTAGTTTGTCAGGTTTAAAGCTCTTATTTGTCTGAGGGTAAACAAGAGTGGCTTGACAAACATGTACCGGACGCTGAGTGCACTTGCTGATAAACTTGATAATGGGAATATTTATTGTGACAGCAGATACATAGCCAAGTGTATGAAATGTAAATATTTATTTTTAAATTATTACCACTCTCCCTTGTGGTCCTTCAATCTTGTCCCCCAGGATACAACCCACACCAGTCGGCTAACACCGGGTATCTATTGAGTGCTCGATGAACAGAGACAGTAGGGGTGTGGTACTCACCTAATTGTGGTTGCAGGGGTCGAGACTCAGCTCCGCCTCTTCACTGGTCGATACTGCTTGTGTGTGTGTGTGTGTGTGGATTCACCTAATTGTGGTTGCAGGGGTCAGTCCATACCGCCTGGACCCCGCCTCTTCACTGGTTGCTACTGTGTGTATTGCGACCCCTGAATGGGTCACAATGTATATAATGTATATTACCTGTTCATATAATTCTATATTGCTTATATTTGCGATATTAGCTAAATCGTAAATATATTGCTTTATATTATTATTTGACTTAGTTATATTATTAGGTAGGATGTAGCATTTATATATTATTCAGTGCTCATAGTTCGAGTGTTAAGTAGCTGACAGCATTGTCTAACTACTGTATTATCGCTTTGCTCGTTACGTTGCCAGCTTCTGTGTTGCTGGGCAGCAGCAGTCCACGGAGAGTCACGTGATCAGGGGGGTGATCACACCCAGGGCCGGATTAAGAAGTCTCCGGGCCCTAGGCTATTCAGATTGGCGGGGCCCCTTTGAGTTACGGGTAAGTGAAGCGACCCCTTCCAGCTTGGGGGTGGGGGGGGGGGTCGGTGTGAGCCTGTTTAAGGTCTAATTAAATACATTCTGGCTATTTAGATTAAATTTAATAGGGAAAGTACATAAAGACAATCAAAACCATTTACCAACAGCCATTATAACTATCTTGTTAAAACATGCATTTTAAAGAGAATAAACTCAAGACAGCATAGTATTACTACATTAGGCTATTAAAGTAGTGACATCATGTACCTATTATATTCAGCATAACCACTACAACACTATTATTCCCTTTATAAATCACTGACCATTATTGTTATCATTGGATCGTGCATAAGACTATCAAATCATATAAACTCAAGAAAGTAAAGAATTGTTTATATTCACAGGCACTTCTTAAATAAACTTTTTTCTGGATTTCATATTGGCAAAATCATCAATTATATTCTGAAAATCAATATTTCTTGTTAGATCAGACTCAATGGTCAACAAGGCTAGGTTACACAATTTGTCTTGGCTCATTGTTGAACGGAGCTGGTTTTTCACTCTTTTCAAAACAGAAAATGAACGTTCTCCTTCACAGTTAGTAGCGGGAAAACACAGCTGTTCTGATGTAAACAAAGGCGTGTTGAGTGTTGCCATCTATGGTTAGGTTTATTTATTTTTATTTTATTTTATTTCATTATTTATTTTTGTTTTGATTAATTTTTAAAAATCAATTTTACTCTCCAAACACTTGAACTTTTTAGGTAGCGACCCCTTTGCACTTGCACCATGTGCGCAGTCTTGGATGAGCCCCTGAACCCCTTGGACCGCAGGGCCCCCAAATGCGCAGGGCCCTAGGCAAATGCCTAGTTTGCCTATGCGGTAATCCGGCCCTGATCACACCTCACCTGGAGTAGTCTGCCTGGCCTGTGCTTCCTGTTGTCTGTTGGACGTTGCTTCTAACAAGAGTTCCCACACCAACTACCTTGTGGGCCCTTGTTGGAAGATAGTCTCTGTCGCTTTCTTGTTGTTGGTTCTGTGTAACTCTGTTCACAGAACATAGTCTAGACAGTGATTTTCGACGTACTGAGGTTGTGTGGCGCATAGACACTCTGAGAAACTTGGGTCCTGAGCTTTAGCTTCTGACCTAATTTGTACTGGTATCTATGTATTGTCACAGTCGGGGATTTTCTAATGCTGAACTTAGATTCAGTAGTTTTAGTTTAAGTTTAATATGTTTATTATGCACCCCATACCCATCCTGTGGGTGGTAGTCAAAAGATTACAGAGGTACATAATTGGTCCAGGGACTGGACTCCAAAGTTTTGATAGCTGAGCAAGTTAGAGGTAATGAACTCACAATTTACAAAGGTAATGAACTCACAACTTACAAAGGTAATGAACTCACAATTTACAAAGGTAATGAACTCCAGGTAGGTCTGGTCACAATCATGACAAATTACAAAGGTATTTACAGATTACAGAGGTACGTAATGGGTCCAGGGACTGGGCCCCCAAAGTTTTGATAGCTGAACTAGGTACAAAGGCAATGAGCTCACAAGTTACAAAGGTAATGAATTCTGTAGAATGGTTACTTACGTTTATATATGGCTACAATCATGAACAAATTATAGAGTAATGAGCAATT
This sequence comes from Cherax quadricarinatus, assembly GCF_038502225.1. Lineage (NCBI taxonomy): Eukaryota > Metazoa > Arthropoda > Malacostraca > Decapoda > Parastacidae > Cherax > Cherax quadricarinatus. Next base: position 11,060,106 of record NC_091337.1, on the reverse strand, counting down.
CACACTTCCACACCCGGTCACAACTGTAATGAGTTATTGGTGCAAATATTGATTGTTGAGTCACACACACACACACACACACACACACTTTAGTTTAATATCTTTATTATGCACCCCATACCCATCCTGTGGGCGGTAGTCAAAAGATTACAAAGGTACATAATGGGTCCAGTGACTGGACCCAAAAGTTATGATAGCTGAACTAGTTACAAAGGTAATGAACTCCAGGTAGATCTGGTCACAATCATGGCAAGTTACAGAGGTAATGAATCAGCTTCACTCCTATACATGGTTACAGTCATGAGCAAATTACAAAGTAATGAACCACTGATACGTCCACACCTGGTCACAATTATAATGAGTTATAAATACAAATATTAAGTGGATCATACACTCACACTAGCGCGCGCGCGCACATACACACACGAGGGCGCACGCACGGACACCCACAGACGCACACACACACACACACACACACGGGGCCAGGAGCTGAGTCTCGACCCCTGCAACCACAATTAGGTAAGTACACACACACACACACACACACACACACACACACTGGGCAACTCCCTGAGGTATGGAAGATGGTAAATGTAGTCCCAATTTTTAAAAAGGGAGACAGACATGAGGCACTAAACTACAGACCTGTATCACTAACGTGTATAGTATTCAAGGTCATGGAGAAGATCATCAGGAGGAGAGTGGTGGAGCATCTGGAAAGAAACAAGTGTATAATTGACAACCAGCATGGTTTCAGGGAAGGAAAATCCTGTGTCACAAACCTACTAGAGTTTTATGACAAGGTGACAGAAGTAAGACAAGAGAGAGAGGGGTGGATCGACTGCATTTTTTTGGACTGCAAAAAGGCCTTAGACACAGTTCCTCACAAGAGGTTACTGAAAAAGCTAGATCAGGCACACATAACAGGAAAGGCACTGCAATGGATCAGAGAATACCTGACAGGGAGGCAACAACGAGTCATGGTACGTGACGAGGTGTCAGAGTGGGCGCTTGTGACAAGCGGGGTTCCACAGGGGTCAGTCCTAGGACCTGTGCTGTTCTTGGTATATGTGAACGACATAACGGAAGGGATAGACTCAGAAGTGTCCTTGTTTGCAGATGATGTGAAGTTAATGAGAAGAATCAAATCGGATGAGGATCAGGCAGGACTACAAAGAGACCTGGACAGGCTACAAGCCTGGTCCAGCAACTGGCTCCTTGAGTTTAACCCTGCCAAATGCAAAGTCATGAAGATTGGGGAAGGGCAAAGAAGACCGCAGACACAATATAGTTTAGATGGCCAAAGACTGCAAACCTCACTCAAGGAAAAAGATCTGGGGGTGAGTATAATACCGAGCATATCTCCTGAGGCGCACATAAATCAGATAACTGCTGCAGCATACGGGCGCCTGGCAAACCTACGGATAGCGTTCCGATACCTCAGTAAGGAGTCGTTCAAGACACTGTATACCATTTATGTCAGGCCCATACTGGAGTATGCAGCACCAGTTTGGAATCCACACCTAGTCAAGCACGTCAAGAAATTAGAGAAAGTGCAAAGGTTTGCAACAAGACTAGTCCCAGAGCTACAGGGATTGTCCTACGAAGAAAGGTTGAGGGAAATCGGCCTGACGACACTGGAGGCCAGGAGGGTTAGGGGAGACATGATAACGACATATAAAATACTGCGCGGAATAGACAAGGTGGACAAAGACAGGATGTTCCAGAGATGGGACACAGACACAAGAAGTCACAATTGGAAGTTGAAGACTCAGATGAATCAAAGGGATGTTAGGAAGTATTTCTTCAGTCATAGAGTAGTCAAGTCGTGGAATAGTCTAGAAAGTGAAGTAGTGGAGGCAGGAACCATACATAGTTTTAAGGCGAGGTATGATAAAGCTCATGGAGCAGGGAGAGAGAGGACCTAGTGGCGATCGGTGAAGAGGCGGGGCCAGGAGCTATGAATCGACCCCTGCAACCACAAATAGGTGAGTACAAATAGGTGAGTACACACCAACACCCACACACACACCCTCACACACACCCGCACACACACACCCACACCCACACCCACACACACACACACACACACATGCACACATGTGGTAATGCTTTATTTACAGCTAGCAAAGTCAGGGTATTTCTCCAGAATGGTCTGTAATATACCACTGTGGATAAAATACTTTGCCATTTCTTGAACATTTCTGAGTGAGTTGTTTCTAAATTCATTAATTTTATCGCACTCCAGTACATAATGACGCAATGTGTGACAATAGTCCATCTGGCAAAGTTTACATTTCGTTTGGTCTACATCTGGTGGTGGTGATTTAACCTGCCAAAGATACTTGTAACCCAGCCGGAGCCGGGCAGTAGTAACATCCAAGAGTCTGCTTATCTTGTTGGATGCACCCTAGACATGTGGCTCCTCCTGCATGATGGAATGATAGAAGGACTGACTTGTGTCAATCTCCCTAAGTCTTAAGTCAATAAAGTTCATTTGAAGTTCTTTTTGTATTATTGTTCTCAAACTGCTAACTGACAACCCAAGATTGTAATCTACTCCCTCTTTGAAAGCATACAGCTTAGCCAATTTATCAGTTCTATCATGCACCTGAAGACCAATGTGAGATGGAATCCACAGCATGTGCACTCTGACTCCACGACGCATTTTAATGACAGTCCATTGTTATACACAGCCCACAGAAACAAGCAACATTGTTATACACAGCCCACAGAAACATTAACACAAACAGAACTTCAGATCTGCTACATTCGAATGTTCTACTTATTTATGTATGAGATTTAATTGTCGTATTGATCGGTTAAAAAAAAAACAAGAAAACTGTTGAATGTAGATCAATGATTAAACAATATATAAGGGTCAAACTGCATGAACACTAGTGCTGATTGTAATCAAACAATATGTATCCACAATTTATGGAGGAATGAGAGAGAGAGAGAGAGAGAGAGAGACTCCACTGATTTAGTAGTATGGGAGTTTTGTGACTTTTGTGGAGGATCTGCAGATGGTCCCTACTTAGTGTCGTTATATTATCTCATTGTTCCTGATTCTGTGTCACTGTTGCTTGTAATATTGTTGTTCGGCTTATCAGTCGTTTTATTGTTCAAGCAAGCTGTTCTGATTGCCAGGTTGGTCAAGAAGTTAGTTTGTGAAGACTTTTAGTCAGTCACTGGTTAAGTTTAGCCGAGTCTTGAGACATAGCGAACTACTTAGAGCACTTTACACATATACACACAAACTTACTTGTATATATTATATTATTAAATGCGAACAATGTACCACACGGTATTTAAAAGCCATAAAGATGTGATATGTGCCTTCAGCACAATACTACTGTACACGAGAGAAGTGATTAACTTGATTATTCTGATTACTTTAATGTACTTTGATAATATACGCCTAGACAACTTAATTGTTATTGATAAATTTATTAAATTTTAATTTCTTTAGTTAGTAGCCTACCAGTTGTAATCTTGAAGCACTATTGAATCTTACTAAATTCTAATGGATAATTGGACCAGGATACTGACTACTTGTTATAAAAACCCAGTAAGAGGCTGGATGCTAGAAGGGCAGTCCTTTCTAGTATTCACTCGAGATCTCTATCATTATTAGAAATCGCATTATTTGTAACTGTTGTGATAGAAACACAGGCCTTATCTCTAGGCTTTATTGAACATAGAATCTTCATAGTACTTCTGCAACAACAAAATATAATGACTAGTACATCTAATAATGGCTTCTACAGGGATGGTGATGTCTTGCATATGTCAAGAGAAAAGTTATAACTACAGGCCATATATTTAAACTCACCATGTAATCTGCATCGCTGATAAATGTATAAAGTATGAGAGAATCACACACCATGTGTTGGTGCCCATGACCACACCAAACTGTTGTTGTTGTTAAGGGCCCCTAGAGGTGGTGCAGTATTATCCTGCTGCTGCTCCTCACAGGACCAGTATCACTACAATCTCCCCCTTCTAAAATATCAGAGACAGTAATCTCCCAAACTGTTAGGTGGGCGACGTACACGTCCCGACCTTCGTAGCCCTTGAGCCTCTTCACCAGGTTCGATATTTTCCAGCGGGGTTTGATTAACTGCTGGAGCAGAATCCTCTATTTCCATAGGGGTAGTCTCAAGGGGCTTTCCAGGAGAAAACGAAGCATCTTTCACATCTATTGGTGTATCTTGAGATTCCACACTAATAGGGATTTCAACTGGGGCTAAATGTCTTGTAGATACTGTAGTCTCTTCACCATTTTGGTAGCGAATGTGGGCGTAATGTGGATTAGCTTGCAGGAGCTCTACCTCTTCCACTAAAGGATCCGTCTTGTTCATCCTACGGTGACTCTTCAGGAGAACGGGTCCAGGATGACATAACCAAGTGGGCACGGAGGCTCCCGTAGAGGAACGACGTGAATAGTTGAGGAGTCTTTCATGAGGGGTTGCATTAGTAGCTGTGCACAGCAGTGATCTAATAGAGTGAAGAGCATCCGGTAGGACAGTTTGCCAGTGTTGAACAGGTAGATTGCGCGACTTTAATGTCATTGTAACTGCCTTCCATATAGTACCATTGAACCGCTCCACTTGACCATTGCCTTGAGGGTTGTAGCTTGTTGTTCTGCTGCAGGCAATACCTTTGCTAGCCAAAAACTCCTGAAGTTCGTTACTCATGAACGAGGATCCCCTGTCTGAATGGATATAAGCTGGCATACCAAAAATAGAGAACAACTGTGAAAGACAACTAATAACAGTTGAAGCAGCCATATTTGCACAGGGGAATACAAAGGGAAACCTTGAATATTCATCTACTATGTTAAGGAAATACCTATTCTGATTTGTGCTTGGTAGAGGTCCTTTGAAATCTATATTCAATCTTTCGAAAGGCTGGGTGGATTTTATGAGATGAGTCTTCTCTGGCTGATGAAAGTTTGGCTTGCACTCTGCACATACTCTGCATGCTCTGATCACTTGTCGCACATCTTCCACTGAGTAGGGCATGTTCTTTGATTTGACAAAATGGTACAGGCGTGTAACTCCTGGGTGACACAAAGCCTTGTGGAGAGATGAGAGTGATTGCAAATCATGACATGCTGCTCCACAGTGGGACCTAGAGAATGCATCAGGTGAGATGTTCTCTTGACCCGGTCGGTACAGAATATCAAAGTCATAACATGATAGTTCCATCCTCCAGCGTAATATCTTGTCATTCTTTATCCTACTTTTGTGCCTCTTGTCGAACATATACATCACGGACCGTTGGTCAGTCCTTATGGTGAAATGTCTACCAGTTAAATAATGCCTCCAGTGGCGAACTGCTTCTATGATGGCCTGGGCTTCCTTTTCTACAGCAGCATAACATTTCTCTGATCCTTGAAAAGTTCTCGAAAAGAAGGCTACTGGTCGTCCTGCCTGAGATAAGACTGCAGCAATGGCAATGTCAGATGCATCCGTTTCCACTTCGAATGGTAGGGACTCATCAATGGCTTGAACTACTGAGTTTTCAATGTCCTGTTTGAGCGTATGGAAAGCGGCTTCTGCTTCCTTTGTCACAGGAAATGTGGTAGCACTCAATGGGCGGACTTTACTTGAATAGTTGTAGATCCATTGTGAGTAATAAGCAAAGAGACCAAGAGTTCTTCGGAGTGACTTTTTGTCTTGAGGCATTGGAAGTTCCCGTAGAGGTCGTAGTCGTTCAGGGTCTGGGAATATTGAACCTCCTTCCACTACATAACCAAGGATGCTAAGCCTTTTAGTTGAAAAAGTGCACTTTTCCTCATTGTAACTGATATTTTTCTTCTTGGCGGCTTCCAAAAACTTATCAAGGTTTGCATCATGTTCCTCCTGGGTCTTGCCACAAATGGTAACATTATCTAAATACGCGTAAGTTCCCATGAGTTGCTCTTCCTGAATGAGTGAATCCATAATTCGTTGGAAGCAGGCTACCCCATTGGTGACTCCAAAAGGGACTCTGGTAAACTGATACAGGCCATCACTAGCCTGAAACGCTGTGTATGGTTTATCTTCATTCCTTATAGGGACTTGATGATAGGCACTCTGCAGATCAATTGTGCTAAACACGTAGTACTGAGCAATTTTGTTCACTGTATCGTCAATTCGAGGTAGAGGGTACCCATCAAGAAGTGTAAATTTGTTGATTGTCTCAGAGTAATCGATAGCCAGTCTCCGTTTCCTATAACCATCTTTAACAACAACAACCTGTGCACGCCAAGGAGAATCACTCGGTTCTATAATACCCTCCTTCAGCAGCCTCTGAGTTTCTTTCTCAATGAACATCCGATCCTCATAAGAATAGCGGCGTGACTTAGCTGATATAGGATGGCAATCCGCGGTAAGATTTGCAAACAGCTTTGGTGGGTCTACCCTTAAAGTGCTAAGTCCACAGACAACAAGAGGAGGCAGTTCACCTCCATATGTTAAGGTGACACTACCATGCAGCTTCTGAAAGTCCTGACCAAGGATAACATCAGAGCACAGTTGTGGCAGAATAGCTAAATGTACATCTTGATAATCCTTTCCATTAACTCTGAGATTTACCTTACAAAACCCTAAGGTCTGAATAGAGAGAGATGTTGATGCCATGGAAACGGTACCTGATGAGTGATGTAGAGTCAAGGAGAGCCGTTTAACTAAGTCAAGGTTGATGAAACTCTCTGAGCTGCCACTATCAATAAGACCATCTACTTCTGTTCCTTTGATGAATACTTTCACAACTGCCTTTGACAGTGAATTTGGAGTAGCCGCAGAAGTCACTGTTGCTAGAGTCGCATGATCACTGGAATGTGTGGAGGCACTAGCTCTTGTTGATGTATTAGCACGACATACTTTCGCAAAGTGACCTTTCTTGTGGCATTTATGGCACATTGCTTCACGAGCAGGACACTTTGGACGTGGATGTCTTGAAAAACCACAAAAGAAACACACCGTACCTGCTGCTGCTGTCACTGAGGCAGGTTCCACAGTAACTTCATTGCAAGAGTCTTGGTCAGGAATTGCAGCACTTACCACTCGAGAAGGCTGAGTGGTACTGTATACTTCAGAATTCTTCTGGGCTGAATCTAGAGCTCTTGCCTGGTCAAAGGCAGCGGCTAAGTCGAGAGTTTTATTCTCCAATAAACGCTGCCTTATTATTGGTGATTGCAGGCCACTGATAAAAGCATCCCTGATGGACTCTTCACAATACTGAGCAGCTGTCACTGCTTGGAAGTGACAGTCCTTACCTAAGATTTTCAGTGCTTGAAAGTATTCCTCTAAGGACTCATCAATCTGCTGGCGGCGAGTTGCAAGGCGATAGCGTGCAAAGATTTCATTTGTAGGTTTAATATACTGAGACTTGAGGGTTTTGATAGCATCTTCGTAGGTATTACACTCAGAAATAGCCTCATATATCTTAGGTGACACAAAATTGATGAGCAGACTTAGTTTATCTAGATCTTCTTTAGGAAGGGCTCCCAAAAAGTTTTCGAAAGTCTTAAACCAGTGCTTCCATTCCTGAGCAGCCGTTGATAAGCTGGGGTCACAGTCTAGCCTCTCAGGTTTCAGTAAACGCTCCATGTTGTGATGTAGTCTAGCGCAGGATCACCACCAGGTAGCCCAGGATTCTATGTTCAATAAATTGTTGTGATAGAAACACAGGCCTTATCTCTAGGCTTTATTGAACATAGAATCTTCATAGTACTTCTGCAACAACAAAATATAATGACTAGTACATCTAATAATGGCTTCTACAGGGATGGTGATGTCTTGCATATGTCAAGAGAAAAGTTATAACTACAGGCCATATATTTAAACTCACCATGTAATCTGCATCGCTGATAAATGTATAAAGTATGAGAGAATCACACACCATGTGTTGGTGCCCATGACCACACCAAACTGTTGTTGTTGTTAAGGGCCCCTAGAGGTGGTGCAGTATTATCCTGCTGCTGCTCCTCACAGGACCAGTATCACTACAGTTTTGCAAATCTTTGCACTTTCTCTAGCTTCCTTACATGCTTGGCTAGGTGTGGGTTCCAAACTGGTGCTGCATACTCCAATATGAGCCTGACGCACACATTGTGCAGGGTCCTGAACAAGTCCTTATTAAGATGTTGGAATGCTGTTCTTAGGTTTGCTAGGCACCCATATGCTGCAGCAATTATTTAGTTGATGTGCACCTCCGGAGATGTGCCTGGTATTATACTCACCCCAAGATCCTTTTCCTTGAGTGAGGTTTGAAGTGCTGTGTACTCCAGCATGAGCCAGACGTACACAGTGTATAAAGTTTTGAACGATTCCTTACTGAGGTACCGGAACGTTATTATCAGGTTTGCCAGGCGCCCATATGCTGCAACAGTTATCTGGTTAATGTGTGCTTCTGGCAATGTACTTGGTATTATACTCACTCCTAGATCTTTCTCCTTGAGTGAGGTTTGCAGTCTTTGGCCTCCTAGCCTATACTCTGTCTTTGGTCTTCTTTGCCCTTCTCTGATCTTCATGACTGCATTTGGCAGGGCTAAATTCTAGGAACCAGTTGCTGGACCACGCATCCAGCCTGTCCAGGTCTCTTTGTAGACCTGTCTGGTCTGCATCTGATTTAATTCTCATCATTAACTTCACATCATCTGCAAACAGGGACACTTCTGAGTCTATCCCCTCCGTCATGTCATTCACATGTACCAAGAACAGCACTGGTCCCAGGACTGATCCCTGTGGGACCTTGCTCATCACAGGCACCCACTGTGATACCTCATCATGGACCATGACTCGCTGTTGCCTCCCTGTTAGGTATTCTCTGATCCATTGCAGTGCCCTTCCTGTTATATGTGCCTGATCCTCTAGCTTCTGTACTAATCTCCTGTGAGGAACTTTGTCGAAGGCCTTCTTGCAGTCCAATTATTATTATTATAATCAAGGGGGAAGCGCTAAACCCGGAGGATTATACAGCGCCTGGGGGGGGGGATGTGGAAGGCATTCAGGCTTAATTCGGGGAACTGGAGCACAGATCCAATTCCCTAAATCAAGAGCCCCTCACCAACATCAAGGAACCTTCCTTGAGGGGTCTTGCAGTCCAAGAAAATGCAATCAACCCATGCTCTCTTTCTCTCCTCAATGTGTACTCCTCTCATCTTACCAGATTCACTTTCTCCTAGTCTCATGGGTCCTGTTGCCTATTCTTAAAACTATTTCTTCATCAAGGTCATGTCACTTCCCAACCACCTTGAGACTAAAGAAATACTACCTGACACCTCAGCTGCATCTACTCTCATTGCCACCTCCCTAGTTAAGAACGATAATAAATTTGCTGAGTTAGGCATAAGAATTAACAAATGGGCATCAACACTGAAGTGTTTGCAATCTAAATGCTGCTAAAGTTAACCTATGACACTAAGCTTGACTCTATCATCATTACTGATTCTGTCATCATTGAAGACTCTTGACTCATATAATGACTCCAACATGCTCATTGGAGAAGCCAGGTATAGATACTCAAAAATCAGGGACAAAGGAATTAATGTACAATTGCTATGGATCCCATCACACATTGGATTACTCCTTCATGATAAAGTTGATATGTTAGCCAAGAAGAGTACCCAGAAGAAGAATGTAGAATATAACTTTGGTATATCTGTGTCTAGTAATAGGAATAATATTAGGGGAGAAGTAAATAACGAAAATGATTGTTATAGGAATGCAGTTAGAAGCCTGAGTAGATCTATAACCCACTATGATAACATGAATGTAGATAAGTACATGTATATTTATGGAGCAACGTGTAATGTGAACAGACTGGTGATGTTGTAGTGGCCAGGCTTAGGCTTGGTTACAGATACACTTCTGGCAGTTTGGGAGACACACAGATGATGATCAAACTAAATGCAAATTATGTGATCAGGCATATGGTCACTGTCTTGAACACTATGTGCTTAATTGTACACTTATTGAGGAATACAGAGACGGACAGTATAATAACCTATGTGACATGTCAAGATTTCTTATTAATGAAAATAAGATACCAGATATACCAAGCAAATTTCCTAAACTTGCTTGTAACAGATACCTGGAGTTTACCTGGAGAGAGTTTCGGGGGTCAATGCCCCCGCGGCCCGGTCTGTGACCAGGCCTCCTGGTGGATCAGCGCCTGATCAACCAGGCTGTTGCTGCTGGCTGCACGCAAACCAACGTACGAGCCACAGCCCGGCTGATCAGGAACTGACTTTAGGTGCTTGTCCAGTGCCAGCTTGAAGACTGCCAGGGGTCTGTTGGTAATCCCCCTTATGTGTACTGGGAGGCAGTTGAACAGTCTCGGGCCCCTGACACTTATTGTATGGTCTCTTAACGTGCTAGTGACACCCCTGCTTTTCATTGGGGGGATGGTGCATCGTCTGCCAAGTCTTTTGCTTTCGTAGTGAGTGATTTTCGTGTGCAAGTTCGGTACTAGTCCCTCTAGGATTTTCCAGGTGTATATAATCATGTATCTCTCCCTCCTGCGTTCCAGGGAATACAGGTTTAGAAACCTCAAGCGCTCCCAGTAATTGAGGTGTTTTATCTCCGTTATGCGCGCCGTGAAAGTTCTCTGTACATTTTCTAGGTCGGCAATTTCACCTGCCTTGAAAGGTGCTGTTAGAGTGCAGCAATATTCCAGCCTAGATAGAACAAGTGACCTGAAGAGTGTCATCATGGGCTTGGCCTCCCTAGTTTTGAAGGTTCTCATTATCCATCCTGTCATTTTTCTAGCAGATGCGATTGATACAATGTTATGGTCCTTGAAGGTGAGATCCTCCGACATAATCACTCCCAGGTCTTTGACGTTGGTGTTTCGCTCTATTTTGTGGCCAGAATTTGTTTTGTACTCTGATGAAGATTTAATTTCCTCATGTTTACCATATCTGAGTAATTGAAATTTCTCATCGTTGAACTTCATATTGTTTTCTGCAGCCCACTGAAAGATTTGGTTGATGTCCGCCTGGAGCCTTGCAGTGTCTGCAATGGAAGACACTGTCATGCAGATTCGGGTGTCATCTGCAAAGGAAGACACAGTGCTGTGGCTGACATCCTTGTCTATGTCGGATATGAGGATGAGGAACAAGATGGGAGCTAGTACTGTGCCTTGTGGAACAGAGCTTTTCACCGTAGCTGCCTCGGACTTTACTCTGTTGACGACTACTCTCTGTGTTCTGTTAGTGAGGAAATTATAGATCCATCGACCGACTTTTGATGTTATTCCTTTAGCGCGCATTTTGTGCGCTATTACGCCATGGTCACACTTGTCGAAGGCTTTTGCAAAGTCTGTATATATTACATCTGCATTCTTTTTGTCTTCTAGTGCATTTAGGACCTTGTCGTAGTGATCCAGTAGTTGAGACAGACAGGAGCGACCTGTTCTAAACCCATGTTGCCCTGGGTTGTGTAACTGATGGGTTTCTAGATGGGTGGTGATCTTGCTTCTTAGGACCCTTTCAAAGATTTTTATGATATGGGATGTTAGTGCTATTGGTCTGTAGTCCTTTGCTGTTGCTTTACTGCCCCCTTTGTGGAGTGGGGCTATGTCTGTTGTTTTTAGTAACTGAGGGACGACCCCCGTGTCCATGCTCCCTCTCCATAGGATGGAAAAGGCTCGTGATAGGGGCTTCTTGCAGTTCTTGATGAACACAGAGTTCCATGAGTCTGGCCCTGGGGCAGAGTGCATGGGCATGTCATTTATCGCCTGTTCGAAGTCATTTGGCGTCAGGATAACATCGGATAGGCTTGTGTTAATCAAATTTTGTGGCTCTCTCATAAAAAATTCATTTTGATCTTCGACTCTCAGTCTGGTTAGCGGCTTGCTAAAAACTGAGTCATATTGGGACTTGAGTAGCTCACTCATTTCCTTGCTGTCATCTGTGTAGGACCCATCTTGTTTAAGTAGGGGCCCAATACTGGGCGTTGTTCTCGATTTTGATTTGGCATAGGAGAAGAAATACTTTGGGTTTCTTTCGATTTCATTTATAGCTTTTAGTTCTTCCCGCGATTCCTGACTCCTAAAGGATTCTTTTAGCTTAAGTTCGATGCTTGCAATTTCTCTGACCAGTGTCTCCCTGCGCATTTCAGATATATTGACCTCTTTTAGCTGCTCTCTTATTCTTTTCCGTCGCCTGTAAAGGGAACGCCTGTCTCTTTCTATTTTACATCTACTCCTCCTTTTTCTTAGAGGAATAAGCCTTGTGCATACATCGAGTGCCACCGAGTTAATCTGTTCTAGGCATAAGTTTGGGTCTGTGTTGCTTAGTATATCTTCCCAGCTTATATCGGTTAGGACTTGGTTTACTTGGTCCCACTTTGTTTTTGTTATTGAAGTTGAATTTGGTGAATGCTCCCTCGTGACTAGTCTCATTTTGTCGGTCTGGGGCTCCTCGCATACATGTCTGAACCTCAATTATGTTGTGATCTGAGTATATTTTTTTGATATGGTGACATTTCTTATCATATTATCATTGTTAGTGAATATGAGGTCTAGTGTATTCTCCAGTCTAGTAGGCTCTATTATTTGCTGGTTTAAATTGAATTTTGTGCAGAGATTTAAAAGCTCGTGTGAGTGTGAGTTTTCATCAGAGCTGCCTCCTGGTGTTATTACTGCAACAATATTATTTGCTATATTCCTCCATTTTAGGTGCCTTAAGTTGAAATCCCCCAGGAGCAAGATGTTGGGTGCAGGAGCTGGAAGATTTTCCAGACAGTGGTCAATTTTTAACAGCTGTTCCTGGAATTGCTGGGATGTTGCATCCGGAGGCTTGTAGACTACCACAATGACTAGGTTTTGGTTCTCGACCTTTACTGCTAAAACTTCCACTACTTCCACTTCCACTAAGTGAACTGTAGATATGTACAGCGCTGTATAGCCCTTGTGGCTTAGCGCTTCTTTTGATTATAATAATAATAATAATAATAATAATGTAGATATGTAGATATAAACCCATAGGTATGCCTGTTAACCCTTTTGGGGCCTAGTTCCTAGGCCTTTTGTATATCAGTATGCTCTTGTGCTACCGTCCACAGGATGGATATGGGGTGCACAATAAACTAGCCTCAGGTAGTAGGTTGGTAGACAGCAACCACCCAGGGAAGTACTACTGTCCTGCCAGATGACTGTGAAACAGAAACCTGTAACTGTTTTGCATGATGGTAGGATTGCTGTTTTCTTTTTCTGTCTCATAAACATGCTAGATAACAGGGATATCTTGCTACTCCTACTTACACTTAGGTCACACTTCACAGACACGCACATGCATATATATATACATACATCTAGGTTTTTCTCCTTTTTCTAAATAGCTTTGGTTCTTTATTTCTTCTATTGTCCATGGGGAAGTGGAAAAGAATCTTTCCTCCGTAAGCCATGCGTGTCGTATGAGGTGACTAAAATGCCGGGAGCAATGGGCTAGTAACCCCTTCTCCTGTAGATATTTACTAAAAAAGAGAAGAAGAAAAACTTTATAAAACTGGCATGCTTAAATGTGCGTGGATGTAGTGCGGATGACAAGAAACAGATGATTGCTGATGTTATGAATGAAAAGTTGGATGTCCTGGCCCTAAGCGAAACAAAGCTGAAGGGGGTAGGGGAGTTTCAGTAGGGGGAAATAAATGGGATTAAATCTGGAGTATCTGAGAGAGTTAGAGCAAAGGAAGGGGTAGCAGTAATGTTGAATGATCAGTTATGGAAGGAGAAAAGAGAATATGAATGTGTAAATTCAAGAATTATGTGGATTAAAGTAAAGGTTGGATGCGAGAAGTGGGTCATAATAAGCGTGTATGCACCTGGAGAAGAGAGGAATGCAGAGGAGAGAGATTTTGGGAGATGTTAAGTGAATGTATAGGAGCCTTTGAACCAAGTGAGAGAGTAATTGTGGTAGGGGTCCTGAATGCTAAAGTAGGAGAAACTTTTAGAGAGGGTGTGGTAGGTAAGTTTGGGGTGCCAGGTGTAAATGATAATGGGAGCCCTTTGATTGAACTTTGTATAGAAAGGGGTTTAGTTATAGGTAATACATATTTTAAGAAAAAGAGGATAAATAAGTATACAAGATATGATGTAGGGCGAAATGACAGTAGTTTGTTGGATTATGTATTGGTAGATAAAAGACTGTTGAGTAGACTTCAGGATGTACATGTTTATAGAGGGGCCACAAATATATCAGATCACTTTCTAGTTGTAGCTACACTGAGAGTAAAAGGTAGATGGGATACAAGGAGAATAGAAGTATCAGGAAAGAGAGAGGTGAAGGTTTATAAACTAAAAGAGGAGGTAGTTAGGGTAAGATATAAACAGCTATTGGAGGATAGATGGGCTAATGAGAGCATAGGCAATGGGGTCGAAGAGGTATGGGGTAGGTTTAAAAATGTAGTGTTAGAGTGTTCAGCAGAAGTTTATGGTTACAAGAAAGTGGGTGCGGGAGGAAAGAGGAGCGATTGGTGGAATGATGATGTAAAGAGAGTAGTAAGGGAGAAAAAATTAGCATATGAGAAGTTTTTACAAAGTAGAAGTGATGCAAGGAGGGAAGAGTATATGGAGAAAAAGAGAGAGGTTAAGAGAGTGGTGAAACAATGTAAAAAGAGAGCAAATGAGAGAGTGGGTGAGATGTTATCAACAAATTTTGTTGAAAATAAGAAAAAGTTTTGGAGTGAGATTAACAAGTTAAGAAAGCCTAGAGAACAAATGGATTTGTCAGTTAAAAATAGGAGAGGAGAGTTATTAAATGGAGAGTTAGAGGTATTGGGAAGATGGAGGGAATATTTTGAGGAATTGTTGATGAAGATAGGGAAGCTGTGATTTCGTGTATAGGACAAGGAGGAATAACATCTTGTAGGAGTGAGGAAGAGCCAGTTGTGAGTGTGGGGGAAGTTCGTGAGGCAGTAGGTAAAATGAAAGGGGGTAAGGCAGCCGGGATTGATGGGATAAAGATAGAAATGTTAAAAGCAGGTGGGGATATAGTTTTGGAGTGGTTGGTGCAATTATTTAATAAATGTATGAAGAGGGTAAGGTACCTAGGGATTGGCAGAGAGCATGCATAGTTCCTTTGTATAAAGGCAAAGGGGATAAAAGAGAGTGCAAAAATTATAGGGGGATAAGTCTGTTGAGTATACCTGGTAAAGTGTATGGTAGAGTTATTATTGAAAGAATTAAGAGTAAGACGGAGAATAGGATAGCAGATGAACAAGGAGGCTTTAGGAAAGGTAGGGGGTGTGTGGACCAGGTGTTTACAGTGAAACATATAAGTGAACAGTATTTAGATAAGGCTAAAGAGGTCTTTGTGGCATTTATGGATTTGGAAAAGGCGTATGACAGGGTGGATAGGGGGGCAATGTGGCAGATGTTGCAAGTGTATGGTGTAGGAGGTAGGTTACTGAAAGCAGTGAAGAGTTTTTACGAGGATAGTGAGGCTCAAGTTAGAGTATGTAGGAAAGAGGGAAATTTTTTCCCAGTAAAAGTAGGCCTTAGACAAGGATGTGTGATGTCACCGTGGTTGTTTAATATATTTATAGATGGGGTTGTAAGAGAAGTAAATGCGAGGGTCTTGGCAAGAGGCGTGGAGTTAAAAGATAAAGAATCACACACAAAGTGGGAGTTGTCACAGCTGCTCTTTGCTGATGACACTGTGCTCTTGGGAGATTCTGAAGAGAAGTTGCAGAGATTGGTGGATGAATTTGGTAGGGTGTGCAAAAGAAGAAAATTAAAGGTGAATACAGGAAAGAGTAAGGTTATGAGGATAACAAAAAGATTAGGTGATGAAAGATTGAATATCAGATTGGAGGGAGAGAGTATGGAGGAGGTGAATGTATTCAGATATTTGGGAGTGGACGTGTCAGCGGATGGGTCTATGAAAGATGAGGTGAATCATAGAATTGATGAGGGGAAAAGAGTGAGTGGTGCACTTAGGAGTCTGTGGAGACAAAGAACTTTGTCCTTGGAGGCAAAGAGGGGAATGTATGAGAGTATTGTTTTACCAACGCTCTTATATGGGTGTGAAGCATGGGTGATGAGTGTTGCAGCGAGGAGAAGGCTGGAGGCAGTGGAGATGTCATGTCTGAGGGAAATGTGTGATGTGAATATAATGCAGAGAATTCGTAGTTTGGAAGTTAGGAGGAGGTGCGGGATTACCAAAACTGTTGTCCAGAGGGCTGAGGAAGGGTTGTTGAGGTGGTTCGGACATGTAGAGAGAATGGAGCGAAACAGAATGACTTCAAGAGTGTATCAGTCTGTAGTGGAAGGAAGGCGGGGTAGGGGTCGGCCTAGGAAAGGCTGGAGAGAGGGGGTAAAGGAGGTTTTGTGTGCGAGGGGCTTGGACTTCCAGCAGGCATGCGTGAGCGTGTTTGATAGGAGTGAATGGAGACAAATGGTTTTTAATACTTGACGTGCTGTTGGAGTGTGAGCAAAGTAACATTTATGAAGGGATTCAGGGAAACCGGCAGGCCGGACTTGAGTCCTGGAGATGGGAAGTACAGTGCCTGCACTCTGAAGGAGGGGTGTTAATGTTGGAGTTTAAAAACTGTAGTGTAAAGCACCCTTCTGGCAAGACAGTGATGGAGTGAATGATGGTGAAAGTTTTTCTTTTTCGGGCCACCCTGCCTTGGTGGGAATCGGCCAGTGTGATAATAAAATAAAATAAATAAAAAAAATAAACTAGCCACTTCAGTGGCAAAATCTAATCCAAATACCTGTTTCCTACCTCTCAAACATTGTTTTCTGTATGTAAAACTAAAGTTATTCTCTATAAAATGTATTTTTTATTAATATTTTCAGGTGTATGGAACAGATTAATTGGATTTACATTATTTCTTATGGGAAATATTGCTTCAGTTTTTGTACAATTCAGTTTTCGACAGACTTTCTGGAACGAATTAATCACAAAAACCGAGGTTCCACTGTATCTATAATAATACTTTATTTCTACAGGTACATGTACAACATATACATGCGTAGCTTACATTAAAGACATAATTCTATATAAAAACCTCCTTATTATGCAGTGTATTTTGGCCAAATTAGGTCAATTTTGTTCCCAGGATGCAACCCTCACCAACTATTAATCCTTGGTTACAAATAGGTCAGGTTAAGTAAGGACAGCAGGTGTCTTAAGGAAACAAGTGCTAAAGTTTCCACCCGTACTGGGGATCGAACCATGGGCCTCAGCATGTGAGCTGAGTGCTCTACCAATCAATCTACTGTCTACCTCTGAAGTAGGACAGCCCAAAGAAAGGAAACACATTTGCTATCATTCATCCTATCTTGTTGGCAGTAGGTCACAATTGTTAACAGAAAAAAATTACCTGGAGTTTACCTGGAGAGAGTTCCAGGGGTCAACGTCCCCGCAGCCCGGTCTGTGACCAGGCCTCGTGATGGATCAGGGCCTGATCAACCAGGCTGTTACTGCTGGCTGAATGCAATCCAACATATGAGCCACAGCCCGGCTGGTCAGGTACCGACTTTAGGTGCTTGTCCAGTGCCTGCTTGAAGACAGCCAGGGGTCTATTGGTAATCCCCCTTATGTATGCTGGGAGGCAGTTGAACAGTCTTGGGCCCCTGACACTTATTGCGCTGTCTCTTAACGTGCTAGTGACACCCCTGCTTTTCATTGGGGAGATGTTGCATCGTCTGCCGAGTCTTTTGCTTTCGTAGCGAGTGATTTTCGTGTGCACGTTTTGTACTAGTCCCTCTAGGATTTTCCAGGTGTATATAATTATGTATCTCTCCCGCTTGCATTCCAGGGAGTACAGGTTCAGGAACTTCGACAAAAGAATAAAAAAAGACTCTTCTTTAATGAGAATGTAACACCTAAAACTTAATTGCTTCTGTAGCTAGAAATAGATTAGCACAAATAGGTAATTCTGCATTCTTTTAACCTTAAGCTGTCCAAACATCTACGTTGACGTGCGTGGCATTCTGATCTAGATCTACGTTTCTTAACATAAGAAAGCATGTAAAATCGGACGTAGATCTACGTCCAGAGCGCTACACATGTCAATGCAGAGCTACGTTTGGACAGTTTAAGGGTTAATATGCCAAAATTTTATAGGGAGCTAAAAAATCTTAAAACAAATTGTTACAAATTATTTATTACAGAACTTTGTACATAAATTTTTAATACAGTACATGGCAATAAAAAAAATTACAGCACAATGCATGTTCATGATGTATAAGTGAAATTTACTTCATGTTACTACAGCAACAATCAAAGAATTTGATAAACTTTTACTGTTATTAATATTTCATATCTACATAATAGGCTTTCATCAAAATTATGAAAATTTAAAAAAATATATCCTTTTATCATTTTAAATCTTTATAGCATACTGCATTATTCCATTTGCTGGGGAAGTGGAACAGAGTTCTTCCTCTGTAAGCCATGCGTGTCGTAAGAGGCGACTAAAATGCTGGGAGCAAGGGGCTAGTAACTCCTCCTGTGTACATTACTAAAGTTAAATAGAGAAACTTTCATTTTTCTTTTTGGGCCACCCTGCTTCAGTGGGATATAGCCAATTTGTTGAAAGAAGATTATGTAAAATTTTAATCTTATTTTTAATGAAATGGTAATCTGACCATATAAGAGAAAACAATTTTGCATGAATGCCAATCTATACTCCTGTTAACACAAATGTCACTGAAAACAAAATTTGGCACTTTACAACTACTTAAAATAGCATTCTGTGCAACTAAAGTTAATGTTAAATAATTCCAAACCAAAGAATGTCCTATAATCAAAACCAGTCACAGGCACACATCAGCTGGCCAAGTGTAGCCTAATGAAACAAATTTACATTTAAATTTACATTTAATATTAGTAAGACTTTTTATGCAGTGTTTGGGAATAAATAAAAAAAATACTGTATTCAACTAAACATAAGGTTTAATAATATACACATTGAAAGACAAGATGAGGGAAAATTCTTAGGTATAGTATACACCCTGACAGCAAACTAAAATTCAACACTCACATCCAGTATATATATCTAATAAAATTTCTATAAAAGTTGGCATTCTTTAAGAAATACATTTTCATGTACTGTATCTCATACAAGATTATTCACTCTTATTTATCTCCCTATCCTTACCCCACTTATGGTACATATGCATAGGGATCTACAACAAAAGATCACCAAAAACCCACTGCAGCTCAACAGAAACCTGCTATTAAAATGATCAGTAATCAGGTTACAGACAACATATACCCATACTACTCTCAAAAGTTTAATTTACTGTACTCAACATACAAAACATCCATACTTGCTAATGAGTACCAAATAAGCAGAACAGTCGATACAAATTTTAACTGTCCTAAAGCTCATCTTAGAGAGCTGCAACAGAATGATACAAGTAAATCCCATGTGTTTAATGTTGCAGAAATAATACAGTGGTACCTCGGAATACGAACAGCACAAAACTCGAACAATTATTATTATTATATTTTTTTTTTATTATCACACCGGCCGATTCCCACCAAGGCAGGGTGGCCCGAAAAAGAAAAACTTTCACCATCATTCACTCCATCACTGTCTTGCCAGAAGGGTGCTTTACACTACAGTTTTTAAACTGCAACATTAACACCCATCCTTCAGAGTGCAGGCACTGTACTTCCCATCTCCAGGACTCAAGTCCGGCCTGCCGGTTTCCCTGAATCCCTTCATAAATGTTACTTTGCTCACACTCCAACAGCACGTCAAGTATTAAAAACCATTTGTCTCCATTCACTCCTATCAAACACGCTCACGCATGCCTGCTGGAAGTAAGTATGTATGTAAGTGTAAGTGTATTTATGTAAGTGCTTTTGTAAGTGTATTTTTGGGGGTCTGAAATGGATTAATCTAATTTACGTTATTCCTTATGGGAAAAAATTCGTTTGGTATCGGCATGAACAGCTGTCTGGAACGAATTAAGTGTGTATCCCGAGGTACCACTGTATATGTATAAATAAAAGGCCCCAAAATATGGAAAACACTACCAGAAGATTCTTGAAGTTCCTTATCGGCTGTTTCAAAATAGTTAAAAAAAAAAAAAAAAAAAAAAAAAAAAAAAAAAAAAAAAACTACATTTGCTTTAAATTTATGTTTACCTGGAGAGAGTTCCGGGGGTCAATGCCCCCGCGGCCCGGTCTGTGACCAGGCCTCCTGGTGGATCAGAGCCTGATCAACCAGGCTGTTACTGCTGGCTGCACGCAAACCAACGTACGAGCCACAGCCCGGCTGATCAGGAACCGACTTTAGGTGCTTGTCCAGTGCCAGCTTGAAGACTGCCAGGGGTCTGTTGGTAATCCCCCTTATGTATGCTGGGAGGCAGCTGAACAGTCTCGGGCCCCTGACACTTATTGTATGGTCTCTTAACGTGCTAGTGACACCCCTGCTTTTCATTGGGGGGATGTTGCATCGTCTGCCAAGTCTTTTGCTTTCGTAGTGAGTGATTTTCGTGTGCAAGTTCGGTACTAGTCCCTCTAGGATTTCCCAGGTGTATATAATCGTGTATCTCTCCCGCCTGCGTTCCAGTAAATACAGGTTCAGGATCCTCAAGCGCTCCCAGTAATTGAGGTGTTTTATCTCCGTTATGCGCGCCGTGAAGGTTCTCTGTACATTTTCTAGGTCAGCAATTTCACTTGCCTTGAAAGGTGCAGACTGAATATAAATATCAAATACATCTAATGCATTCAAAACCATGCATCTGTTATCCCTATTTTATTTTTCTAAAACTCTTAATAATTACATGTACTATAAAAGTAAAAGAAGGTCTTAGCAATGTGTGATGTCACAATGATTGTTTAACATATTTATGGATGGGGTCGTATAAGCAGCGAATACTAGTGTGTTGGGAAGAAAGGTGTAGGATTAAAAGACAGTGAATCTGATACAAAGTGTGAGTTATCACTGATGCTCTTTACCTATTGCACAGATTTTAGGGAAATTCTGAAGAGAAGCTTCAAAGGTTGGTGGATCAATTTGAAAGGGTGATATAAAAGAAGGAAATTAAAAGTGAACATAAAAAAGTGCAAGGTGATGAGAGTAACAAGAACTACAAGCAATCTGAGACTGGATATCAGAGTGGAGGGAGTGTGAAAGCAGCAAATGTATATAGATATATGGGAGTAGACATATTGGCAGACTGATTTTTGAAAGAAGAGGTAAAGCATAGAATAGACATGGGGAAAAAAAAAAGGTAGATCTTTCTTTCTTTCAACACACTGGCCGTATCCCACCGAGGCGGGGTGGCCCAAAAGGAAAAACGAAAGTTTCTCCTTTTACATTTAGTAATATATACAGGAGAAGGGGTTACTAGCTCCTTGCTCAAAAAGGTAGATACCTGTTGAAAAAAAAAGTTTATCTATGTTGAAAAAAAAAACCTGAAATACCCACACTTTTATATGGGTGTGAGGCATAAACTTTAAATGATGCAGCAAGGAGGAGGCTGGAGGCAGAGATGTCATGTTTAAGAGTAATGTGTGGTGTGAATGTTATGAATAGATTTTGAAGCACAATACGACACCCATATTGGAGGGTTCGGTTATCTGCTGTTCACGGTGGCCCAAAAATATTAAAAGGGGAGCAGAATTTTACTAAGAAAATTTTAACAAGGTGGTATAAAGTGCATACTAGAAGATTCATGAAGGTTGCCCAAAAATAAGAATAGAATAAAATAAAATAATGATACGTATTTGATATGGCAACACCTTGGTAAAATTTGTGACAGATTGTTAATGTTTAGGATGTTATAGTTGACTTTACATAAACAAGGGTAAAGACAAACTGTTAGAAGGAATTGGACAATATATCATTATTTTGTATAATCAAAAATTCTTAATTTTTTGGGGAGTGTTTTAAAATAAATAAAAAATCAGTAAAGGCCATTACAAATTCCCTTCATGAGATTGTAAAAAAGCATGATTCCTTCCTTTCCTCAATCTCTCCTTAGTATAAAACACTGATTTTCCACCACTTCTACTCCTCTTTGCATCCCTTCCTAACTGGTCAACTGCCTAACACAATGTCACAATGCCTACACCATCACATCACTTCTTCTCATCATAGGCATTGTATCATCATCATATCACAGTGACAATAAAGAAGTGATAAGCCACTGAGTACCCACAATAGGCTAAGAAATATTTTAATTAAGGGGGAGGTAGTTGAGCTAGGATGGGTGGGTATGAAAACCATTGAAAATATTTGGAAAATGAGTTCATTGCACTGCTGACCTTGCCACTTGCAGGGCAGTTGCTGCTGCTTACACTCAAGCTGTATCCCTTCAGGGTGGGGAATTTTATAGTCTACAGGTGACGCTACTCTTCCACGATGTCATATCATGTGAAGATCAAACCTAAAAGTTCCGTGGCAAATGATGCTTTCAAACCTGCACTTGCGGCTGCCCTTAAAAGCAGCCTGCAGGTCAAGTCCTTTGGCACTGTGTCCCTCAAAGATGCCTTCCTAGTCACCTGTACCTGTAATGAAGAGGCCAAAAAATCCTGACCCCTACTGCTATCAAGACTCAACCATCATGGCATTGTAATTTCCAATTCTCCTTACTTGAAGGTGAAATGTTCTGTCTGCGTGAAATTACTTGACAGGGTTATCACAGACCTCTCTAACGAAGAACTCAAGTCATCCATTGAGGACCAGGATGTTTGGGCCCTTGTGGACATCATCACGAAGATACCCAACACCTCCTCTATGCTTAAGGTCAACTTTATGGACATTGCTATGGCTGTCCAAGCTCTATCTGACAGACTGGACATTTCCTACTACTTTGTACACCCTAGCCACATCGAGCCTGAATGCTTTAAATATATCTCTTCCAGCTGGACCTGTTATTCCTACAAGAAATAACAGGTCCAAGGAATATTATTATTATTATAATTATAATCAAAAAGAAGCGCTAAGCCATAAGGGCTGGTCCAAGGAATAACCACCAAGGACTGCCACATCAAGGACAAGAAAATCTGTTCTACTTATGTGAACAATGGACATGACCACAGATCTGGCACCACCACTACTGCTCCTATTTGTCTTAACTGCAAGAGTAATCACCATACTCTTGCAGCTAAATGTCCGGTAAGAAAGGAAATCTTGTCCAAGAAGATCAAAGAAGACAACTTTTAACTCTCCAACATATGTTGCTAAGTGAAACTACAGACTGATACCACCAAGATCCTCCAGGCCACACAACAGACACCTCCATCCAGCAACCCATTCTCTCCACTTCCTGACGGTGCTCACTCAAAAGAAGGGTTGTTGAGGTGCTTCGGGTATTTAGAGGATGGAACAGGACAGGATGAAGAAAAGGTTTTATAAATCTGGAGTGGAAGGGATGGAGGGAGGGCAACAAGGAGGTATTGAGTATTAGTGACTTTTGAATCCACAGACTTATGTGATATGTTAGATGGGAGTGAATGGAGACATGTGGTATTCATGCCTTGACATGCTACTGAAGTATAAGCATAATAACATTTATGAAGAGATTCAAGGAAACTGGTGAGCTGGACAAGAGTCCTGGAAATGGAAAGGCCAGGATAGTGCTTGCACTTTAAATGTGGGGAAGGGATGCTGCATTTTGGAGGGTTATTTAAATTATGTTGTCTGCACACTTCTGGAAAGGCAGCCATTAAATGGGGTGATGGTGAATGTGTTTTTTCGGATCAACCTACCTCAGTTGAAGATGGCTGGTGTGTTAAAAAAAATTAAAACTAAAACTGTCAGGTTTGTATTACTGTCTTTTCATATTGCCTTTACTGTTTTAAAAATACAGTACTGTAATAGTTTTGTTACTAAAAATCCTCTGGAGGGAGGCTCCTTAATACCAGTGAGTCTTCTGAGCTAAGGACATCAACTTGGCTTTTCTCTTATTGGACTAAACTTGACTTCCACCTATTTCCTAGACATTATGACTCTGGGTTTATTGTTACTTGCTTATTAAAATAAGTGTCCTGTAGCTTGATCGCAAGCACACTCGGCTCACACACTGAGGTTCGGAGTTCGAATTCCCAATACGGCTGAAAAACATTAGGATGTTTCCATAAGACACCTGCTGTCCATGTTCACCCATCAGTATAAAATGGGTACCTGGGTGTTGGTCGATTGGTGTGGGTCACATCCTGGGACGAAATTGACCTAATTTGCCCGAATTGCTCTGCATAACAAGCGGCTTTCTACACAGTATGTCAATGATGTTGGCTAGGCCTGTATACCTTGTACATGTACTTGTAGAAATAAAGAAATTATTAAATTATTAAAATTAATAAAAATGAAATGTTACCTAACATAAAGATTATATTTAATACCTTTTCTTCAGACAACTAAATTACATTAAACTAAGCATTCAAATAATTTAACTTCAACTATACAATGCAAGTGGTTTTAAGTCCTAGTTATAGTCAACCCAAAATGCTCTGCATACTGTACACTTGTGTTTAGTGTTCTCTTAGGAAAGTACTATACCTGGAGGGTGTTCTGGGGGGTCAATGCCCCCATGGCCCAGTCCATGACCAGGCCTCACAGTGGATCAGGGCCTGATCAACCAGGCTGTTACTGCCAGTCACATGTAATCCAATGTATGAACTGCAGGCCAGCTGGTCAGGTACTGATTTTAGGTGTCTGTACAACTCCTTCTTGAAGACAGACAGGGGTCTATTGGTAATGACTCTTATGTATGCTGGGAGGTAGTTGAACAGTCTTGGGCCCCACACTCTTAATGTGTAATCTTTCAGTGTACTCATAGCACCCCTGCTTTTCATTGGGGGTAATGTTGCACTGCCTGCCGAGTCTTGCTTTCACTGCACAAAGCTTGTTACATCACTATGGCCATAACACTTATGTCAGGGTTTTTTAACGGAGTATCCATACCCCTTGGAGGTATGAGAACCAAATAATAGTGGTATAGGACTCAATCCGTGAACAAGTGTAAATAAAAGTTGTTGTTAGATTATTTAGCTATCTATATATAAAGTAAAACCAAGCTATTGACTTCCTTTGAAGTTATACTGGTACCTAATAGAACCGGTGGCGATGATGATGAAATTTTGAGAGTCTGTCGAAGGGGGTATGGGGACATGTTAGGCAAACCACTGGAGGTCTACAACCACAAAAATGTTAGGAACCCGATTTGGATGATTAATGCCATGGGAAAAATACCCCTCCTCATTTTTTAAATTATTTCTTTTTTTTTTTTTACATATATGGATATATTTAAATCAGGTATACAACACTGCAGCAATGCAATGTTTAAATGTTTAACGTTAAACAGTATAGTGGTAAGAACAACTGTATGTGTAGCCTACTCCCATGTAGAACTTTTATACTCCGATGTGCTTATACATAGTATTATTAAAACCTACTTATGGTATATTACTGAAAAGTACTTGTATTTCTACAGTAATATTAAAACCAAATATTAAATTTAATTACTGTATACCTACAGGGATTCATTACTCAACCATCTCCAACAAAGACTATCTTTTTATTTGGTTGTTCTAGTGTAGTATTGTTACTCATCGTGTATGCACCTCCAATACACTGTTCTGCATTTTTATAATGTACATACTTTAGTTAAATCTTTTGTTTTTCTTTTTACGTCACCCTGCCTTGGTGGGATATGGCTGGTTTGATGAAAAAAAAATCCTTAGTCAAATTATTTTCTCAAGTCTACCATGATTTACCACCTTGCTATTTATAAACTTTCACTTTCAAGTTCTAGCAGGCTTTTCTATTACTGCCAAAATTAATTTACTGACATGACTTATTAACCCTTCCAGGGTCCAGAGGTCAAATTTCAAAGTGCGCACCAGGGTCCAAGAATTTAAAAAAAAAATTTTTTGTTATTTTTTCTTTTTCTGAAGGTAATAAAATAAAAAGCACGAAATGTGATGGAAAATTGATGAAATTATGCTCTCACGAATTTTGATGTCTCAGCAATATTTACGCACTGGCGATTTTGCCGACTTTCGACTCCCATTTTAGGCCAATTACATTATTCCAGTCGACCAAATTCTTAGCTATTTCACTAGTATTACTTCTATTCTATCGATTGAGCACAAGAATTCGCCAAGTCAACTGTTCCAACTACAAAATAGTGATCGGAATTTGGTAATTTGGCTAATTTAATGCAGAGTTCAAAATACAGTGGACCCCCGCTTAACGATCACCTCCCAATGCGACCAATTATGTAAGTGTATTTATGTAAGTGTGCTTGTACGTGTATGTTTGGGGGTCTGAAATGGACTAATCTACTTCACAATATTCCTTATGGGAACAAATTCGGTCAGTACTGGCACCTGAACATACTTCTGGAATGAAAAAATATCGTTAACCGGGGGTCTACTGTATTCCAGTTTCAAAATAGGGTCCAGAATAAATAATGCAGGCATTCCTGGCACTAAACTAACATTTCCTCTGTTCATTAGTTATGCTTTCAGGCTTTACAAATGAATTCCATTTTGATTTTTTATTCACATAATAAATTTTTATTCAAACCAAAAAATAAAAGTGTTACTGTAATGCAATATCGTAATAATTGTATAAATAATATCACCATATTTGTGAACATATATTAGACCCAACAGCTGGAGTGGATTAGACGTGTGAGGTCATTTGTTAACTCTTGAACATTGGCAAAACTTTAACATTTCCATTACTCTGAGCTCAGTTTCAAGCCATTTTCAGTACTATAACCAATCAAAATCATCTCTATTTCTGTAATATATCTTCCATTCTATCAAATGAGAACAAGAAATCGCAAATAAACTATAAAAACATACGAAAAAACGCTGCAAAGTCGCTGTTTTAATCGAAAATTACGGTCTCAGTTATTTTTCTCTCATTATGCACTGTGTGCTGCAGGATTTGTTTTATGTGATGCACACATACCACATAGATGTATTCTCTCATATCTAGGCCCAAATTTACCGCTCACAGCTTATCAGAGTGAGCTGAGCTCATGCCGTAGATCTACAGTTTGGACCCTCAACTCAAAGCCGTAGAACTATGGCACGGACCCTGAAAGGGTTAAAATACAATTAATAATATATAGTCTGAGTAATACTTCACACAGCCAAATAGCAAGATGAATTACTGGTAACACAGTAAGGTTATAAATATATACATAAATGGCACAACACATTGAACAATTAATTGTAGACAAAATTGTAGACTAAATGAATTTTTTCTAACATTCTAAATTATAAAAATTAAATTCTTTAATTTTGTTGATATCTATAAATATGTATTTTTATTTATTTGTTTTGTATAGAGAAAAATAGTGTCCCTGCTTCTCAATGAGTTGTTGATGTGTTCCAGCTTCCACCACTTGGCCTCCTTGAACCACTGCAATAGTGTTAGCATTCTGGATGGTTGACAAGCGATGGGCAATGACAATACTAGTGCGGCCCTTCTGGGCATGCTCTAAGGCTTCCTGGACAACCTGGAATAAAAAGAATATCAAATCTATGATGGATGACTGAAACTAGCTGCCACCATCTGTAACTTATTTGAGCTATTTATAATCTTATTCATTTACCAATTCCTTATGTAAAAGTAATGCCTGACATAGTCTGCCCAATGGAAAAGTGTAGTAATTATAAAAACAGTCTTCTAAAAGAAAAAAAATGGCAAAAAATTGAACACTTACCTTCTCGCTTTCAGTGTCCAAAGCAGAGGTAGCTTCATCAAGCAACAGCACAGTTGGGTTTCTTACCAGTGCTCGTGCTATAGCAATCCGTTGCTTCTGACCACCAGATAACTGGGTTCCCTTTGCACCAACTCTTGTGTTATAACCCTAAAATATATAGTACATACTGTATATCTCTTCATTTACTGCTATATCCAATAAGCTTCATTCTGTATTATGTATCTAAGAAGTACAGTACTACTATAATTTTTTCCTGAA
This sequence comes from Cherax quadricarinatus, assembly GCF_038502225.1. NCBI lineage: Eukaryota > Metazoa > Arthropoda > Malacostraca > Decapoda > Parastacidae > Cherax > Cherax quadricarinatus. The sequence goes on along the minus strand of NC_091337.1, from coordinate 11,032,194 downwards.
TGAAATGTCATCTAAAATAAAGACTTGGTCTTTCTTACACATCTCTCTCAGCATGGCCAACATGACAGGGCATGTGGCAGGCTAGCTGTGGGATTTTCAAGGATAGCGTCTGATCAAAGAAGCTGACCAAGTCACGAATGAACAGGACTCGGTGTGAATGCTTTGGGAAGATTCCAGAGCAGTGAGAGGACATCCCAATGCATCGTTTCAGCGTAAATAGTGGAAGTGTTGTGCAGTTTGTGAGGGTTGGGTGTGATGTTGAGAGTGTCCAGGTCAGGACCAGTCAGTGCCGCCTCCTCCTCTATGCCGCCAGGGGGGGGAGGGGGTGGGGTGTGTGGGTGAACATGAAGGGAACACTGGTTTTGGGGAGTCACATGCCCATATCTTTCATGATGTGCATAGGAAACAAATAAATGTGTTTGTTATAGGCAGGACAATGTGAACAACAGTGCACAGTCAGTGTGTAGGGAAGTGCCCCTCACCCCCCTCCCCAGGCTTGCCCAGTGTGTAGTAAACAGTGACCCTCTCATAACCCCTCTCCCCTGCGCCTCAACCATTCAACTCCCCCGCCTCATCCACCCAACTCCCAGCACCACCCCAACTGTAGAGGGTACTTTTCCCCTCCCAGCCCACAATGTCAGTGATGGCACAGGGTGTGTCAGGCTCATGGGAACAACCACTGCTGGGACAGCGCCGTGGAGTTCGACCATGAGGCAACTGTCAGGTGTGCCACAGACAGTGTGCACTCAGTTCCTCAAGCTTCAACATTCGTGCACACGGTGGATATCTGGGCACCCAGAGGGCTCCAGGTGGGAACAGTCCCTCCCAGCAGACAGAGGTGACAGCAGCCGCGCCTTCACCTTTATAGAGGGCCTGGGATCTGCAATCAAATTGGCGTCCACCAGGACATTGACACGTCCCCAGGGCAGCTCTCCCTCGGGCTGCTAGCGGAGTCGCTGACTTCTTGGATCTCTTGGGGAGGGTCGATGGTGCTCCTGCAAGCAGAAGATCCTGGCACAACCTGCTGCTGTTTGCAATGGCTGTCTGACTGTCCTGTCGAGGAGGGACAGGCACCTAGCAACATCTGTTGTTGGGGCCATGGATGCATTCTCTAGAATGTTTTTTAATTACTCATTACTCTGTAATTTGTTCATGATTGTAACCATTTATGGACGTGTTTATGATTCGTTACTTTTGTAACTTGTCATGATTGTGACCAGCTCTACCTGGAGCTCATTACCTTTGTAACTTGTCATGATTGTGACCAGATCTAGTTCATTACCTTTGTAACTTGTTCAGCGATCAAAACTTTGGAGTCCAGTCCCTCGACCAATTATGTACCTCTGTAATCTTTTGACAACCGCCCACAGGATGGGTATGGGGTGCATAATAAAGATATTAAACTAAACTCTTTCTTACATGTTGTTATATCCACTAGAAGCTTGTATAAATTAAATTGTGTAAAACATTAAAGTTATACTGACAATCAAACAGTCTTAAGATATATGACTAGGGAAATGTTATAAAAAGCTCTTTAAAATGTATGTTAGGTTAAAACTGAAATATGAGGCAGTGATGTGGTATCTGCACCAAAAGAACATTGTGGACATCCTAGAAAAGTTCAGACAAACTATGAAATAGGAAGGCCTTTGCTTCTTTACTGTGTTTGGCAGTATGTCATATGGATCAACTTTCCAATCCTTTTCCCACAAGAGGTAACCATGCCAATCACCAAAGGAAGAAGGAAATAAGGTTCCCATGATAATCACATGTAAGACAATAAAAAGATAAGAAAGAAAAGATGATAATTTCCTAGCACTATCAACATTTGTAAACACAGGAGTCATACCCAAAAGGATAAAGAAAACATTATTGTATAGAGTGGTTGACCAATGGCATGAGATAAAAAAGTAGCAAGTGACAATAATTGCAAATCGAAAAAAAAAAAAATTAAATTAAATACTGAAGACTGGACACCAAAAGCAAGGTTCTTAAAAGTACAAATACCTGGCAAGTAATTATAAATGTTAATTGTAACTCCCTTCCCTCAATGCAGTGCGACACACACTTTGGTGTTCAATTTACTTCATGTATAAAGTTTGTCCTTATGTGGTGTTTTAAGTCATCTTTCTTGACAGTCCCTGTCAAATGTTCCCCCTATAAGTATCACTCACTGATGCCATACTAAAGACTTCCTTTGTCAAAACTGATTTAGTATTACTAAAGAATAAAATTTCCAATTGTAATTACATATCTATAATTTATTGTAGCATTAATTAATATCATAAAAATTAAAAAATAAACTTACATTTGGTAGAGACTCAATAAATGAATGAATGTTGGCTTGTCTGGCGGCATCAACAATTTCATTGTGTCCAATTTCCCGACTATTGTCGCCATATGCAATATTCTCGGCAATTGTAAGATCAAAGAGCACAGGTTCCTGAGATACCAGACCAAGCTGGTTTCTTACCCAGCCAACATTCAGGGCTTGTATGTCCTCACCACTAATATACTGCACATAAGAAAATGAATATTACAATTACTGAAGAAAGGTATGGTGATACTGACAAGATGTGGAAGACACTTATGTAAATATCCTGAGCTGTACATAAAGTGTCTTTTTTCCACAATATAATTATCAAAATTTCTTATGAAAAATATGTATCTTAATACTGTATCTTTACTGAAAGAAAAATTAACACTTGTAATATGAAGAAAATACTGTACTGGAGTAAAAGCTTTTATCAGAGGGTAAATGAAGCAAACATTTTCAAGGAACTATGTAGCATCTCATTGCCACAGTGGTAATGAGTATTAAAAAATGCTGTACCTCTATTTACATTTTTTTTTTTTTTTTTCCAACAAGTCGGTCGTAGAATAAAATTAAGACAATATTATACTGAAAAAAAAACTTACTTCCTAGCTTGTGTAGCTTATTGGTTAGTACTCCATTTAAAACTAAAAGGACCCAGGTTCAACTCTGGTATGGAAAAGTTTCCTTACACCTGTTGCCCCAGGTCACCTTGTAGTAAATAGATACTGCACTCAAAGTGTTAGTTGATGCAAGTTACACTACAAGAAAGGACCTCACTGGAAATAATGCAAACCACTTTGCTTTCTTGGGTTATCCTGGGTTAATAAAGCTCAGAATGTCTTTTTTTCCTCACAATAAAAGTGCTGAAAGCAATGACAAAATTTTCCATACATCTGCACTTTCTTTATGCAAATAAATAAGTTTTTCCCTTCAGAAAAAACAACTCAGTATGTAGAATTGTGTATTTCTCAAGCATTCCTTAAAATTTTTAAATACATAAAGTTCTTTGAAATTACTAAAATTTTAAATGTGGCAACTCAATCAAGGATGGGGAGTTTGCAAATATAAAAAGACATTAACAAAACTCGGTCAAAATAAGATACTTACAACTTTTCCTTTTTTTGCATCATAAAACCTCTCCAATAAGCTAATGATGGTAGATTTGCCACACCCTGAGCTTCCCACCAGGGCTAAAGTTTGTCCACGTTCTACTTTAACATCCATCCCTGTCAATATGGGTATATCAGGTCTTGTCGGGTAAGAGAAATGCACGCCACGTAGCTCAATGTTTGTTACAGGACCACTCTGGGGGAAAGAAAAATAGTTGAATAAGGATAAAATCTCAAAACTAAATCAACTATGGTGATTGCTGGCATGAAAAAATTATAGTAATGAAGAAGAGTTGGGCAGTGTTGCAGAACTAGGATGAGGTGTTATTATTACTGTTTAATTTTTTTAACACACTAGCCATCTCTCACTGAGGCAGGGTGACCAGAGAAAGAAAAACTTTTGCCATCATTCATTCACACTATCACTGTTTTGCCAGAGGAGCCAAGATACGACTGTTTAGATGTCCCTCTCAACAGCAAATATCCCAAACCCCCCCCTTTAGAGTGCAGGCACTGTACTTCCCACCTCCAGGACTCAAGTTCTTGGGAAATGCCAAACCTGTTGAATGGCAGAAAATCAGGTTTTATCCATTGGGGGGAAAGGGGGGGTAGTTCAATAACTTGGATCAAGAGACCTTCACCAGAATAGAGGAACCTCCCCTTGAAGGGAATGAGGTGGTACTCATGCAGGACAGTACATGACTATCATAAGAGGGCATGTTGCCAAAATACAGATACAGTGGTACTAGTGTATTAATAACAATTATAAATGCTCTTTATCATAGTCCTCTTTCCTTGGGTAGTTCCTGGACTAGGATTTTATGTCTTCCATGACTCCTTGTAAAGGAAGATATTTTCCATCTATATACTCTAGCTTCTGAAAAAATAAAATCAGTGCGTATAATCAAATTTAAAAACTATATTGTATCAGACATTAAAATCTATTTTGTTGTGCTCAGAAGTATCACTAATTCTATATTCCAGCCCAAACATTGCCAAGGAGCTTCTTCTATCACATTTAATACAAAGTGCCTGGTGCATAAGGTTACTTTATAAAACAGTACAATAGATACCAGAGAGATTACCCTGTTCACAACACACCAGGGGATCACATTGTTTAAAGAAGTAGCCAGGAGATTACATTGTTTACAGCAGTCACCAGAGTGATTACTCTGCTCATGGCCCCTTGCAGAGTAATTTTGATCATGATATCCATGCACTTCTGGCAATACTGTATATCTACTGAAAGGGTGGTGGTGAATGTTTTCTACTCTGGGGTCAACTACCTTGAGGAGAAACTAACTACCAGTGTCATAAAAAAATTGCATATGTAAACATCCCCACATATGAGAGTTAATGAGTCTCAACACAAATGAGGACTGCCTTATATCAGTACCTTTAGACATGCAAGCCCAATGCCCATGAGTACAGTGAGGTCTATATTTGAGTCCCTAGGCAGCTGTGAAATTTAGCATCAACTGATTGAGCAAGTCAGCATTCCCAAGAAACTGGCATATTTACCAAATTATTTACAAGCTAGCATGGCCACAATTTCAAGATGCCGGTTTTTAGTGTTTACTGGAATAAAAAATTGAACCCATTAAGTGTTACTCACACCAAGAGAGGTTGACCCACAGGAGAATACATATTCACTGCCACTCATTCAATAAGTATCTTGCCAGGACTGTACAGATATCACAGTTCTTCTTTGAAACTGCAACATACCTATCCTTCAAATAGTGATGCAGTGTCCAAAAGTTATATACTTAAAATTGTGACATACCCATTTTTGTGCTCTCTCAGAAATACAACAGAATACCATCAATTATCATTCATATCTTATCAGCCCACTACAGCTGGTGACCTGAAGTTATGTTTGTACATATTACACTTCAGATGTGCCTCGTATTACATACAGTTACCTTTGAAACTAGTTAATAATGCATTTTCATTTATTTGGCTACTAATTTTACTAATATATTCTAACATTCATCAGGTGATTTTGAAATTTCTCATGACTCTTTCAATAACTTACCAACATAATTTTTTTTTTCAACAAGTCAGCCATCTCCCACTGAGGCAGGGTGACCCAAAAAGAAAGAAAATCTCCAAAAAGGAAATACTTTCATCATCATTCAACACTTTCATACATAATCACTGTCTTTGCAGAGACACTCAGATACAACAGTTTAGAAGTCCCTCCAAACTTTCAATATCCGAAACCCCTCCTTTAACCCTTTCAGTGTTTCGGCCGTACTAGTACGGCTTACGCACCAGGGTTTTTGACGTACTAGTACACCTAAATTCAAGCGCCCTCAAATCTAGTGAGAGAAAGCTGGTTGGCCTACATATGAAAGAATGGGTCTATGTGGTCAGTGTGCGCAGTATAAAAAAATCCTGCAGCACACAGTGTGTAATGAGAAAAAAAAAAAAACTTTGACTGTGATTTTGGATTAAAAGAGTGACTTTGCACTGTATTTTCGTATGGTATTTATTGTTGTATTCTAGTTTTCCTGGTCTTCTTTTATAGAATGGAAGACATATTACAGAAATTGAAATGATTTTGACTGGTTTTGCAATGAAAAGTACCTTGAAATTGAGCTCAAAGTAGCAGAAATGTTAAATTTTTCCAAAGTTCAAAAGTAAACAAATCATGCCAAGCATCCAATACACGTCAACTGGTGAGTCTAATATTCTTTCACAAGTGCACTGATATTATTTATACCATTTCTACACTAATGCAGTAGTCTGCATAACAGTAAATCTTCCATTTTTTGTAAGAATAAAAGTTCAAAGTGGAAAGCCAAAAGAAATATAAGAGGGGCCTGGGGATGTGACTAACGAACAGAGAACTTGTTATTTTAGTGCCAGGAATGTCTTTCTTGTTTATTCTGGACCCTATTCGGAAATTGGCATCTTTTGAAATTTGTGTGAAATTGGCAAAATTGCTAAATTCTGACCACTTTAATGGATAGTTGAAATCGGTAAATGGGTGGTTTCTTGTACTCATTCGATAGAAAAAAATGGAGTTCTAGCGAAATAGTTATTATGATTTTTGTCGACTAGTACACTGGAATTGGCCGAAAATAGGGTTCAAAGTCGGCAAAATCGCCAATGCACAAACATCGTCGAGACTGCTAACTTCACGAGAGCATAATTCCGTAAGTTTTCCATCAAATTTCATACTTTTGGTGTCATTATGATCGGGAAAAAGATACTCTATCTTTTCATCAGAAAAAATAATTTTTTTTTTTTTTGAAAATCTGGCGACCCTGAGAACAGGTCTCTAAGAGGGCCTGGGGGCCCTGAAATGGTTAAAATGCAGGCATTGAACTTCCATTTCCAGGACTCAAGTCTGGCTAACTGGTTTCCCTAAATCCCTTCACTAAATATTACCCTGCTCACACTCCAACAGCTCGTCAGGTCCCAAAAACCATTTGTCTCCATTCACTTCTATCTAACATGCTCTCACACACTTGCTGGAAGTCCAGGCCCCTCGCTCACAAAACCTCCTTTACCCCCCTCCCTCCAACCTTTTTGAGGACAACCCCTACCACTCCTTCCTTTCCCTACAGATTTATGCGCTCTCCAAGTCATGCTACTTTGATCCATTCTCTCTACATGACCAAACCACCTCAACAACCCCTCTTCAGCCCTCTGACTAGTACTTTTAGTAACTCCACACCTCCTCCTAATTTCCACACTTCAAATTTTCTGCATAATATTTACACCACACATTGCCCTTAGACAGGACATCTCCACTACCTCCAGCCACCTCCTTGCTGCAGCATTTACAACCCAAGCTTCACACCCACGTAAGAGTGTTGGTATGACTATACTTTCATACATTCCCTTCTTTGCCTCCATATATAATGTTTTTTGTTTCCATAGATACCTCAATGCACCATTCACTTTTTGGCCTTTATCAGTTCCATGGTTAGCCTCATCCTTCATAAACCCATTTGCTGACAAGTCAACTCCCAAATATCTGAAAACATTCACTTTCATACTCCCTCTCTCCAATGTGATATCCAATTTTTCATTATCTAAATAATTTGATACCCTCATCACCTTACTCTTATCTATGATCACTTTCAACTTTCTACCTTTACACACCCTCCCAAACTCGTCCACTAACCTTTGCAACTTTTCTTTAGAATCTCCCATAAGCACAGTATCATCATCAAAATGCAACTGTGTCAACTCCCATTTTGTACTTGATTCCCCATAATTTAATCCCACCCCTCTCCCCAACACCCTAGCATTTACTTCTTTTACAACCTCATCTATAAATACATTAAACAACCATGGTGACATTACACATCCCAGTCTAAGACCTACTTTTACTGGGAAGTAATCTCCCTCTCTGCTACATATCCTAACCTTAGCCTCACTAGCCTCATAAAACTCTTTACAGCCTTTAGTAACTTACTACCTATTCCATATACTTGCAACATCTGCCACATTGCTCCCCTATCCACTATCATATGCTTTTCTAAATCCATAAATGCAATGAAAACTTCCCTACCTTTTATCTAAATACTGTTCACATACATGCTTCAATGTAAACGCTTGATCTACACATCCCCTATTCATTCTAAAGCCTCCTTGCTCATCTGCAATCCTACTCTCTGTCTTACCTCTAATTCTTTCAGTAATAGCCCTACTGTACACTTTACCTGGTATACTCAGTAAACTTATTCCCTTATACTTTTTACAATCTCTTTTGTCCCCCTTCCCTTTATGTAAAGGAACTATACATGCTCTCTGCCAATCGCTAGGTACCTTCCCCTCTTTCATACATTTATTAAAGAAAAATACCAACCACTCCAACAATATCCTCCCTGTGCTTTTAACATTTCTGTCATGATCCTGTCAGTTCCAGCTGCTTTACCCCCTTTCATTCTATGTAATGCCTCATGCACCTCCCCACACTCACATCCTGCTCTTCTTCACTCCTAAAAGATGTTATACCTCCTTGACCAGTGCATGAAATTACCGCCTCCCTTTCTTCATCAACATTTAAAAGTTCCTTAAAATATTCCCGCCATCTACCCAATACCTCCAGCTCCCCATCTACTAACTCCCCTACTCTGTTTTTAACTGACAAATCCATTCGTTCCCTAGGCTTTCTTAACTTGTTTATCTCACTCCAAAATTTTTTCATATTTTTCATTAAAATTTCTTGATAGTGCCTCTCCCACTCTTTCATCTGATCTCCTTTTCCACTCTCTCACCACTCCGTTCACCTTTCTCTTACTCTCCATATTCTCTGCTCTTCTTACAACACTTCTGCTTTGTAAAAACCTCTCATGAGCTACTTTTTTTCTCTTTTATCACACCCTTTACTTCATCATTCCACCAATCACTCTTCTTTCCTCCTGCACCTACCCTCCTATAACCACAAACTTCTGCCCCCACATTCTAATACTGCATACTTAAAACTATCCCAACCCTCATATACAGTATTAATAATGATTCAGAATTAAAATGAATCAACACTATGACAAAGAATTATTATCAAGTACAAGATTTTGGACTTTCTTGTTAATAGTTTACTTCAACTATGTACATTACTTTTTCTTATGAGATTTACTACTTGAAAAATTACAGCTGCTCTTTTTACTCACAAGCTTCAGACCAACTCCTGGAGATGAAGATATTGCAGAACGGCGTTCAAGCAATTTAAATATATGAGAAGCTGCAACTTTTGCTTTGCTGAAATTTGGAGCAAATGCTACTGCTTGCCCCACCATCATTGTGCCAAGAATGAGAGCCTCTGCTACCCTAAGAACATTTAGGAATGTGAGAATCACATTACATATATACCATGAGTACAGTACTTGAACCAGTGGGTTGTACTCTTGCACCATTCAGTACATGGTAAAATAGATGAGGATTAATAACAAACATGTATGTGTAGTAAGGTACAGCAATTCTTAAATGAATAATTAAAGAGTATCTTATTCCCTATGTTATACACTGAACTGCCAATAAAGCTAAAAAGTGCAAACAAGGAAGAAAATATTTTTTCTAGAGTAAATGAACAGAACCAACCTAACAAATGGTTCATCATGGCAATAATGAGATATTATTTGAAAACAAAATCAACTAATAAAAAAGAAAATCAGAGTGATGAGCAAATTAAACAAATAAAAATGGATATACGTACATTTATATATTTTTTTTTTTCAACAAGTCGGCCATCTCCCACCAAGGCAGGGTGACCCAAAAAAGAAAAAACACTTCGCCATCATTCAACACTTTCACTATCATTTACACATAATCACTGTCTTTGCAGAGGCACTCAGATATGACAGTTTAAATATCACTCCCAAACCCCTCCTTTAAAGTGCAGGCATTGTACTTCCCACCTCCAGGACTCAAGTCCAGCAAACTGGTTTTCCCTGCATCCCTTCACAAAATATTACCTTGCTCACAATCCAACAGCTTGTCAGGTCCCAAAAACCATTCATCTCCATTCACTCCTATCTGATACACTCACACATGCCTGCTGCATGTCTAAGCCCCTTGCACACAAAACCTCTTTTACCTCCTCCCTTCATCCTTTCCTAGGACGGCCCCTACCCCTCCTCCCCTCCACTACAGATGTATACACACTCCAAGTCATCCAATTTTGTTCCATCCTTCGAAAAGGATGGAGCAACAGCCTCTCTTTAGCCCTCCTAATTTCCACACTACAAATTTTCTGCATAATATTTATGCCACACACTACCATCAGATATGACATCTCCACTGCCTCCAGCCACCTTCTTGCTGCAGCATTTACAACCCATATTTCACACCCATATAAGAGTGTTGGTATCACTATACTCTCACACATTCCCTTCTTTGTATCCATGGCTAACATTTTTTTTTTTGTCTCCACAGATACCTCAATGCACCACCCACATTTTTTCCTTCATCAATTCTATGGTTAACATCATGCTTCTAAAACCTATCCACTGACATGTCTACTCCCAAATATCCAAACACATTCACTTCTTCCATATATACTGTATATGTGGACAGACAAACTGTGCTATAATAAAACATTTAAAGCATAAGCAAGAGAAAACTCACTTGAAGACATTTTCATATGAAATTTCTTTGATATTGACCAAATAACCACCATAAAACATGGCTACAGCATAAGCATAGAAGGGTATAGCTTGAGCAAATCCAAAAGCAGCACCTAGGGAAAAAATACAGGTTAGGTTATAATAAAAAAATTATGGTGTTTCAAGTTTTTCTTTTTTTTATTTATATTTCCACTCCTATCATGAATGTATATATTTATAAACTTCCTCCCAGATCTTTAAATTTGTAAGAAAAAAAGAATTACCCATGCACGTACCATCAAATTTTCTATATAAAAATTCACGAGGTTTATTTTAAAAAAGTTTATGTAATGTAGAGTACCATACTTTAAGAGAGCTTAGTGAGGTAGGTTACTTACCTCGGAGGTGCGATTTTTTCAGAGCATCTTTATGAGGTTTATACAAAGCAGTAGAATATTTCTTAGCAAAATGCTGTTCCTTGTGTAGACTCGCAACTGTTCGAATATTTGTGATTGATTCTATTGCAATCTGCAAAATAGTAAATGAGAAAATGGGCATCAACTAAAATTAATATCCAGCTTTCAACACAACTAAAAACTAGTTTAATGTAAAGGTTTTTCTGAAAGAGCATACAGTATACAAAATTTCAGTACAGCACTGTATTAGAATTTTGATAAAAATCTTGAAAATTTGTTTATCATACTTAAAAAAATACACATAGTGTTTCCATGATCATAATCTTTATTTCTTTAAAGCATAAAAAGACATTACAATAAGTTAACAGTTAGCTTGTTTACAGATTGGATACAGCTCACTTTCTTATGCCCTCTTTCACCCATGCTGCCCATGTTCAACCTGGGTTTCATCAGGTCTACATGTTGGCCTGAACTGTGACTTTTGATCACTGTACAGTATCTTCAAACAAATTGTTTATTTATAAGCAACTATTGGCAGAAAGGTGGACTGGTGCAAGTACGAGCAGTGGGGAAGTTGAAGAGGGTTTGAGTAGTTTTAAAAATGCAGTACTGTATTAGAATGTGGGGCAGAAGTTTGTGGTTATAGGAGGGTGGGTGCAGGAGGAAAGAGGAGTGATTAGTGGAATGATGAAGTAAAGGTTGTGATAAAAGAGAAAAAGTTAGCTTATGAGAGGTTTTTACAAAGCATAAGTGTTATAAGAAGAGTAGAGTATATGGAGAGTAAAAAAAAAGGTGAAGAGAGTGGTGAGAGAGTGCAAAAGGAGAGCAGATGATCGAGTGGGAGAGGCACTGTCAAGAAATTTTAATGAAAATAAGAAAAAATTTTGGAGTGAGTTAAACAAGTTAAGAAATCCTAGGGAGCAAATGGATTTGTCAGTTAAAAACAGAGTAGGGGAGTTAGTAGATGGGGAGAGGGAGGTTTTGGGAAGATGGCGAGAATATCTTGAGGAACTTTTAAATGTCGACGAAGAAAGGGAGGCGGTAATTTCATGCACTGGCCAGGGAGGTATACCATCTTTTAGGAGTGAAGAAGAGCGAAATGTAAGTGTGGTGGAGGTACGTGAGGCATTACGTAGAATGAAAGGGGGTAAAGCAGCTGGAAATGATGGGATCATGACAGAAATGTTAAAAGCAGGGGAGGATATAGTGTTGGAGTGGTTGGTACTTTTGTTTAATAAATGTATGAAAGAGGGGAAGGTACCTAAGGATTGGCGGAGAGCATGTATAGTCCCTTTATATAAAGGGAAAGGGGACAAAAGAGATTGTAAAAATTATATAGGAATAAGTTTACTGAGTATACCAGGAAAAGTATACGGTAGAGTTATAATTGAAAGAATTAGAGGTAAGACAGAATGTAGAATTGCGGATGAGCAAGGAGGCTTCAGAGTGGGTAGGGGATGTGTAGATCAAGTGTTTACATTGAAGCATATATGTGAACAGTATTTAGATAAAGGTAGGGAAGTTTTTATTGCATTTATGGATTTAGAAAAGGCATATGATAGAGTGGATAGAGGAGCAATGTGGCAGATGTTGCAAGTTTATGGAATAGCTGGTAAGTTACTAAATGCTGTAAAGAGCTTTTATGAGGATAGTGAGGCTCAGGTTAGGGTGTGTAGAAGAGAGGGAGAATACTTCCCGGTAAAAGTAGGTCTTAGACAGGGATGTGTAATGTCACCATGGTTGTTTAATATATTTATAGATGGGGTTGTAAAAGAAGTAAATGCTAGGGTGTTCGGGAGAGGGGTGGGATTAAATTATGGGGAATCAAATTCAAAATGGGAATTGACACAGTTACTTTTTGCAGATGATACTGTGCTTATGGGAGATTCTAAAGAAAAATTGCAAAGGTTAGTGGATGAGTTTGAGAATGTGTGTAAAGGTAGAAAGTTGAAAGTGAACATAGAAAAGAGTAAGGTGATGAGGGTATCAAATGATTTAGATAAAGAAAAATTGGATATCAAATTGGGGAGGGGGAGTATGGAAGAAGTGAATGTTTTCAGATACTTGGGAGTTGACGTGTCGGCGGATGGATTTATGAAGGATGAGGTTAATCATAGAATTGATGAGGGAAAAAAGGTGAGTGGTGCGTTGAGGTATATGTGGAGTCAAAAAATGTTATCTATGGAGGCAAAGAAGGGAATGTATGAAAGTATAGTAGTACCAACACTCTTATATGGATGTGAAGCTTGGGTGGTAAATGCAGCAGCGAGGAGACGGTTTGAGGCAGTGGAGATGTCCTGTCTAAGGGCAATGTGTGGTGTAAATATTATGCAGAAAATTCGGAGTGTGGAAATTAGGAGGTGTGGAGTTAATAAAAGCATTAGTCAGAGGGCAGAAGAGGGGTTGTTGAGGTGGTTTGGTCATTTAGAGAGAATGGATCAAAGTAGAATGACATGGAAAGCATATAAATCTATAGGGGAAGGAAAGAGGGGTAGGGGTCGTCCTCGAAAGGGTTGGAAAGAGGGGGTAAAGGAGGTTTTGTGGGCAAGGGGCTTGGACTTCCAACAAGCGTGCATGAGCGTGTTAGATAGGAGTGAATGGAGACGAATGATACTTGGGACCTGACGATCTGTTGGAGTGTGAGCAGGGTAATATTTAGTGAAGGGATTCAGGGAAACCGGTTATTTTCATATAGTCGAACTTGAGTCCTGGAAATGGGAAGTACAATGCCTGCACTTTAAAGGAGGGGTTTGGGATATTGGCAGTTTGGAGGGATATGTTGTGTATCTTTATACGTATATGCTTCTAAACTGTTGTATTCTGAGCACCTCTGCAAAAGCAGTGATAATGTGTGAGTGTGGTGAAAGTGTTGAATGATGAAAGTATTTTCTTTTTGGGGATTTTCTTTCTTTTTTGGGTCACCCTGCCTCGGTGGGAGACGACCGACTTGATGAAAAAAAAAAAAAAAAAAATTCAGGGAAACCGGTTATTTTCATATAGTCGAACTTGAGTCCTGGAAATGGGAAGTACAATGCCTGCACTCTAAAGGAGGGGTTCGGGATATTGACAGTTTGGAGGGATATGTTGTGTATCTTTATATGTACATATATGCTTCTAAGAGAAGAAGAAAAACTTTATAAAACTGGGTTGCTTAAATGTGCGTGGATGTAGTGCGGATGACAAGAAACAGATGATTGCTGATGTTATGAATGAAAAGAAGTTGGATGTCCTGGCCCTAAGCGAAACAAAGCTGAAGGGGGTAGGAGAGTTTCAGTGGGGGGAAATAAATGGGATTAAATCTGGAGTATCTGAGAGAGTTAGAGCAAAGGAAGGGGTAGCAGTAATGTTAAATGATCAGTTATGGAAGGAGAAAAGAGAATATGAATGTGTAAATTCAAGAATTATGTGGATTAAAGTAAAGGTTGGATGCGAGAAGTGGGTCATAATAAGCGTGTATGCACCTGGAGAAGAGAGGAATGCAGAGGAGAGAGAGAGATTTTGGGAGATGTTAAGTGAATGTATAGGAGCCTTTGAACCAAGTGAGAGAGTAATTGTGGTAGGGGACTTGAATGCTAAAGTAGGAGAAACTTTTAGAGAGGGTGTGGTAGGTAAGTTTGGGGTGCCAGGTGTAAATGATAATGGGAGCCCTTTGATTGAACTTTGTATAGAAAGGGGTTTAGTTATAGGTAATACATATTTTAAGAAAAAGAGGATAAATAAGTATACACGATATGATGTAGGGCGAAATGACAGTAGTTTGTTGGATTATGTATTGGTAGATAAAAGACTGTTGAGTAGACTTCAGGATGTACATGTTTATAGAGGGGCCACAGATATATCAGATCACTTTCTAGTTGTAGCTACACTGAGAGTAAAAGGTAGATGGGATACAAGGAGAATAGAAGCATCAGGGAAGAGAGAGGTGAAGGTTTATAAACTAAAAGAGGAGGCAGTTAGGGTAAGATATAAACAGCTATTGGAGGATAGATGGGCTAATGAGAGCATAGGCAATGGGGTCGAAGAGGTATGGGGTAGGTTTAAAAATGTAGTGTTAGAGTGTTCAGCAGAAGTTTGTGGTTACAGGAAAGTGGGTGCAGGAGGGAAGAGGAGCGATTGGTGGAATGATGATGTAAAGAGAGTAGTAAGGGAGAAAAAGTTAGCATATGAGAAGTTTTTACAAAGTAGAAGTGATGCAAAGAGGGAAGAGTATATGGAGAAAAAGAGAGAAGTTAAGAGAGTGGTGAAGCAATGTAAAAAGAGAGCAAATGAGAGAGTGGGTGAGATGTTATCAACAAATTTTGTTGAAAATAAGAAAAAGTTTTGGAGTGAGATTAACAAGTTAAGAAAGCCTAGAGAACAAATGGATTTGTCAGTTAAAAATAGGAGAGGAGAGTTATTAAATGGAGAGTTAGAGGTATTGGGAAGATGGAAGGAATATTTTGAGGAATTGTTAAATGTTGATGAAGATAGGGAAGCTGTGATTTCGTGTATAGGGCAAGGAGGAATAACATCTTGTAGGAGTGAGGAAGAGCCAGTTGTGAGTGTGGGGGAAGTTCGTGAGGCAGTAGGTAAAATGAAAGGGGGTAAGGCAGCCGGGATTGATGGGATAAAGATAGAAATGTTAAAAGCAGGTGGGGATATAGTTTTGGAGTGGTTGGTGCAATTATTTAATAAATGTATGGAAGAGGGTAAGGTACCTAGGGATTGGCAGAGAGCATGCATAGTTCCTTTGTATAAAGGCAAAGGGGATAAAAGAGAGTGCAAAAATTATAGGGGGATAAGTCTGTTGAGTGTACCTGGTAAAGTGTATGGTAGAGTTATAATTGAAAGAATTAAGAGTAAGACGGAGAATAGGACAGCAGATGAACAAGGAGGCTTTAGGAAAGGTAGGGGGTGTGTGGACCAGGTGTTTACAGTGAAACATATAAGTGAACAGTATTTAGATAAGGCTAAAGAGGTCTTTGTGGCATTTATGGATTTGGAAAAGGCGTATGACAGGGTGGATAGGGGGGCAATGTGGCAGATGTTGCAAGTGTATGGTGTAGGAGGTAGGTTACTGAAAGCAGTGAAGAGTTTTTACGAGGATAGTGAGGCTCAAGTTAGAGTATGTAGGAAAGAGGGAAATTTTTTCCCAGTAAAAGTAGGCCTTAGACAAGGATGTGTGATGTCACCGTGGTTGTTTAATATATTTATAGATGGGGTTGTAAGAGAAGTAAATGCGAGGGTCTTGGCAAGAGGCGTGGAGTTAAAAGATAAAGAATCACACACAAAGTGGGAGTTGTCACAGCTGCTCTTTGCTGATGACACTGTGCTCTTGGGAGATTCTGAAGAGAAGTTGCAGAGATTGGTGGATGAATTTGGTAGGGTGTGCAAAAGAAGAAAATTAAAGGTGAATACAGGAAAGAGTAAGGTTATGAGGATAACAAAAAGATTAGGTGATGAAAGATTGAATATCAGATTGGAGGGAGAGAGTATGGAGGAGGTGAACGTATTCAGATATTTGGGAGTGGACGTGTCAGCGGATGGGTCTATGAAAGATGAGGTGAATCATAGAATTGATGAGGGAAAAAGAGTGAGTGGTGCACTTAGGAGTCTGTGGAAACAAAGAACTTTGTCCTTGGAGGCAAAGAGAGGAATGTATGAGAGTATAGTTTTACCAACGCTCTTATATGGGTGTGAAGCGTGGGTGATGAATGTTGCAGCGAGGAGAAGGCTGGAGGCAGTGGAGATGTCATGTCTGAGGGCAATGTGTGGTGTGAATATAATGCAGAGAATTCGTAGTTTGGAAGTTAGGAGGAGGTGCGGGATTACCAAAACTGTTGTCCAGAGGGCTGAGGAAGGGTTGTTGAGGTGGTTCGGACATGTAGAGAGAATGGAGCGAAACAGAATGACTTCAAGAGTGTATCAGTCTGTAGTGGAAGGAAGGCGGGGTAGGGGTCGGCCTAGGAAGGGTTGGAGGGAGGGGGTAAAGGAGGTTTTGTGTGCGAGGGGCTTGGACTTCCAGCAGGCATGCGTGAGCGTGTTTGATAGGAGTGAATGGAGACAAATGGTTTTTAATACTTGACGTGCTGTTGGAGTGTGAGCAAAGTAACATTTATGAAGGGATTCAGGGAAACCGGCAGGCCGGACTTGAGTCCTGGAGATGGGAAGTACAGTGCCTGCACTCTGAAGGAGGGGTGTTAATGTTGCAGTTTAAAAACTGTAGTGTAAAGCACCCTTCTGGCAAGACAGTGATGGAGTGAATGATGGTGAAAGTTTTTCTTTTTCGGGCCACCCTGCCTTGGTGGGAATCGGCCAGTGTGATAATAAAAAATAATAATAATAAATAATATGCTTCTAAACTGTTGTGTTCTGAGCACCTCTGCAAAAACAGTGATTATGTGTGAGTGAGGTGAAAGAGTTGAATGATGAAAGTATTTTCTTTTTGGGGATTTTCTTTCTTTTTGGGTCACCCTGCCTTGGTGGGAGACGGCTGACTTGCTAATAAAAAAAAAAAATAAGTCATAAGAGTTCCCTCCCCCCCCCCAAAAAAAAAAAATAAAGCACTCCATCTAGCAGACATACTGTATCATACAAATTGCATATCATATTGAACTCCTGCAGCACAAGATTTTACAAATTACTGTATTAATGTTAAAATTAACTGGTGCTAGCCATACGTGGTTAATACCAATAATTCCATCATCTCCAAGGGTAAGTGGAGAAGAATCCTTCCTCCATAAGCCATGCATGTCATAAGAGGCTACTAAAATGCTGGGAGCAAGGGGCTAGTAACCCCTTCTGTATAAATTACTAAATGTGAAAAGAAAAACTTTGCATTTCTTCTTTTTTGGGTCACTCTGCCTCAGTGGGACACAGCCATTGTAAAAAAAAAAATTCATCACATACTGTATTCCAAAACTAATTCTGAGAAAATAAAAAAACAGTATGATGAGTGATTTCCTACCTTGCCTGCATCTTGTAGTGTCTTGGATTCTGTGACACTCTGACCCATGAGGATTTTACTTTGGAGGTAGACAGCAATCAGCACAAATGGTATAAAGGGAAGTGTGACAAGTCCTAGGCGCCAGTCAAAATAGAGTCCCATAATGATGCTTACACCAAGAGTTGTAATAGCTTGGACAATAGTTCCTACACGAGATCCAGTTGCCTGTTAAAAATTGTTTAAGGAGATTTGATACGTATATAATTACAACAGTATTACTATCACCAGTGAGGATTAATCATCTCAGAATAAAATCTTTATGTCCTCATGTAATATATTTTTATGCATGAACAATTTATCTTTGGCATTCTGCATTTACTAATTTCCAACTACATTAGGGTAAATTTCTTTTTAATAATCTTGTAGACTTGCCCGACTATTAAATTTACTTAGATTTACTAATGCTGGATATACATATATCACATAACTTTATCTACAAAAAAAAAAAGGAATATTTTGTAGCATACCCCTTGTACTGCAGAAGCATCTCCAGAGAGACGTGAACAAAGGGCACCAACAGAATTCTTCTCTTCATCGAACCATCCCATCTCCTGATGCAGCATAGCATTAAATGTGAGTTTCCGTAGTCTTGCAGTAAGGAGTTCTCCAGACAATGCAAACATGTATGCCTATTAAAAAATTAAAAAATAAAAGTTTCAAAAGGTGAGTTAACATATAAAATTATTTACCTATGATAACAAAATTATGATCTAAAGCAGCAAATTATGAATGGATTATAGTGAACATGGAAAATAAAGCTCCAAGAACATGAATAGTTTTGTTAATAGAGAAGCTAACATGCTACCTGAATGTCATCCGTATGTGTATTTTATTACAATCAACCTTGAAGAGCGACTTCGTCATCAGAAAAATCAACAATATTTTTTTTTCAACATGCTGGTTGTCTCCCACTGAGGCAGGGTGACCCAAAAAAAAAAAAAGAAAAATTTTCACTATTGTTCACACATATCACTGTCTTTGCAGAGACAAGCAGATACAACAGTTCAGATGTCACTCTAAACAGCAAATATCCCAAACCCCTCTTTTGAAATGTAGGTTTGTACTTCCCACCTCCAGAACTCAAGTCGTGTTAACTGGTTTGCCCGAATCCCTTCACAAAATATTACCCTGCTCACACTCCAACAGCTCGTCAGGTCCCAAAAACCATTTGTCTCCAATCCTATCTAACACACTCACATATGCCTGCTGTAAGTCCAAGCCCCTTGCACACAAAACCTCTTTTACCCCCTCCCTCCATCCTTTCCTAGGACAACCCCTACCCCTCCTTCCCACTTATACAGATTTATACACCAATATATAAGCTTTAAAACAATGAAAAGGACTGCAGTTTTTACACTTTAATTTAGTCTATCTTAGAGGAGATTCTTTTTTTAAAAACTATCTTTAAAAACAGTACTCCAAGAAAATTTGCCAAATGACCAATGTAGTACATATATATATTAGCTAAATACAGAGCAAATGCTTAGTTTTAGGTCTGATACCACATAGTTACTAACCATATCAAACTACAGAGTACCTAGATGAATAAGAATGATTTCTGCTCAACAATGCTACAGTGGAAAACTGCTTTTTTTTTTTAATATAATTACAGCACTACAATTATTATACATAAAAATGCTACACCGAGGCTTTTTTTGTCAGAATTAGAAATGTAAAAAATTAAAAAATATAATGAATGCAAAATTAAGTTAAACAATGGTGATTTAATGTATTAATAAAAAAGATGCAGTTTATGTCTTGATATCAACCTTATTAATGATTATACAATACTCAAAAAGCATTTAAGCATGGGTATTAATTTAAGGCATGAATTACATAACTTTCAAAATCAAATCAGTCAAATAAAAAATTTATTTATCTGCAAAGGTTACAATGCGTGTTTACATTTCATAATTTGATTGGTACAAAGAAAGCCACTATCATGCTGAGGCATTTTGGGCAGACTTAACCTAATGCTTAAAGACTACTTAAGTCTAGACATGTGAAGAGTGGTAAATTACAAATATTCAATAGACATGTGAAGAGTGGTAAATTACAAATACAGTGGACCCTCGACCAGCGATGGCATTGATTAACGATAAATCTGACTAGCGATACATTTTATCGCAAAAATTTTGCCTCGATTAGCGCTAAAAAACTTGACCAACACTATTCGTTCCGTCTGAGACGCGTCCACTTCTGGCCAGTGTTTACAAGCCAGCCAGCCACCGTGGTCGCTTCCAAGCATACAATCGGAACATTTCATATTATCACAGCCTTTTTAGTGATTGCACCTGCAAAATAAGTCACCATGGGCCCCAAGAAAGCTTCTAGTGCCAACCCTACAGCAAAAAGGGTGAGAATTACTATGGATATGAAGAAAGAGATCATTGCTAAGTGTGAAAGTGGAGTGCATGTCTCCGAGCTGGCCAGGCTGTACACAAAACCCCAATCAACCATCGCTACTATTGTGGCCAAGAAAATGGCAATCAAGGAAGCTGTTCTTGCCAAAGGTGCAACTATGTTTTCGAAACTGAGATCGCAAGTGATAGAAGATGTTGAGTGTTATTGGTATGGATAAACGAAAAACAGATAGCAGGAGATATCATCTCTCAAGCGATCATATGTGAAAAGGCTAGGAAGTTGCATGACGATTTAATTAGAAAAATGCCAGCAACTAGTGGTGATGTGAGTGAATTTAAGGCCAGCAAAGGTTGGTTTGAGAGATTTAAGAATCGTAGTGGCATACATAGTGTGATAAGGCATGGTGAGGCTGCCAGTTTGGACCAAAAAGCAGCTGAAAAATATGTGCGGGAATTCAAGGAGTACATAGACAGTGAAGGACTGAAACCTGAACAAGTGTTTAATAGTGACACTGACAATGTTGTGAAACACTTTAGGAATGTCATAAAAGAACGGGAGGTACAGGCCTCTATGGGCAGAGGTCCAGTGACTCTCAAGCTGGTCCTAGTGGCATTAAAAGAAGAAGGGAAGTAACCCCAAAAAAGGACTTGCCACCTCAAGTCCTAATGGAAGGGGATTCCCCTTCTAAACACTAAGACCATCAACACACTCCCCTCTTCCCATCCCATCAATCATCACCAGATCTTCAATAAAGGTAAGTGTCATGTAACTGTGCATGTCTTCTTCAGTTTGTGTGTATTAAAATTAATATTTCATGTGTTAAAATTTTTTTTTTTCAATACTTTTGGGTGTCTTGCACGGATTAATTTGATTTCCATTATTTCTTATGGGGAAAATTAACTTGACTAACAATTATTTTGACTAACAATGAGCTCTCAGGAACGGATTAATAGCGTTAGTCGAGGGTCCACTGTATTCAATATTTTACTCTATTATTAATGAGAGGTAGTAAATTTATGATACAGACATACACTTTTAAGTTTGTAATAACAGTTTAATAGTTAAAGGATAATAAAATATTTGGGAGAGTTGCTTCGAATTTGGTTAGAGATTAGCACTGTGTGGGTATGATTGTTATTGAGAGATGAGATGATTTTTAAGTATAGTCCTAAATTGATTTGTGAGCAGGGGACCTCTTCCTGCTTTGGGTAAAGAGTTCCAGATCTTCTGGCCCTTTACATGCATTGCATTTTTGCATAGTGTGAGACGGACACGAGGGATGTCAAAAAGTGTTTTGTACTTCGTAGTATTCCTGTGTGTTCTGTTGAAGTTGTCTAGGAGAAGTTTGAATGGAGGGTTGATACTGGAGTTTAATGTTCTGTATATATAGTAGGCACAATAATAAGTGTGTATATTTTGTATATTAAGTAAGTTCAAGCTCTTGAAGAGTGGTGGGGTGCGTTGTCTGGCACAGGAGTGTGTGATCATCCGCACAGCAGCTTGTTGTTGGGTTATTAAAGGTTTAAGGTGACTGGCTGTGGTAGATCCCCAAGCACAAATACAATAGGTGAGATAAGGGTATATTAGTGATATAAAGCAAGTAGTGCCATTTGGAATACATAGTATTGTACAGTGGAACCTCAAGTTTTGAACTTAATCCGTTCCAGGAGCTAGTTCTAAATTCGAAAAGTCTGAAATTCGAAGCAATATTTCCCATAAGAAATAATGGAAATACAATTAATCCGTTCCAGAAACCCAAAAATATTCACAAAAAAATACATTTTAGAGAGATTAATTACAGTTTTACATACACACAACAAATGCTATAGTCTTTAATTATGTAGTATAGTAAAATAAAATAACATTTTTACTTACCTTTATTGAAGATTGATGATGGCATCTGGAAGATAGGGAGGAGGAGAGAGAGAGTTGGGGTTATTGTTTGGAAGGAAAATCCCCCTCCATGAGGACTTCCGGTATCAAAGCCCTCTCTGGGGTTGCTTCCCTTCTCTGTATTTTAATGCCACTAGGACCAGCTTGAGAGTCATTGGACCCCAGTCTCACAAAATAACTGTCTACAGTCCTCTGTTTCTGTCTCACAAAATAACTATCCGAAGTCGTCTGTTTGTCTCACAAAATAACTATCTGAAGTCGTCTGTTTGTCTCACAAAATAACTGTCCACAATCATCTGTCTCACAAAATAACTCCACAGTCGTCTGTTTCTGTCTCACAAAATAACTGTCCACAGTCGTCTGTTTCTGTCTCACAAAATAACTGCCCACAGTCGTCTGTTTCTGTCTCACAAAATAACTGTCCACAGTCCTCTGTACGTCCTGGCAAGCTCAACAAGTCTCACTCCAATCTCATACTTCTGTATTATTTCCTTCTTCACATCTATGGTGTTTCTCACTTTCTTTACCACAGGGGTACCACTAGCAAGTTTCTTTGGGCCCATGGCAGCTTATTTCACAGCCCCAGAAGCACTAAACACAATTAAATAATCGTAAAATGTGTGAATGAGATTGCAGGTTAGTGTTCACTCAAGCATAAACAAAGCTAGACTGCTCACGGTGCCTGCGCGGAGATGCAGACAGAGCGGGCCAGCGGACAGGTCCCGTACCCGGCGGTCCAAAAATAGAGGTGTGTTCGATAATAGGGACACAGTTTGTCCGAAAAAAATGGTCTTATTTTCGAAACGT
Source organism: Cherax quadricarinatus (assembly GCF_038502225.1). Taxonomy (NCBI): domain Eukaryota; kingdom Metazoa; phylum Arthropoda; class Malacostraca; order Decapoda; family Parastacidae; genus Cherax; species Cherax quadricarinatus. The sequence goes on along the minus strand of NC_091337.1, from coordinate 11,009,242 downwards.
TCGATATGTGATACGTTCGATTTTTGAGGTTCCACTGTATCTTGGAAAGGATGTCTGCAGTTTAGGAAATTTTCTTCGTTATATGCTGAATGTGGGTTTGAAATTTAAGATTACAGTCAAGGTGGATAAGATAAGATAAGATTTCGTTCGGATTTTTAACCCCGGAGGGTTAGCCACCCAGGATAACCCAAGAAAGTCAGTGCGTCATCGAGGACTGTAACTTATTTCCATTGGGGTCCTTAATCTTGTCCCCCAGGATGCGACCCACACCAGTTGACTAACACCCAGGTACCTATTTGCTGCTAGGTGAACAGGACAATAGGTGTAAGGAAACGTGTCGAAATGTTTCCACCCGCCAGGAATCGAACCCAGGCCCTCCGTGTGTGAAGTGGGAGCTTTAGCCACCAGGCCACCGGGCCACCCTAGAAATTTGCCCTCACTGTGTCTTGTAATGGGTGAACCATTTATTGATATGTTTAGCTAGATATTTAATGCTCAAGTTTCTAAAAAGCATAAAGTAGGCTTTGTCTATACTGAGAGAGAGTTTGTTGGTTGTCATCCAGTTTGATATTTTATGTAACTTGCTGTTTACAATGTCACTAAGTATAGCCAGGTTTGGGTGGGAGAAGACGTCAGTGGTGTCATCTGCAAACAGAACTGGTTTAAGGAGTTGCGATGCATTTGGGAGGTCATTGATGCAAATAAGAAAGAGTAGAGGACCTAGGACACTTCCCTGTGGCACACCAACTACTACAGGCTGAGTATTGGAGGTCATGCCATTTGTGTATATATACTGGTGTCTATCACTAAGATAAGATTTTAGGTAAATGAGAGAGTGACCTCTGACCTCATAATGCTCTAGTTTTAGGTGCAAGATATTGGGGTCTACTGTATCAAATGCTTTCCATAGGTCTATGAAGAGTTTCCCAGAGTGCAAAATTTCAAATAGGGTTTTCCCGGTCTTTTTCATATCACCTTTTATGCCTATTAAATCTGTTCACACAATACAGTGGACCCCCGGTTAACGATATTTTTTCATTCCAGAAGTATGTTCAGGTGCCAGTACTGACCGAATTTGTTCCCATAAGGAATATTGTGAAGTAGATTAGTCCATTTCAGACCCCCAAACATACACGTACAAACGCACTTACATAAATACACTTACATAATTGGTCGCATTGGGAAGTGATCGTTAAGCGGGAGTCCACTGTATATTTATTTGGACTTCTGTATTAGATTAGTAAGTACCGAGGTGTATTGTTTTTTAGTTCTTTTGTTAATAGGCCCTGTCTGAATTATTTTTTACATAGATGTTTTTTATTGATGGATTTAAATACGTATACTATTTGTAAGCCATGGGCTGTTTAGTTGCTTTGCTGAGATCTGCTTCATTTTCAGTGGACAATGTCTATTACAGAGGTTATAGGTTTTGTGTAGAAATATTTTGTCACATTCATCAATATCATGGCTGTCCGCTAGCTCATCCAGCCATGTTACGTCAGTGTTCTGAGGCAGTCTACCTAAGTTTGCTATAAGAAAAGTTGTCTGTGATTATGCCTGCTTTTAGTGGGGATATAGTATTGGTCCAGATATGATCAAGTAATGAGGCATTTGTCTCTGTGATTCTTGTTGGTTTAGTTATAGATGGTAGTAACAAACAGTTGCTCATAGTGTTTGTGAAATCAGTTACTTGGAGGTCAGCTGCTTGGATAAGGTTTATATTAAAGTCACCAGCAAGTAACAGGTGTTTATTCATCTCTCAGTCAGTTATCATGTTTCTTAAGTTGTCACTAAATGTGTAAGTATTAGTGTGAGGTAATCTGTAGACTGCTATGGTTTTTGAGGTTTTTGGATGCGAGTTTGGCAAATATATATTCACCATATTTGTCCCTGGTGCAAGTAGGTTTAACACATTTTAATTCATTAGAGTAGTAGACAGCAGTACCTCCTCCTGATTGATCAGGCCTGCAGCTGTATATGACTGTGTAACCAGGTAAGGCAAAAATGCCTGTTAAATCATATTTGAGCCAGGTTTCAGTGAGAATGATAAAGGATATGTTAACAATTAGAGAGTTAAGAAGAGCAAGGAGGTCATCATGGTGTTTACTCAATGATCTGATATTGTAATTGAATACTGTTATGTTCTTGTTGGCACTGAGTACAGCTTTTGTCTGGCTGGCAGTGTAGTAATGACAATTATTGTTAGGATTATTTGTGCTGTTTAACATGAGGTTAATGTCAGGATCAATATTTGCAATATTTGTAGGTTGGTAGACAGCAACCACCCAGGGAGGTACTACCGTCCTGCCAAGTGAGTGTAAAACGAAAGCCTGTGATTGTTTTACATGATGGTAGGATTACCTGGAGTTTACCTGGAGAGAGTTCCGGGGGTCAACGCCCCCGCGGCCCGGTCTGTGACCAGGCCTCCTGGTGGATCAGAGCCTGATCAACCAGGCTGTTGCTGCTGGCTGCATGCAAACCAACGTACGAGCCACAGCCCGGCTGATCAGGAACTGACTTTAGGTGCTTGTCCAGTGCCAGCTTGAAGACTGCCAGGGGTCTGTTGGTAATCCCCCTTATGTGTGCTGGGAGGCAGTTGAACAGTCTCGGGCCCCTGACACTTATTGTATGGTCTCTTAACGTGCTAGTGACACCCCTGCTTTTCATTGGGGGGATGGTGCATCGTCTGCCAAGTCTTTTGCTTTCGTAGTGAGTGATTTTCGTGTGCAAGTTCGGTACTAGTCCCTCTAGGATTTTCCAGGTGTATATAATCATGTATCTCTCCCTCCTGCGTTCCAGGGAATACAGGTTTAGGAACCTCAAGCGCTCCAAGTAATTGAGGTGTTTTATCTCCGTTATGCGCGCCGTGAAAGTTCTCTGTACATTTTCTAGGTCGGCAATTTCACCTGCCTTGAAAGGTGCTGTTAGTGTGCAGCAATATTCCAGCCTAGATAGAACAAGTGACCTGAAGAGTGTCATCATGGGCTTGGCCTCCCTAGTTTTGAAGGTTCTCATTATCCATCCTGTCATTTTTCCAGCAGATGCGATTGATACAATGTTATGGTCCTTGAAGGTGAGATCCTCCGACATGATCACTCCCAGGTCTTTGACGTTGGTGTTTCGCTCTATTTTGTGGCCAGAATTTGTTTTGTACTCTGATGAAGATTTAATTTCCTCATGTTTACCATATCTGAGTAATTGCTGATGTCTTTTGTCTGTCTCATAAATATGCAAGATTACAGGTATGTCTTGCTACTTCTACTTACACTTAGGTCACACTACACATACATGTACACATTTATTTATACACACTCATCTGAGTTTTTTGATTTTATCTTAATAGTTCTTGGTCTTATTACTTTTCCTTTTATATCCATGGGGAAGTGGAATAAGAATCTTTCCTCTGTAAGCCATGTGTGTTGTAAAAGTCAACTAAAATGCCGGGAACAATGGGCTAGTAACCCCTTTTCCTGTAAAGATTACTAAAAAGAATAAGAAGAAAATTGTCAAAGTGGGAAGTCTGAATGTGCGTGGATGTTGTGCAGATGATAAGAGAGATGATTGTGGATGTTATGAATGAGAAGAAGCTGGATGTCATGGCTTTAAGTGAAACAAAGCTGAAGGGGGTGGGAGAGTTTTAGTGGAGAGGAATAAATGGGATTAGGTCAGGGGTTTCAAATAGAGTTAGAGCTAAAGAAGGAGTAGCAATAATGTTGAAGGATAAGCTATGGCAGGAAAAGAGGGACTATAAATGTATTAATTCAAGGATTATGTGGAGTAAAATAAAGATTGGATGTGAAAAGTGGGTTATAATAAGCGTGTATGCACCTGGAGAAGAGAGAAGTGTAGAGGAGAGAGAGAGATCTTGGGAAATGTTGAGTGAATGCGTGGGGAGTTTTGAATCAAGTGTGAGAGTAATGGTGGTTGGGGATTTCAATGCTAAAGTGGGTAAAAATGTTATGGAGGGAGTAGTAGGTAAATTTGGGGTGCCAGGGGTAAATGTAAATGGGGAGCCTTTAATTGAGCTATGTGTAGAAAGAGATTTGGTAATAAGTAATACATATTTTATGAAAAAGAGGATAAATAAATATACAAGGTATGATGTAGCACGTAATGAAAGTAGTTTATTAGATTATGTATTGGTGGATAAAAGGTTGATGGGTAGGCTCCAGGATGTACATGTTTATAGAGGGGCAACTGATATATCGGATCATTATTTAGTTGTAGCTACAGTTAGAGTAAGAGGTAGATGGGAAAAGAGGAAGGTGGCAACAACAAGTAAGAGGGAGGTGAAAGTGTATAAGCTAAGGGAGGAGGAAGTTCGGGTGAGATATAAGCGACTATTGGCAGAAAGGTGGGCTAGTGCAAAGATGAGTAGTGGGGGGGTTGAAGAGGGTTGGAATAGTTTTAAAAATGCAGTATTAGAATGTGGGGCAGAAGTTTGTGGTTATAGGAGGGTGGGGGCAGGAGGAAAGAGGAGTGATTGGTGGAATGATGAAGTAAAGGGTGTGATAAAAGAGAAAAAGGTAGCTTATGAGAGGTTTTTACAAAGCAGAAGTGTTATAAGAAGAGCAGAGTATATGGAGAGTAAAAGAAAGGTAAAGAGAGTGGTGAGAGAGTGCAAAAGGAGAGCAGATGATAGAGTGGGAGAGGCACTGTCAAGAAATTTTAATGAAAATAAGAAAAATTTTTGGAGTGAGTTAAACAAGTTAAGAAAGCCTAGGGAAAGTATGGATTTGTCAGTTAAAAACAGAGTAGGGGAGTTAGTAGATGGGGAGATGGAGGTATTAGGTAGATGGCGAGAATATTTTGAGGAACTTTTAAATGTTAAGGAAGAAACAGAAGCAGTAATTTCATGCAATGGTCAGGGAGGTATACCATCTTTTAGGAGTGAAGAAGAGCAGAATGTAAGTGTGGGGGAGGTACGTGAGGCATTACGTAGAATGAAAGGGGGTAAAGCAGCTGGAACTGATGGGATCATGACAGAAATGTTAAAAGCAGGGGGAGATATAGTGTTGGAGTGGTTGGTACTTTTGTTTAATAAATGTATGAAAGAGGGGAAGGTACCTAGGGATTGGCGGAGAGCATGTATAGTCCCTTTATATAAAGGGAAAGGGGACAAAAGAGACTGTAAAAATTATAGAGGAATAAGTTTACTGAGTATACCAGGAAAAGTGTACGGTAGGGTTATAAATGAAAGAATTAGAGGTAAGACAGAATGTAGGATTGCGGATGAGCAAGGAGGTTTCAGAATGGGTAGGGGATGTGTAGATCAAGTGTTTACATTGAAGCATATATGTGAACAGTATTTAGATAAAGGTAGGGAAGTTTTTATTGCATTTATGGATTTAGAAAAGGCATATGATAGAGTGGATAGAGGAGCAATGTGGCAGATGTTGCAAGTATATGGAATAGGTGGCAAGTTATTAAATGCTGTAAAGAGTTTTTATGAGGATAGTGAGGCTCAGGTTAGGGTGTGTAGAAGAGAGGGAGACTACTTCCTGGTAAAAGTAGGTCTTAGACAGGGATGTGTAATGTCACCATGGTTGTTTAATATATTTATAGATGGGGTTGTAAAGGAAGTAAATGCTAGGGTGTTCGGGAGAGGGGTGGGATTAAATTTTGGGGAATCAATTTCAAAATGGGAAATGACACAGTTACTTTTTGCTGATGATACTGTGCTTATGGGAGATTCTAAAGAAAAATTGCAAAGGTTAGTGGATGAGTTTGGGAATGTGTGTAAAGGTAGAAAGTTGAAAGTGAACATAGAAAAGAGTAAGGTGATGAGGGTGTCAAATGACCTAGATAAAGAAAAATTGGATATCAAATTGGGGAGGAGGAGTATGGAAGAAGTGAATGTTTTCAGATACTTGGGAGTTGACGTGTCGGCGGATGGATTTATGAAGGATGAGGTTAATCATAGAATTGATGAGGGAAAAAAGGCGAGTGGTGCGTTCAGGTATATGTGGAGTCAAAAAACGTTATCTATGGAGGCAAAGAAGGGAATGTATGAAAGTATAGTAGTACCAACACTCTTATATGGGTGTGAAGCTTGGGTGGTAAATGCAGCAACGAGGAGACGGTTGGAGGCAGTGGAGATGTCCTGTTTAAGGGCAATGTGTGGTGTAAATATTATGCAGAAAATTCGGAGTGTGGAAATTAGGAAAAGGTGTGGAGTTAATAAAAGTATTAGTCAGAGGGCAGAAGAGGGGTTGTTGAGGTGGTTTGGTCATTTAGAGAGAATGGATCAAAGTAGAATGACATGGAAAGCATATAAATCTATAGGGGAAGGAAGGCGGGGTAGGAGTCGTCCTCGAAAGGGTTGGAGAGAGGGGGTAAAGGAGGTTTTGTGGGCAAGGGGCTTGGACTTCCAGCAAGCATGCGTGAGCGTGTTAGATAGGAGTGAATGGAGACGAATGGTACTTGGGACCTGACGATCTGTTGGAGTGTGAGCAGGGTAATATTTAGTGAAGGGATTCAGGGAAACCGGTTATTTTCATATAGTCGGACTTGAGTCCTGGAAATGGGAAGTACAATGCCTGCACTTTAAAGGAGGGGTTTGGGATATTGGCAGTTTGGAGGGATATGTTGTGTATCTTTATATGTGTATGCTTCTAAACTGTTGTATTCTGAACACCTCTGCAAAAGCAGTGATAATGTGCGAGTGTGGTGAAAGTGTTGAATGATGATGAAAGTATTTTTTTGGGGGGGATTTTCTTTCCTTTTTGGGTCACCCTGCCTCGGTGGGAGACGGCCGACTTGTTGAGAAAGAGAAAAAAAAAAAAAAAAAAAAAAAAAAAAAAAAAAAAAAAAGAGTGTAGCTGTGTATCAAATAAAAGTAACTAAGGGATAAGCTGTAAAAAATACTAAAATGAAAAGCAGTTACTAACAACTACTATCAAGGATGAATATATGGATTGAGACTATTAATTAAAACAAAAAAGAATGAGTTACTGAGTATAGTAACACTTTAGCAGCTGATTAAGCATCTTGATTAGTACCTGCTTTAGCACCTGGTATTGCTGAATAATATAAACTGATACACAATGTAGTAAAAAAATATATACTAGAAAAAGTACTACAGTGGTCCCTCGTTTTTCGTAGTTAATCCATTCCTGGAGTTGCTACTATTATTGAAATCTATGATTTGCGAGTCAATTTTCCCCATAAGAAATAATGTAAATACAATTAATCCGTTCCTGACACCCAGAAGTATTAAAACAAAAAATTTTTTTACATGAAATATAGATGTAGTACATAAACAATACAATGGGAAATGATGAATGAAACATTAACTGCATAACACTTACCTTTATTGGAGATTCTTCTCAGTGTATGGGAGACTGGGGGAGGAGAGAGATTGGATTGTTTACAGTTTGGAAGGGGAATCCCCTTCCAGCAACACCTCAGGTACCAATTGCTTTTCTGGGGTTGCTTCTCTTCTCTGTTTAATGCCACTAGGACCACCTTGAGAGTCACTGGAGTCCTGTCTCACAAAATAACTGTGGAGAGAGCTCTGTTTCTGGCGTCTCTTTAACACTTCCCTGAAATGGCCCAAGACTTTGTCACTGTACATGTTGCCAACATGGCTTGCAACAACCTTGTCAGGGTGATGTTACTCCATTATGCTTTCCATCTTACCCCACATAGAAAATATCTCTTTAATTTCTGAAGAAGGCACCTTCTTCCATCTCTTCCTCCTCCTCTGCAGCAAGATTCTGAGCTGCAATCTGTTGCTGTTCCTGCTGAAGCTCTTGCAGCTCCTCAGTGGTGAGCTCTTCGTTGTGGTCTTCCACCAACTCTTCCACATCCTCCAAACTCACATCCAACCCCATGGAACTCCCCAGTGCCACAATTGATTTAACAACAGACATAGGCTCATCAGGGTCAGTCCCAAACCCTTCAAAATCTCTCTTGTCGACACAGTCTGGCCACTAGGAGCTTTCTTTGGAGCCATGGTAGCTTATTTAGTACTTGCAAGCACTAAAATGAGCAGAATATTATGAAATATTTCATAGGAGCACGTGAGGGGACCTTCACTCACTGGTAAACAATGCCAGACTGGCTGGGTAGGGAGGCCGCCCCGGCTCACACCGTGCGTCCGTGTCCCGGACGAACTACTATTCGTGAGTCAACCTATGATTAGCGAGCCCATGTTTATACAAAAATATCCCTATGATTTCCGAAATCTATGATTCCCGAGAACTACGAAAAACGAGGGACCACTGTATATTGGAACAAAGAAGTTTGAAGTGGCTTAATTTGAAAACAAAACTACAGTGGACCCTCAGTTAACAATGCTATCGGATAGCAATAAAATCAGATACCGATGCATTTTTGCGTCAAAATATTGGCTCGGCTAACGATGAAAAACTCAGTTAAGGACATTCATCCCGAACGTGTCAGCATGGCCTGAGCCCATGTACAAGGTAGTGTGCCAGTGAGGATGATTCCACGAGTACATGCGATATATTTTGTATTATTCCATTGTTTTTAGTGCTTGTAACTGCTAAATAAGTTACCATGGGCCCAAAGAAAGTTTTAAGTGCCAGCCCTGTGATAAAGAAGAAAAGAAACAACAAAATTCAAGAAAAAACTCATAGCTACACTCCCTGCATGCCTGCTACACTCCCTGCATGCCTGCTACACTCCCTGCATGCCTGCTGCACTCCCTGCATGCCTGCTACACTCTCTGCATGCCTGCTACACTCCCTGCATGCCTGCTACACTCCCTGCATGCCTGCTACACTCCCTGCATGCCTGCTACACTCCCTGCTACACTCCCTGCATGCCTGCTACACTCCCTGCATGCCTGCTACACTCCCTGCATGCCTGCTACACTCCCTGCATGCCTGCTACACTCCCTGCATGCCTGCTACACTCCCTGCATGCCTGCTACACTCCCTACATGCCAGCTACACTCCCTACATGCCAGCTACACTCCCTGCATGCCTGCTACATATACATTATGACATTCATTCTAGAGTATATACAGTGGACCCCCGTATACCGTACGCATCGCATACCATACAATCCGCATACCGGACGCTTTGATCGCTAAAATTTTGCCTCGCATACTGCCCAAAAACCCGCTCACCGCCCTTCGTCCGAGACGCGTCCAATGTGCGGCCTGAGCCAGCCTCATATGTTCCGCCGGTGGCATTGTTTACCAGCCAGCCTCCGCGGTAACATCCAAGCATACAATCGGAATATTTCGTATTATTACAGTGTTTTCGGTGCTTTATCTGGAAAATAAGTGACCATGGGCCCCAAGAAAGCTTCTAGTTCCAACCCTACAGCAATAAGGGTGAGAATTCCAATAGAGATGAAGAAAGAGATCATTGATAAGTGTGAAAGTGGAGTGTGTGTCGCCGACCTGGTCAGGTTGTACAAGAAACCCAAATCAACCATCTCTACTATTGTGGGCAACAGAAAGGCAATCAAGGAAGCTGTTCTTGCCAAAGGTTTAACTGTGTTTTCGAAACAGAGATCGCAAGTGATGGAAGATGTTGAGAGACTCTTATTGGTGTGGATAAATGAAAAACAGCTAGCAGGAGATAGCGTCTCTCAAGCGATCATAAGCGAAAAGGCTAGGAAGTTGCATGAGGATTTAATTAAAAAAAATGCCTGCAACTAGTGATGATGTGAGTGAATTTAAGGCCAGCAAAGGTTGGTTTGAGAGATTTAAGAAGCATAGTGGCATACATAGTGTGATAAGGCATGGTGAGGCTGCCAGTTCGGACCACAAAGCAGCTGAAAAATATGTGCAGGAATTCAAGGAGTACATAGAAACTGAAGGACTGAAACCTGAACAAGTGTTTAATTGTGATGAAACAGGCCTGTTTTGGAAGAAAATGCCAAGCAGGACCTACATTACTGAGGAGGAAAAGGCACTCCCAGGACATAAGCCTATGAAAGACAGGCTTACTTTGTTGATGTATTCCAATGCTACTGGTGATTGCAAAGTGAAGCCTTTATTAGTGTATCACTCTGAAACTCCCAGACCGTTCAGGCAAAAGAATGTCCTCAAGGAGAATTTGTGTGTGCTGTGGAGGGCAAACAGTAAGGCATGGGTCACTAGGGACTTTTTCTATGACTGGTTACACCATGCATTTGCCCCCAATGTGAAAGATTACCTAACTGAAAAGAAATTAGAACTTAAGTGCCTCCTGGTGTTAGACAATGCCCCTGGTCATCCTACAGATGTGGCAGAGCGACTTTATGGGGACATGAAATTCATTAAGGTGAAGTTTTTGCCTCCTAATACCACTCCTCTCCTGCAGCCCATGGACCAGCAGGTTATTGCAAACTTCAAAAAACTGTACACAAAAGCTCTGTTTGAAAGGTGCTTTGTAGTGACCTCAGAAACTCAACTGACTCTAAGAGACTTTTGGAGAGATCACTTTAATATCCTCAATTGTGTAAACCTTATAGGTAAGGCTTGGGAGGGAGTGACTAAGAAGACCTTGAACTCTGCTTGGAAGAAACTGTGGCCAGAATGTGTAGACAAAAGGGATTTTGAAGGGTTTGAGGCTAACCCTGAGAGGATTATGTCAGTTGAGGAATCCATTGTGGCATTGGGAAAGTCCTTAGGGTTGGAGGTTAGTGGGGATGATGTGGAAGAGTTGGTGGAGGAGGACAATGAAGAACTAACCACTGATGAGCTGATAGATAAACTTCAACACCAAGAGGCCAGACCTGAGGAAACTGGTTCAGAGGAGGGGAGAGAGAAATTGAAGAAGTTGCCTACTACAAAGATTAAGGAAATCTGTGCAAAGTGGCTTGAAGTGCAAACCTTCATGGATGAAAATCACCCTCACACAGCTATTGCAAGCCGTGTTGGCAACCTGTACACTGACAATGTTGTGAAACACTTTAGGGAAGTCATAAAGGAACGAGAGGTACAGGCCACTATGGACAGATATGTTGTGCGACAGAAGTCCAGTGACTCTGAAGCTGGTCCTAGTGGCATTAAAAGAAGAAGGGAAGTAACCCCAGAAAAGGACTTGACACTTCAAGTCTTAATGGAAGGGGATTCCCCTTCTAAACATTAAGAGACACTCCTCCTCCCATCCCATCAATCATCACCAGATCTTCAATAAAAGTAAGTGTCATGTAATTGTGCATGCCTTTTTCAGTTTGTTTGTATTAAAATTAACATTTCATGTGGTAAAAATTTTTTTTTTCATACTTTTGGGTGTCTTGCACGGATTAATTTGATTTCCATTATTTCTTATGGGGAAAATTCATTCGCATACCGAACATTTCGCATAACAACCAGCCCTCTTGCACGGATTAAGGTCGCTATGCGGGGGTCCACTGTATCATGTTTCTTATTTTATTTTTTATTATCACACTGGCCGATTCCCACCAAGGCAGGGTGGCCCGAAAAAGAAAAACTTTCACCATCATTCACTCCATCACTGTCTTGCCAGAAGGGTGCTTTACACTACAGTTTTTAAACTGCAACATTAACACCCCTCCTTCAGAGTGCAGGCACTGTACTTCCCATCTCCAGGACTCAAGTCCGGCCTGCCGGTTTCCCTAAACCCCTTCATAAATGTTACTTTGCTCACACTCCAACAGCACGTCAAGTATTAAAAACCATTTGTCTCCATTCACTCCTATCAAACACGCTCATGCATACCTGCTGGAAGTCCAAGCCCCTCGCACACAAAATCTCCTTTACCCCCTCTCTCCAACCTTTCCTAGGCCGACCCCTACCCCGCCTTCCTTCCACTACAGACTGATACACTCTTGAAGTCATTCTGTTTCGCTCCATTCTCTCTACATGTCCGAACCACCTCAACAACCCTTCCTCAGCCCTCTGGACAACAGTTTTGGTAATCCCGCACCTCCTCCTAACTTCCAAACTACGAATTCTCTGCATTATATTCACACCACACATTGCCCTCAGACATGACATCTCCACTGCCTCCAGCCTTCTCCTCGCTGCAACATTCATCACCCATGCTTCACACCCATATAAGAGCGTTGGTAAAACTATACTCTCATACATTCCCTTCTTTGCCTCCAAGGACAAAGTTCTTTGTCTCCACAGACTCCTAAGTGCACCACTCACTCTTTTTCCCTCATCAATTCTATGATTCACCTCATCTTTCATAGACCCATCCGCTGACACGTCCACTCCCAAATATCTGAATACATTCACCTCCTCCATACTCTCTCCCTCCAATCTGATATTCAATCTTTCATCACCTAATCTTTTTGTTATCCTCATAACCTTACTCTTTCCTGTATTCATCTTTAATTTTCTTCTTTTGCACACCCTACCAAATTCATCCACCAATCTCTGCAACTTCTCTTCAGAATCTCCCAAGAGCACAGTGTCATCAGCAAAGAGCAGCTGTGACAACTCCCACTTTGTGTGTGATTCTTTATCTTTTAACTCCACACCTCTTGTCAAGACCCTCGCATTTACTTCTCTTACAACCCCATCTATAAATATATTAAACAACCACGGTGACATAACACATCCTTGTCTAAGGCCTACTTTTACTGGGAAATAATTTCCCTCTTTCCTACATACTCTAACTTGAGCCTCACTATCCTCGTAAAAACTCTTCACTGCTTTCAGTAACCTACCTCCTACACCATACACTTGCAACATCTGCCACATTGCCCCCCTATCCACCCTGTCATACGCCTTTTCCAAATCCATAAATGCCACAAAGACCTCTTTAGCCTTATCTAAATACTGTTCACTTATATGTTTCACTGTAAACACCTGGTCCACACACCCCCTACCTTTCCTAAAGCCTCCTTGTTCATCTGTTATCCTATTCTCCGTCTTACTCTTAATTCTTTCAATAATAACTACCATACACTTTACCAGGTATACTCAGCAGACTTATCCCCCTATAATTTTTGCACTCTCTTTTATCCCCTTTGCCTTTATACAAAGGAACTATGCATGCTCTCTGCCAATCCCTAGGTACCTTACCCTCTTCCATACATTTATTAAATAATTGCACCAACCACTCCAAAACTATATCCCCACCTGCTTTTAACATTTATATCTTTATCCCATCAATCCCGGCTGCCTTACCCCCTTTCATTTTACCTACTGCCTCACGAACTTCCCCCACACTCACAACTGGCTCTTCCTCACTCCTACAAGATGTTATTCCTCCTTGCCATATACACGAAATCACAGCTTCCCTATCTTCATCAACATTTAACAATTCCTCAAAATATTCCCTCCATCTTCCCAATACCTCTAACTCTCCATTTAATAACTCTCCTCTCCTATTTTTAACTGACAAATCCATTTGTTCTCTAGGCTTTCTTAACTTGTTAATCTCACTCCAAAACTTTTTCTTATTTTCAACAAAATTTGTTGATAACATCTCACCCACTCTCTCATTTGCTCTCTTTTTACATTGCTTCACCACTCTCTTAACACCTCTCTTTTTCTCCATATACTCTTCCCTCCTTGCATCACTTCTACTTTGTAAAAACTTCTCATATGCTAACTTTTTCTCCCTTACTACTCTCTTTACATCATCATTCCACCAATCGCTCCTCTTCCCTCCCGCACCCACTTTCCTGTAACCACAAACTTCTGCTGAACACTCTAACACTACATTTTTAAACCTACCCCATAAATCTTCGACCCCATTGCCTATGCTCTCATTAGCCCATCTATCCTCCAATAGCTGTTTATATCTTACCCCAACTGCCTCCTCTTTTAGTTTATAAACCTTCACCTCTCTCTTCCCTGATGCTTCTATTCTCCTTGTATCCCATCTACCTTTTACTCTCAGTGTAGCTACAACTAGAAAGTGATCTGATATATCTGTGGCCCCTCTATAAACATGTACATCCTGAAGCCTACTCAACAGTCTTTTATCTACCAATACATAATCCAACAAACTACTGTCATTTCGCCCTACATCATATCTTGTATACTTATTTATCCTCTTTTTCTTAAAATATGTATTACCTATAACTAAACCCCTTTCTATACAAAGTTCAATCAAAGGGCTCCCATTATCATTTACACCTGGCACCCCAAACTTACCTACCACACCCTCTCTAAAAGTTTCTCCTACTTTAGCATTCAGGTTCCCTACCACAATTACTCTCTCACTTGGTTCAAAGGCTCCTATACATTCACTTAACATCTCCCAAAATCTCTCTCTCTCCTCTGCATTCCTCTCTTCTCCAGGTGCATACACGCTTATTATGACCCACTTCTCGCATCCAACCTTTACTTTAATCCACATAATTCTTGAATTTACACATTCATATTCTCTTTTCTCCTTCCATAACTGATCATTTAACATTACTGCTACCCCTTCCTTTGCTCTAACTCTCTCAGATACTCCAGATTTAATCCCACTTATTTCCCCCCACTGAAACTCTCCTACCCCCTTCAGCTTTGTTTCGCTTAGGGCCAGGACATCCAACTTCTTTTCATTCATAACATCAGCAATCATCTGTTTCTTGTCATCCGCACTACATCCACGCACATTTAAGCATCCCAGTTTTATAAAGTTTTTCTTCTTCTCTTTTTTAGTAAGTGTCTACAGGAGAAGGGGTTACTAGCCCATTGCTCCCGGCATTTTAGTCGCCTCATACGACACGCATGGCTTACGGAGGAAAGATTCTTTTCCACTTCCCCATGGACAATAGAAGAAATAAAGAAGAACAAGAGCTATTTAGAAAAAGGAGAAAAACCTAGATGTATGTATATATATATGCATGTGCGTGTCTGTGAAGTGTGACCAAAGTGTAAGTAGGAGTAGCAAGATATCCCTGTTATCTAGCGTGTTTATGAGACAGAAAAAGAAACCAGCAATCCTACCATCATGCAAAACAGTTACAGGTTTCTGTTTCACAGTCATCTGGCAGGACGGTAGTACTTCCCTGGGTGGTTGCTGGGTGGTTGCTGTTAGATGAATTGTGATAGAGAAATAAGCCGTACAGTTGATAATAGTGTCATATTGAAGTACTATTCTGTCATGCCTCCGGACAGGAGGAACGGATTAATTGGATTTCCATTATTTCTTATGGGGAAAATTAAATCGGATAACGATAAAATCGGTTAAGGGCAAGCTCTCTGGAACGGATTAATATCGTTAACTGAGGGTCCACTGTATTTATTATGGTTAATTAACAAAAAGTATATAAACAAAAGCTATAATTACTTTATAATAAAAATATTTAGGGGTTAAGTAAAATAGGGCATTTGGAGTTGACTATAATAAAGCATGTATATGTTTACCCTTTATGCCAGACAAATGAGTGCACAATACTGTTCAATATTATTTTAACTGTTATCATGGCAGGAAACAGAAAAAGTAATTATAGAAATTAATTACTAATATTTGATTTTACATAGAAATAAAAAGAGCAAGATCATCATAATTGCATAACTTTTTTTATTATGGTCAAGTATATCCAATGATGCCAAATAAATAGATACAAAATAAATTACAGTACCATGGCAGAAACAATTCACAACCTACCCATTAACTGGAGATGAACCTAGATGACATTTTGGAAAATTGACAAAATTATGCTCTCGCGAAGTTAGCGACCTCGGTGATATTTACAAATCGGCAATTTCACCCACTTTGAACCCTATTTTCGGCTAATTCCATTATTCCAGTTGACCAAACTCATAGCTATTTCTTTAGAACTTCATTTTTTCTATCGATTAAGTACAAGAAATTGCCCATTTACTGATTTCAACTACCCAATAGCGTGGTCAGAAATTTGCAATTTGGCCAATTTCACGAAAATTAAAAAATATGACAATTTCAAAATAGGTCCAGAATGAACAATGCAGACATTCCTGACTCTAAAATAACATTTTCTTTGTTCATTAGTCGTATCTCCAGGTCCCTCTGGTATTACTCTTGATTTCTATTTTGAATTTTTATTCAAACAAAAAATAGAAGATTTACTGTTATGCAGACTACTGCAATACTGTAATAATTGTACAAATAATGTCAACCCATTCATGACTGCATATTAGAATGGCTAGTTGGACATTTATTGGACAATGACATCATTTGTTTACTTTTGAACATCGGCAAAACTCAAACATTTCCCCTACTTTGAGCTCCATTTCCAGGTTCTTTTTATAGTAAAACCAATCAAAATCACATCTATTTCTATATGTTTTCCATTCTGTCAAATGAGACCAAGAAAACGAGAATACAACCATAAAACTTTACGAAAATAGACCACAAAGTTGGCATTTTAATTAAAAAAAAAACGTTCAGTTTTTTTCTCATTATGCACTGCATGCTCCAGGATTTTTTTTTATATGGTGCACACTGACCACACAGACCCATTCTCTCATATGTGGGCCTACCAGCTTTCTCCTGCTTGATATGAAGCCGCAAGAATTTATGAGTATATATACGTCAAACACGGTACCTCGTAAGACGTATATATACGACCGAAACAGTCAAAGGGTTAAAAGAGCAGTATATATAAATTACTTTAAAAAAAGAACTAACAGTAATTAGTACACTGTACTACATTGCAACTACCTGCATGAACATAGAAACAGCAGCAATAAAGCCCATCACAAGGAAAAGTAGGGCATACAAATCAGCTTCTCTCCTAGCTTCATCTGGCTCAGCAATTGAAAGTGTCTGCAAACAAACAGAAAGCATTATCATTAATCCTGACTAATAGTAAGGCATGATATATCATTTATTTACTACTTTTTCACAGATTCTATGTAGAGCAGTTTCTTTTAAGCATACAAGTACCATAATCTTTGTGTCACAATATTCTGGCATAAAACTTCTGAAATATTAAAAAATATTTTTCCATTATGGCTCCCTTCAATCTGATTATTTCAAGCAGTGCAATGGATTCCCCCAGCCAGGCCCATGCATTCCCAGATGGGTAAAAACTGCCAAGGTTTACACTTTTCGAAATGTGTGAGAAAAGTGAGGTAAATTTGCTTCCTAGTCACTGTACAGTTATGTACTTGTTTTGAAACCCAGTTGTAAGTAATGTCATATGACATTTACAAAACATGTTCCTTGCCACACTTCAATGCTATATTACAATTTTTCTATGCTAACATCTGTTCCAAAAAGAACATCATGTGCTGAAGATTTCAGTCGTGCAGGGCAAAGAATAAGCAATATAGGTTAAATTAATAATGGCAAATTCAAACAAAAGCTTCATGCCAAAAATGAATTGCCTAAAAGCTTACAGCATCCAGTAAATATAATGAATGCAATTTTAAACATTTTGTAGCTGTTTTTTATTTTGAGTCACAAGTACTAGTCTAAAAGCTCACATGATCTTATTGTTTAAATGCCGTTATACTGGCATTAATACTGAAATTCATAACAAGAAACAAATTGAAGTGTACAGGCCAAGTAAATCTCTTGAGCATTTTAAGAAAAAAAAAAAATGGATGGCTGGCTATACCTTTGTTTTATGTGTCAAGAATGTTGTGCTGAAAGTTCATGTGGCTGTATTCCCTTAAATATTGGTCTAATAGGTTAAATACAATATTGTAATCAAATTCTATATGAATTCTTGGTTAAAGTGAGAGACTGTAGTAGTGTGAAGGGAAAGATGACCACATTTTGCCTCTTACCATAATGACAAGAAGTTAACCATAGCTGCTGAGTGCTCCTGTACGGCATTTGCCTTTTCATTTGTGTTGAACTGAATTTGTTGTGCTACCATAATTTAGAAAGAATTGGTACACATTTCATATATCTGTTTTTTTCAGAAATGCATCTGTAAGTTAGCAGTTAAGATAAATGATATAGACAATTAGAATCATTCCATTAGTGCTTATAATATTGCAAATTAGAGATTTTTTTACTTTTTGAAGCAAGTAGGAGATTAATTTTTTCAACAGGTTCCAAAATTTTGGTCCTCTGATTCGCATAGTGTGTTTCCTCAACTTAAGTTGTACATGTGCAATATCTAAGAGGTATTTATTTCTAGTGTTACATCTGTGTGCTTTGTTTTACTATGTATGCCTAATACTGAATCTTTCGTAATTTAAATAGATAATTTGCAAGTTAAAAAACTTAGTTTCAATCTATGACAATTCTGCAAGATTTAGTTAGTTCCCGTAACATATTAAGAACTTACCCCAAGCACCTCACCAAAAAGAACAGCATAGGCTGGCATAATTACTCCCTGCATAGCTGACCCTATCACCCCACCAACAATATATGGCCATTCTGAAGAATTCATTTTCAGAATCTTCAAGGTTGAAACAGATTCAAAAGGTTCTTCTTCCTCTTCCTGCTCCTGAAACATTAATAGTTTAAATGAAAAAATGAGGTAATCTTTAGAGAAAGTTACAACTTTAGTATAAGAATTTCAATTCCTTTCTCAAATAATTTCCTTAAGTACTCCTGTAAGTAAAACATACCTCTATCTTATTTTTGTCTACATTCTTCTCACTTTTAACAGAGGCTCTTCGTCGGCGTTGAGAATACCTGGTGGACAGACTGCGTACCAAAGCAGTTGGGGCCATGTTAGCTAAATCATCCATGATATCTTGACTAATTTCAGTTAAACTTTCGGTGTCATAGGCAGTCTTAGCCACAGATGATACCATTTCCTTGTTTTCTAATAAGGAAAATTGAAAAACATTATAATATTAAAACTTAATATTTTTTTTTTAAATACCAAGTTAGGGTGACCCAAAACAGAAGGAGCACTTTTACCATTACTCACTATCACTCTCTTGCCAGAGGTCTGCCAGCACTACATCTCGAATGCCCCTCGAAACTGCAATATCCCCACCCTTCCTTCAGAGTGCAGGCACTGTACTTCCCACCTCCAGGATTAAAGTCTGGATAACTAGTTTCCTTGAATTCCTTCATAAAGGTTACCATACTCACACCCCCAACAGCATCTCAAGTCATAAACACCACTCACCTCCACTTACTTCTCTAACATGTTTACCTAATACATATATACTAAATGTAATGCTGGTTAATTAAGATGTTTTGTGGAAATCATGCAATTCATATCCAAGCCAAAGATTATTTTATGACTAGCCCACAGTATTGTTAATTTATAATATAATTTGTAATATGCAAATCTATAAAAATTTGTATTTTTTTTTTTCAACATACTGGCCATCTCCCACTGAGGCAGGAAAAGATGAAAACTATAAAGTTTCTTCTTTTTACATTTAATAATTTAAACAGGGGTTACTAGCCCCTTGCCCCTGGCAAAAATTTATCTTGAGTACTATGTATGTACTACACTAGGGCAAAGAGCACATCTAGACTGATTCCCAGGTTGAGAAAATCAAACTATGAAGAAAAAATGCAAGAGCTCTGCTTCTTGTCTCGGGAAACATGAATAGGAGTGGTTAGTATGACAATATATATATGCACAATGATTAGGACTGATACAGTAGACAATGAAAGTGCAAACAGAATGAACTAACCCCAAAAAGCAGGAAAGCTAGCAGAGCCAGATATGATTATCTTATGATAATAATATGATATAATAATAATAATAATAATAATAATAATAATAATAATAATCCTGTTGCTGTTGGAGTGCAGGCAGGGTAATATTTTGTGAAGGGACTCAGGGAAACTGGTTAGCTGGACCTGAGTCATGGAAATGGGAAGTATAATGCCTGCATTTTAAAGGAGGGGTTTGGGATATTGGCAGTTTGGAGGGACTTCTAAACTGTCGTATCTGAGCCTCTGTAAAGACAGTGATTATGTATGAGTGAGGTGAAAGTGTTGAATGATGAAAGTATTTTCTTTTTTTGGGATTTTCTTTCTTCCTGGGTCACCCTGCCTTGGTGGGAGACGATTGACATGTTGAAAAAAAAAATCCTAGGTAGTAGGCTGGTAGACAGCAACTGCCCAGGGAGGTACTACCATCCTGCCAAGTGAGTAAAACGGAAAGCTGTAATTGTTTAACACGATGGTAGGATTGCTGATGTCTTTTTCCTATCTCAAACATGCAAGATTTCAGGTACATATTCTTGCTACTTCTACTTACACTTGGGTCACACTACACATTCGTGTACAAGCATATATATACGCACCCCTCTGGGTTTCCTTCTATTTTCTTGCTAGTTCTTGTTCTTGTTTATTTCCTCTTATCTCCATGGGGAAGTGGAACAGAATTCTTTCTCCGTAAACCGTGCATGTTGCAAGAGGCAACTAAAACGCCGGAAGGGGCTAGTAACCCCTTCTCCTATATACATTACACTAGTCAAAAAGAGACTTTTTATTTTTGGCCCACCCTGCTTCGGTGGGATATGTCCAGTTTGTTGAAAGAAGAAACATGCAAGGTTTCAGGTACGTCTTGCTACTTCTACTTACACCTATGTCACACTACACATGCATTTACAAGCATATATATATATATATACACACCCCTCTGGGTTTTCTTCTATTTTCTTGCTAGTTCTTGTTCTTGTTTATTTCCTCTTATCTCCATGGGGAAGTGGAACATAATTCTTCCTCCGTAAGCCATGCATGGTGTAAGAGGCGACTAACATGCT
The DNA here is from genome assembly GCF_038502225.1 of Cherax quadricarinatus. Taxonomy (NCBI): domain Eukaryota; kingdom Metazoa; phylum Arthropoda; class Malacostraca; order Decapoda; family Parastacidae; genus Cherax; species Cherax quadricarinatus. The sequence goes on along the minus strand of NC_091337.1, from coordinate 10,988,733 downwards.
GGGAGCAAGGGGCTAGTAACCCCTTCATCTGTATACATTACTGAAGTGATGAAGAGAAACTTTTCTTTTTCTTTTTAGGCCACCCTGCCTCATTGGGATATGGCTGGTTTTTTGAAAGCAGAAAGAAGATTTAACACACTGCAGAATGGTATTACACTTACATAAATTCTAATAGGTGGTGTTTTTTTCCCTATGAACTAACATGAACACACACTAAATATCTCACAATTTATGGCTGAACTATCTCTAGCTTGCAGAGTGTATTGGAGGTGCATTTTTTTAAACCAGACAAAATATACCATTCTTCATGGGGAAGTAGAGCAGAATTCTTCTTCCATAAGCCATGAGTGTCGTAAGTGGCGACTAAAATGCTGGGAGCAAGGGGCTAGTAACCCCTTCTCCTGTATATAGTATTACATACTAATTTTAAAAGGAGAAACTTTCATTTTTCCTTCTGGACCACCCTGCCTCGGTGGGATACAACTGGTTTGTTTAAAGAAGAAAATATACTGTATTATTTGGTGTATCTTACAACTACCCATGTATTGATCCATAACCTGTGTCAATATAGAGTAAGAAATAGTATTAGACTGCCCGAAATGCCTAGGCATACTAGTGGCCTTCTTTGTAATAAATATTTTATAATATGCAATAATATTTTATAATATGCAAAACCCACATTGTAATATCAATAGAGAAATAAAGAATTTTAATTTTAATTTTTAATTAGACAAAAATGCACCATGACCACCACATTACTTTTATAACATCTGCCAATCCATAAAATATTACTGTTTGAACCATTAATTGTAATACAGCCTCTCCTCACTTAACGGCGGAGTTCTGTTCCTAAGACCATGTCGGTAAATGAATTCGTTGCTAAGTGCAGAGCATACTATAATGGTAGTGGGTTTGTGTCAATCATCTTTGATACTGTTTTAATGTCACCTTTGCACCATTTATAACATTTCTGGTATATTTTTAAATGTTTATACAGTAATGTACTGCATATTGTAATAAACAAAATAAGAGGAAATCAGTTTTAATTATTTAGGTATGCATACTGGTCAGAGAGCCCATCGTAAATCCGAGTCGTCGGTAAACGAGTACGTCACTAAGTGAGGAGAGGCTGTATTGTTTTTATGTGCAACTTCAAGATTATTATTCTTATAAACCTCCATCCTGACTACCTTGCATTAGTATTACGATAAAATAAAAATTTATTAAAAAGTTAACCATTCTTATCTTCTCTACACTTAAGTAGTTATTATGTACTAGGATTAGTTTGCCTGAAATGCCCTGGCATGACAGTGGCTTTCTTTGTACTTAACAAATCAAAATTGTAATTACACATTGTAACCAATGCAAAGAAATAAAATCTTTAATCTTTTTAATCTTCTTTTTAATATCAAGCCCTGATAGAATGATAACACCATGTTCCAAAACAAATAAACTTTGAAAAAAAAAAAAATTAGTGAATAATGTTGAATGAAAGTCTACAGTTTTAAAAGTGTCTACAATAATAAAATTAATACTGTATTCTTATTTGATAGGGTCCCTTTCCCAACATAATCAAGCATAATGGCTTTCACATTACAGTACTGTATCTGTAAATAAAAGTTAACAAGAGAAAAATCATAAGCTATCCCCCCAAAACAAAATTAGTGATGAAAACCTGAATGAGAATCCATCCCAATATCATAGTTTTACTTCAGTTTGCCTTAGAATAAAATTATTCATACATCTAGTGAAGATAGTGCAGTACCTTTGTGTAATTCTGTTGGGGAGATCTGTGCTGTCACCAAGTTATAATATAATGACTTTATCTTCATTAGGTCCTCATGAGTTCCTGATTCAACTATTTTCCCTTCACTGAATACAACAATTTTATCAGCAGTCTTAATGGTGGATAGTCGGTGAGCAACGATGACTGTTGTGCGACCTTGTCGAACCTAAAAGAAATTTATATACTGTATACAAAATTCATCCCCTTGAGCTTAATGATTAAATTCTTAAAACTCTTTAGATGATACTTCTTCACATGAGGAACATAAATGTTTACCTTAATACCAGTAAAGTAAAACAGCAACCAGTAGTTCTATAACACTAAATTGACTGATATGAAACAAGAAAATTAGGACTTACTGATGTACATGTGATGAACTCCCCTGTTCCATCTTCAGAAAATTTGAAAAATTCTACATTTATGCAAGTAAATAATAAGTTTAAAGATGTGCTAATATTAAAGGAGCAGCTAACATTAATTCTTACCTTATAAGATACAGAAACTCATTTATATTTGTTTAACCCTTTCAGCACCCAGAGGCCAAATCTCAGAGTGACAGCCAAAGTCCAAGAATTTAAAAAAAAAAAAAAAAAAAACTCACAGAATTAAAGATATTTTTCTATAGGTAATAAAACAAAAAAAAATTCCAATCAGTAGTTTCCAAGATACAGAGGTGTGAAGTTGGCTCTCAATGACAGGGTGGCAGCAACATCCGCGACTTCCATAAAGTCGTATTTTTTTTATTTTTCTGTTTCGTTCCTTTTTTCTTTTCTAATTTTGTTTTTCCAGTAATGTTTGTGGCTTGTGAGACCAATATAATGCATAATGCATATATGTACACTTGTTGTATTCAACACAATAACCGCTCTAATATTTTCATCATTATTTTGTTTACAATAATTGTTTACAACAAATAACATGCAAAAATGCTGTATATTAGTAATGTTCTATTATATATTTATATATGTACAGTCACTGGACATGTTCTTAGAACTGCTACAGTCTGTGAAAGTTTTTGAAACAAGGTGTCATGCACAGTGGTATCATACTCATCTGTGGACCAGTATGATTTTATATTATGCTTATAGACACGAGGCATAAGCATTATTGTTGCAAAAAAACAAATACATTTCAGCCACAGTCATCTACTTCCACCAGTGGATGATGATGCGCTTTGTCCTGCAAGTGATGAGTCAACGGCTTGGCTCCCAGACTCACTCCCAGTCTGGGCTGGTGCCGCATGCTTGCATGTTCGTGGCATCACCACTACCTACTGACGCATGTGGTCTATCCATCCCAACTGTAGCCACATCACTGTCACTTTCACTGTCTATTCCAGGTGTAGGGCTACAGTATGTACTCAGTCCCTTTGGAATTTCATATGGTATAGGGTACCTATAGTGCATTATACCATATGGTATATTGTACCATATGGTACAGGGTACAGGGACCCTAATGGAAATAAGTCACTTTGTCTGACTCTTTTTGGTTATCCTAGGATCTTCACATATATGCTGCTATGTATGATAATCTATGTAACTATTTGTGTATACCTGAATAAACTTAAGCGCATGTGGCGTCGTAAGTAAGTTTATTCAGGTATACACAAATACAGTTACATAGATTATCATACATAGCAGCATATGTGTGGAGAACCTAGGATAACCCAAAAAAGTCAAAGTGACTTATTTCCATTAGGGTCCCTGTACCCTGTACCGGTGCAATGTACCATATGGTAAGATAAGATTTTCTTTGGATTTTTAATCCCGGAGGGTTAGCCACCCAGAAAGTTAGTGTGTCATCGAGGACTGTCTTAACTTATTTCCATTGGGGTCCTCAATCTTGTCCCCCAGGATGCGACCCACACCAGTCGACTAACACTCAGGTACCTATTTGCTGCTAGGTGAACAGGACAACAGGTGTAAGAAAACACGTTGAAATGTTTCCACTCGCCGAGAATTGAACCCGGGCCCTCCCTGTGTGAAGCGAGAGCTTTAGCCACCAGGCCACCACAATATTGTACAATGTACCATATGGTTCTAAACCATAGAATTCCTCTTCAGATCCAATCCATCAGTGTTAGAACTATAACTTGGGAAGAGGAGAGTTAGAATTCACCGGGGAGTGAGAGCTTCCTTGCCGCCAGGCATGATGAACAAAGCATACCAAGATGGTGCTCCCACAATGCAATGCAGGTGCCCCGATTTTTTGTTTACTGCACACACTGACCACGCAGACCCACTCTCTTAGATGTAGGCCTACCAGCCTTCTTGCTCTAAATTTGAAGCCGCTAGAATTTTGGCATAGATCCACAGCTTGGACCCTGGCTTCAAAGCTGTAGATCTATAGGATGGACCCTGAAAGGGTTAATCTTTAGCCATTTTATCACTAGGCAATGTGAACAAAAAAAATTTGCTCCCTTGTTCTCTAGCTGCCTTTCTAAAAGGGCAGAGAAGCTGCAATTCAATGCTCACTTACTAAGTGCACCTTCTCCAACATTTATCAATACTAGACAACACTACTAAATTAAGCAGTTTCCTAGAACACAATTTTTATCGACTAACCTTGTCTAGTGCTTGCTGGACGACAGCTTCACTCTGGTTATCAAGAGCTGATGTTGCCTCATCCAGAAGTAATATTCGTGGCTGGCGCACCAGAGCTCTGGCAATTGCAATGCGTTGCTTTTGACCTCCTGACATTTGGGCTCCACGTTCTCCAACATTTGTCTCATATTGCTGAATCACAAGGCATTTAATTGAAAGGCTACTGAAAGCTATAAGTCATGTGAAAAAAATGCTGTAATATACAGTATGGTACACGTACATGTTAATATATTGCTTGTCAACCACATTTTTGCACATGACATATGTAGTTGACATTTTATTAAACAATGGAAGAATCATGACACAAAAATTTAATGTTAGTTTTTAAATATGCTGAATTGCAAATGCATGTTAATTGAGAATAAATTGGAGCATCTACATATCACAGAGAATATGGAAGCAAATGTGAATAATCCTAGTACTTAAGGCTGAAATGCAAAACAAATCAACATATTATTGTGCCTACTATATATACAGAACATTAAACTCAAACATAAACCCTCTACTCAAACTTCTCTTAGACAGCTACAACAGAACACACAGGCATAACACAAGGCATGAAACACTTTTTGACATCCCTCATGTCTATCTCACACCATACAAAAATGCAATACACATGAAGGGTCCGAAGATCTGGAACTCTTTGCCCAAACCAGCAAGAGGTCCCCTGCCCACAAATCAATTTGGGACTATATGCACTTAAAAATCATATCTCTCAATAACCATACCCACACTATGCTAATCTCTAACAACTCTCCCAAATATTTTATTACGCCTAATCTATTTAACCATTATTACATACCTAAAAATGTGTGTTTGTATCATAAATTGTACTATTTGTAATACTGTTATGAATTTCATCTACATTAAACTATAAAGAATAAAATAGAATAATAAAGAATAGAGATTTTATTTCTTTGTAAAGGTTACAAGGTGTAATTACAATTTTAGTTTGCTAAGTACAAAGAAAGCCACTAACATGCCGGGGCATTTCGGGCAGACTAATGCTAGTACATAATAACTACTTAAATCTAGACAAGATAAGAGTGGCTAACCTTTATTAAAATATTTAATCTTAATACTAATGCGAGGTAGTCAAGGTAGAGGTTTATAAGAATAATTTTGAAGTTGCACATAATAAATTAATGATTCAAGCAGTAATATTTCATGGACTGGCAGATGTTTAATAGACTAGAGGTCATATAATGTAACTGATTAGAAGTTGTTTTGGTTGGTTTTGTTAGTATACTGAGAGATGAGATGATTTTTAAGCAAAGTCCTAAATTTATTAGTAGTCAGGAGATCCTTTACTGGTTCAGGTAGTGAATTCCAGATCTTTGGGCCCTTTATGTTCATTGCATTTCTGCATAGTGTGCAACTGACATGAGAGGTGTCGAAGAGTGCCCTATGCCTTGTATTGTGACTGTGCATCTGTTGTAGTTATTAAGGAGAAGTTTAAGTGGAGGGTTTATATTGGAGTTTAATGTTCTGTATATGTAGTAGGTACAATAATATGAGTGTATGTCTCATATATGTATTTAGAAAGTTCAGGTTTTTGAAAAGTGGTGGGGTGTGCTGCCTAGCACAGGAGCTGGTAATCATCTGCACAGCAGCTTTTTGTTGGGTTATTAAGAACATAAGAACATAAGAACGAAGGAACACTGCAGAAGGCCTACTGGCCCATGCGAGGCAGGTCCAAGTCTCCTACCGGCTTAAGCCAATGCACCCAACCTAGTCAGGTCAGGTCACATTGACTTAAGGGAGGAACACGGCAACCGACCTGGTAGCACAAGCTATCAGGTCTAACTCACACCCACCCACATCCACTCATGTATTTGGTTGGCTGTGGTTAATCCCCAGGCACAAATACAATAGGTGAGGTAGGGATATATTAAAGAGTGGTATAGGGTAAGGAGTGTCGTTTGGGGTACATAGTATCGTATCTTGGAAAGGATGCCTACTGATTTGGAAATTTTCTTGGATATATTCTGGATGTGGGAATGAAATTTAAGATTACAGTCAAGGAGAAGACCTAGAAATTTACCCTCAGTGTGTCTTGAAATAAGGAAACCATTTATTGATATACACATATTCAGTTGGATATTTAAGGCTCTGTTTCCAAGCAGCATGAAGTATGTTTTGTCTATATCGAGAGAGAGTTTGTTGGTCATCATCCAAGTACCTTTTAGCAGCTCATTGTTTACAGTGCTTCTCAGTACAGCTGGGTTTGAGTGGAAGTAGATATAAGCAGTTTCATCTGCAAACAGAACTGGTTTAAGGAGTTGGGATGCACTGGGGAGATCATTAATGTATAAAGTAAAAGGACAAGTGCAACTAATGTGACATTTTATTGTGGCCACAATAAAATGTCACATTAGTTGCACTTGTTTCCTTTTACTTTACATATTGTTGGTAATTCTACTAACATATATACATCATCAATGTAGATGAGAAAGAGGAGTGGGCCTAGGACACTACCTTGGGGCACTCCGACAGCTACAGGCTAGATAGAGGAGTTGACTCCATATGCATCTACATACTGGTGTCTATCGTTAAGATAAGATTTTAGGTAATCAAGGGAATGTCCTCAAATGCCATAATGATTTAGTTTTAGGTGAAGGAGATTGTAGTCCACTGTATCAAATGCATTCCATAGGTCAATGAAGAGCCCCAGAGGATATTCATTTTTACTGAGGGCTGTATATATTAGTTCAAGGATTTGTATGTTAGCATCATTCGTACTTTTTTTTGATCTAAACCCAAACTGGCAGGGGTTAAGTATGTTGTTGGATGTAAGGTAGGAGTAAAATCATTTGTGTATTATTTTTTCAAATATTTTAGAAAGTAAGGGCAAGTTTGATACAGGTCTATAGTTGTTCAATTCAGTTGGATCACCTCCTCTGAGGATCGAAGTAACCCTTGCTGTCTTGAGGAGGGAGGGAAGGTTGAGAACTCTACAGAGTTGTTAAAGTGTTGCAATAATGGGTGAGAGTACATGAGCAGCTTTTTTATATATGAATGGTGGCAAGTTATCTAGATCTCCTGCTTAGTTTTTTAATGATTTAATGATAAGCGAGATTTCAGTAGAATTAGTTGGAGTTAGATATAGAGTATTTGGGTAATTGCCAGTGAGGTAGTCTTTTGTCTGGGTATCTGAGCTAGGAATTTTGCTTGCTAGCTTTGATCCTACAGAAGAGAAGACATAAAATTTGTTGGTTGTGTTTATAGGCTGTATGTGAGGCTCATTTGGTTTTGTTAAGTTTATCTCTCTGTTTCTAGACAATTTTCTAGAGCCCAAAATTTTGAAGAGGGTTTGGCAGATCCTTTTCATATCACCTTTTATTTCAATAAATCTATTTTTGTAATACATTTGCTTCGATTTTCGTATTAGTTTTGTGAGTATTAATGTGTATTGTTTAGCCAGTTCTTTAGTAATCAGGCCTAATCTGAACAGTTTTCAAGTTGGTGCTTTTTATCAATGAATTTGAGGATACTATTTGTTAGCCATGGTCTGTTTAGTCTCTTTGCTGTGATATGCTTTGTTTTGATCAAACAATGCATGTTATAGAGGTTTTGGGTTTTATGTACAAAAGTGTTTACATCTTTGTCAATATTATTGCTGTTAGCTAGCTCTCTCTACCAATCAATGTCAGCTAGTGCTAATATTAAATTTACTGATGGCTCATAATACAGGCAAAATGACATCTTTCTCAAGTCTTGAGGCAATTTACATAAGTTGGTTATGAGAAAGGTGGGGTAGTGGTCTGTAGTGCTGTGTGTGATTATACTACAGGGCCCCACTTATATGGCAGGTTATGTTACAGGCTACTGCCGGAAAGCTGACATCGCCAGAAAGCAGAACGCCATTTTTTTCCACTTATAAATGCATATAAATGCCAGATAACAAGTTTACACTAACATATATTAAGTTAGCAACAGAACTAGGCATTAAAAACAATAAAAAATAAAATACACACACAGTACACTCATTATTTACCTCAAAATATTTGTAGTCTTAATGTAGGGCAAAAGGTGAGTAGTATTTACTGTAAGAAGTCAGGTGTGGTAGCCTTCCTGGCCATCTCACCCTCACATAATATACCATGATGCTGAAAGTGCCCTAGTGATAAAATGCATATACAGTACACTCATTGCTTACCTTAAAATATTTGTAGTCTTAATTAATGTAGGGTGAGAGGTGAAAAGTATTTATTTGTAGAAGTCGTGTAGGAGGACATCAACCAAATCTTTGAATGGGCCACTCAAAACAATATGAAGTTTGAGGAGAAATTTCAACTACTCAGATATGGGAAACCTGAAGAAATTAAAAATGTGTCAGGGTACACAACAAATTCTAACCATACAATAGAGTGGAAAAGTAATGTGAAGGACCTGGGAGTGATAATGTCAGAGGATCTCGCCTTCAAAGACCACAACAATGTATCTACTTCATCTGCAAGGAAAATGATAGGATGGATAATGAGAACCTTCAAAACTAGGGACGTCAAGCCCATGATGATTCTCTTAAAATCGCTTGTGCTCTCTAGGCTGGAATACAGCTGTACACTAATGGCCCCCTTCAAGGCTGGTGACATTGCAGACCTGGAGAGTATACAAAGAACTTTCATGGCACACATAAGTACGATAAGACACCTACACTACTGGGAATGGTTGAAGGTCCTTGATCTGTATTCCCTCGAACGCAGGCGAGAGAGATACAAGATAATATACACTTTGAAGGTCCTGGTATCAAACCTGCACACGAAAATCACTCCCTATGAAAGCAAAAGACTAGGCAGGAGATGCAACATTTCCCTGATGAAAAGCAGGGGTGCCACGAGTACACTGAGAGACAACACAATAAGTGTCCGGGGCCCAAGACTGTTCAATTGCCTCCCAGCATACATAAGGGGGATTACCAATAGACCCCTGGCTGTCTTCAAGAAGACACTGGACAGGCACCTAAAGTCAGTACCTGAACAACCAAGCTGTGGATCGTACATCAGCTTGCGTGCAGCCAGCAGTAACAGCCTGGTTGATCAGACCCTGATCCACCATGAGGCCTGGTCTCAGACCGGGCCACGGGGGTGTTGATCCCCGAAACCCTCTCCAGGTAAACTCCAAGCAGGGAATCCCGCCTGGCCATCCCACCTACTTACGTAAACAAATGGGTAACGTCTGGTTATCGTTTATACACATTCATATAAACACCTTACATTGTGTACAATGTGAATAGCTATAGATATAATGAAGGCATACGAAAGGAATAAATTTCTAGTTAAGTTACTGGTGTCTGACTAAAGAAAACATAATTCTTCCAACTCTCCCACCAACTGCTTGGTAAACAAATCTCATATTTACGTCAATTTTTAAATTGTGGGTGTATGTATCATGTTGATGTGTTACACAGCGTGTTTATTATATAATTTTGAAAAAAATATAGACAGATTAATGGAAATGTTTATATTGACGTAATATACGACATTTAATACGCCCAAAAGATTATTATTATTAATGTGACGTCTTCAAGAGTAGAGAGACTTAGTGATTTTAATGTGTACCTGCATACCAGCACAGTGTGTAAGTATATTTAGGTACAGGTACACATAAGTATAACTATCAGAGTACATATAAAATATGCAATAACTTTAAAACACTTGAAATTTTGAAAAATTTCCAGAAATAATAGAGAAATGTGCTCAATTAGAAAGTAAACATATTGGGTGGGGTGCACTGTATTTGAAAGACCACTCGCCGTATAGCAAATTTTGGTCATAATTTGAAATTGCATTAGAGGAATGCTGTAAGGCGAAATGCTGTAAAGCAGGGCCTTGCTGTACCTGTGTGTAGTGAAGATATCGTGTTGGTCCAGATTTTTTTTTTTCAACAAGTCAGCCGTCTCCCACCGAGGCAGGGAGACCCAAAGAGAAAGAAAATCCCCAAAAAGAAAATACTTTCATTATCATTCAACACTTTCACCTCACTCACACATAATCACTGTTTTTGCAGAGGTGCCCAGAATACAACAGTTTAGAAGCATGTACGTATAAAAATACACAACATATCCAGATATGGTCAAGTAATAAGGCGCTTGTCTTAGAGATTCTTGTTGGCTTAGTTATAGAAGGTAGTAGCAAGCAGTTGTTCACTGTGTATGTGAAATCACCTGGAGGGTCAGTTGCTTGTATGAGGTTTATGTTGAAGTCTCCTGTAAGTATCAGGTGGTGTTTATTCAACTCTGACTCGGTTATCATGTTTCTAAGGTTACCACTAAGAGTGTAAGCATTTGTGTGTGGCAAGGTGTAGACTGCTCCAACTGTTATAGGTTTTTTAATTTTTTTGGATGTGAATTTAGCTATTTTATATTCACCATTGTCATCCCTTGCGCAAGTAAATTTCATGCATTCCTGTTCATCAGAGTAGTAGATGGCAGTGCCTCCTCCTGGTTGGTCAGGCCTGCAGTTATGTATGGCTGTGTTAACCAGGTATGGTAAATATGTCTGTCAAATCTTGTATGAGCCAGGTTTCAGTAAGAATAATGAAAGTTATACAGTGGTACCTTGAGTTTCGAACTAAATCCATTCCAGAAGCTTGGCCAAAACTCAAATTGTTCGAAAGTCAAAGCAATATTTCCCATAAGAAATAATGTAAATCCAATTAATCTGTTCTAAACACCCAAAAATATTTTTTTAAAGAATAACTATATTTTTTACATACAGAAAACAATTAGAAATACATATAAATCACTAATGAAATGGCTAAATGAATATTTAACATCACTTTTACCTTTACTGAAGACTCTTGTTGACTTTGCACACATGTCCTTAATTGCTTTTTTTTAGTGTTCCTGTATTCCTAGGCAGGCTCGAGGCCTTCCTTGTAAACCACACATTGTAAGCTTTTCAATGAAATAAACATTATTCTTATTATTATCTAGAGCAGTTACCCTCACACTCCGTTTTCTCTTATCAAAGGATAAGGGAAAACGAGGAGATATGTTCAGAGGGGTAATTATTTTATGTTGTACTGTCCTTCAACACTCGTCATATGACATATTTTATTCATTCTTGAGTATATTTCATGTTTCTATTTTGTTTATATTGTTTATTATGTCACAATAGATCAATTGTGATAGATAAATAAGTTGTAGAGTTGATATTAGCATAATAATGAAGGATTCTTTGGCAACATGGTGGCTTATTTAGCAGTTGTACTCAATAAACAAGCACAAAAATCAATGGATTATTGTGAAATGTTTCGTATGAACACACAGGGTAATGTTCACTCGACGAGAAACAAAGCCAGACTGACTCAAAACGCATGTATGCGATGCTTTGTGTGGGCGCAGGCAGGCGGACACGTCTGGTATGGTGGCCGAAACTCAAGGTACTGTACGAAACTCAAGATAAAATTTAGGCGAAAAAAGTGATTGAAACTCAAAACGGTCGAAGCTTGGGGCGACCAAAACTTGAGATTCCACTGTAGTAGCACTCAGACTTCAGTAATGCAAAGTCATCATAGCGTTTACTCAATGATCTAGTTGAAAACTGTAATGTTCTTGACGGCACTGAGTAGAGTTTTAGCCTGACTAGCAGTGTAGTAATGGCAATTACTGTTAGGATTATTTGAGTAGTTCAATAAGAGGTTGATATCAGGATCGATATTTGCATTCATAAGATTGCACGTAGAGAAATAAGCTGTTGCAATTATCAAGAAATAATAATAAAAAAAAAAACACTTACTGTTAACCACTAACAAATATGAATATATGGACTATGATAATTATTTTAAAGCTAAAAATAAAGAAGCTACTGAACATAAAAAATAAAACAAAGAAAATATAACACTTTAGCACCTGATTTAACACATGTATCTAGGTAAATGAGAATCAATTACTGTTAATCACTAACAAATATGAAAATATGGATTAAGATTAATATTAAAGCTAAAAATGTATAAGACATTGGGTATACTAAGATTAAATAAAAAAGTTAACTCTTTAACACCTGATTTAGTACATTTTTTTAGCACCTAATGTTGCTAAGTAACATACTTTTAAGAATATAGTAAAACATACGCTTATGACAATAAGGTAAATAATCACTTATGACAAATAGTCAGACAAATAAAAGGAATGGGGTATTATACTGCACTATACTAAAGCACTGTACATGGCTGATGTTATGTTGAGATGCAGCTGAGCAAGATTCAGTCAAACTAGTGAATATGAGGAAATATGCTAGCTGTTGTTCATTTGTTATTTCAAACCTGCAACCCGAGTCTGATAATTTTACCATGATTATGCCATCACACGTAAAGCACTGTTTGACTGCTACATTATATTGCTACTTCATATTAATAACAGAGTAAAATACTGACTATTTGAAATTTACCACTCTTTACCTGTCTAGATTTAAGTATCGTATTTTGCGGCTTATTAGACGCATTTTTTTTCCATAAAAAGTTTGGGGTGTGGGGTAGGCTGTAGCTCTCCCAGTTACGTCCAATGCTGAGCCATTAAAACAAAAACAAATCCAGTTTCAAAATTACAGTAAATTAATAATGTTTTGAGACAAGCTATTTATGAAATATGGATACTGTACCGGGATACTGACAAAAAACGAAATTCCTTTTTAAGTAACACCTTCCTTTCTTATTTCTTAAACTACTAAAGTCACAAAGCAGCATCATTCATGGTAGGCACTTTAAGATAATGCTACCGTATACTACGCTATGGTTAGCATATGATGGGTATTTTCACTTTATTATTAGGTACTGGTAATCATATTTACCGTATGTTATGGTGCAACAGCTGAAGCAGCCGTTTTTGTTTATACCGACAGTCACTGACAAAGACACATCAGTATGCACTCTGGGAGCCTCACTATATAGAGTTCCACACACAGCAGCAACTCAGCTGCCAACGACTGTTTCACCAGTTCAGATTGAGAGATCATCGGGGTGTTCAGATGAGCACTAGGCCTATCCTATGTTTCGACCTACCCATAAATCAAACGTAACTATTTCTGCCTGTAAAATTACCATAGGTTTCAGTGGAGTAAATATTAATTGGTATTAGGCACTCGTAACTTTTTTTTCTGATTATTACCTTCTAAACTGGGATGTGTCTAATGCATCGGAGCATATTATAAGCTGTGAAATACAGTAGTCTTTAAGTACTGTATTAGGTTAAGTCTGCTGGAAATGCCCCAGCATGACAGTGGCTTTCTTTGTACCAATCAAATTATGATATGTAAACGAACATTGTAACCTTTGCAAAGAAATAAACTTTTGTTTTTTTTGTTTGTGCTAATGTGAAATTACCACTTCCACTATTATGGATGCTGGTGAAATTCCTATCTCTTCCTATTCATAAGAGGATGTGGATTAGGCAATCATAATGGTCCCCATGGGGCAAGGAGAAAAGGGGGCATTAAGAGTTGTCAAATTTATGAATTCAGTTTTTAACTACACATGCAGTACTGTATTTATAGAATGTTCCTAGTGAGGATGTACTTGCTTAAAATAACACTTTTAACAAAGTTAGATATTGTAATAATCATTATTATGGATTAACAAACATCGAAGTTATAGAAGTCATTTGGGTCAACCTCAAAAGTACTCTGTATGATTTGAGGCCAGTTGTCTTAAAATATAATTAACAAAGTTATAGACCATAGTATTCCTCAGCCTCATATATTGTTCGATACCATGGTAAGATAAACAATCCCTTTTTAAATTACCTATCATTCAAGTCAATAAATATCTCAAAACCTACACTAACATTTCATTGCTATTTATTATTCATTGTACTTCATTTTTCACATGTTGTTTATACAATAATTCACACACTTTTCCACATCCACTTCATTCATTCATTCCTTAAAAAAAAAAAAAAATGCACTACATCTTCCCATCTTCATGACCTGATCCTCAAATTGCATTTATAAAGCATTCTATATTAACATCATTTTAACACTGAAGTTAAATTTAATTTTACTCTTCTTCCTTGTACAAAGTATTATACAATACTAACAGTATTTATGCATACAGATGTCTATATTGTATATACTGTAAATGTCTTAGATTTATGCAAATTTTAAAACTATTTTTTTTTTTTTTTGTAAATTTCAATAAGCAGATATTTTTCCCACAGGATATCTATACAGTAGTACCTCAGCATACGAACAGCTTGTGTATACTGACAGTTTACTTTAGTCCCTGTTTTAGGGATTAAAGCATTTATGTCTGGTGATAAAAAGGTTACCTGCAGCTTTAAACAACAATAATCAACCTAACCAACCATATGTTTCTGTTTCACCCATTCCTTGGGTGGCCCAGTGGCCTGGTGGCTAAAGCTCCCGCTTCACACATGGAAGGCCCGGGTTCGATTCACGGCGGGTGAAAACATTTCGACACGTTTCCTTACACCTGTTGTCTTGTTCACATAGCAGCAAATAGGTACCTGGGTGTTAGTCGACTGGTGTGGGTCACATCCTGGGGGACAAGATTAAGGACCCCAATGGAAATAAGTTAGACAGTCCTCGATGACGCACTGACTTTCTTGGGTTATCCTGGGTGGCTAACCCTCCGGGGTTAAAAATTCGAACGAAATCTTATCTTATCCTTCTTTTTAGTCTTTTCAACAGCTAAAATACAGCATCTTATTGATTTTACCTTACTGTAATTTGAAAACAAATACCATAAAATGAAAAATTGCTCAAAAGACAAACCTTCGGTAATTTTGTGATGAAATCATGAGCATTTGCTTCCTTGCAAGCATTATGTATATCTTCCATGGATACTCCATCACGGCCATAGCGGATATTTTCTGCTATGGTAGTTGCAAAGAGAACAGGTTCTTGCCCAACCACTCCAATCTGATCTCTCAACCATCCCAAGTTTAGATTTTGTATTGGGTTTCCATCCAGCAATACCTGTATTGAAGAATTTATACTCAATACTGTATTAAATAAATAGGCATAAAAACTGACACATACAAGCATAAGTACTGAAAATTAAAGATAAAAGTTCTCTGTATTATACATTTAACATGACTCCTTAATATGTACAACCAAAAATGCAGCAATTACAAGTGATTATTTACAATACACAATAAGAAAAGAAATCCAAATAAAAAGAATCAAGAAAGAAATAGAGAAACAAATGGAAATACATAGAGGATAAAAATAAAATTTAATACAAGTCAGGGTTCATAATTTAGCATTCACAAGGAATATGCAATAAATCATTCTCTATAACTCATACACCATAGTACATGTTACACAATTTATACTCATTTTTTTGTTTTTTTTCAACAAGTTGGCCGTCTCCCACCAAGGAAGGGTGACCCAAAAAGAAAGAAAATCCCCAAAAAGAAAATACTTTCATCATCATTCAACACTTTCACTTCACTCATACATAATCACTGTCTTTGCAGAGGTCCTCAGATACAACAGTTTAGAAGTCCCTAAAAACTGTCAATATCCCAAACCCCTCCTTTGAAGTGTAGGCATTGTACTTTCCATTTCCAGGACTCAAGTCTGGCTAACCGGTTTCCCTAAAACCCTTCACTAAATATTACCCTGCTCAGACTCCAACAGCTTGTCAGGTCCCAAAAACCATTCGTATCCATTCACTCCTATCTAACACGCTCACACAAGCTTGCTGGAAGTCCAAGCCCCTCACCCACAAAACCTGCTTTACCCCCTTCCTCCAACCTTTTCGAGGATGACCCCTACCCATCCTTCCTTCCTCTACAGAATTATACACTCTCCAAGTCATTCTACTTTGATCCATTCTCTCTAAATGACCAAACCACCTCAACCCCTCTTCAGCCCTCTGACTATAACTTTTAGTAATTCCACACCTCCTCCTAATTTCCACACTCTGAATTCTCTGCATAATATTTACACCACACACTGCCCTTAGACAGGACATCACCACCTTCAGCTGCCTCCTCAATGCAGCATTTACAACTCAAGCTTCACACCCATATAAGAGTGTTGGTACCACTATACTTTCATACATTCCCTTCTTTGCCTCAATAATTCATAATCCATAATTCACATACCAAAATCCATACACTTAAAATTCACACCACAAGCACAGCATTGCTCCTGTAGCAACAAACAGGTAATTACAAGTGACAATTAGAAAAGGCCACTCACCTAATTGAGTATAATTATTATCTACATTGCATTCAAAAAGCACTACAACTGTGGGTTATACAGCACTGCACTCACCCAAATAAGCTACAGATACAGGATTACCTTGTCAATATAGCTCTCACTTTAGACCGGTTCACCAATACTGCCCTTTTCAATTACATTCATTTTTTTTTTAACATGTTGGCCATTTCCAACCAAGGCAGGGCGACCCAAAAGAAAGAAAAACCCAAAAAGAAAGAAAAATAAACTTTCGTTCTCATTCAACACTTTCACCATCACTCATACATAATCACTGTGGGGCCAGGAGCTTGGACTCAACCCCTGCAACCTCAACTAGGTGAGTACCGTCTTTGCAGAGGCGCCCAGATACGACAGTTTAGTCGCTCCAAACTGCCAATATCCCAAACTCCTCCTCTAAAGTGCAGGCATTGTACTTCATTTCCAGGACTAAAGCCTTGCTCTTAAGATGGTTTTTGGCAATTTTTCGTTTATGCATTGTTTTCTTAGGCCTAGTGCTACTGCACACTTAATAAATGATAGTGTAAACATGTTTTAAGGCACCAACATGTGAAAAAATGCCTGTGATTCACCTTAAGGGGGTGGTCTTGAGCCTAACCCACTATTAGTGAAGTATTCCTGTACAGGCAGGCCCCTCTTTACATTGTTTCACTTTACAGCAGTTTTCAGTTATACCCATAGCAACTGTCGCTTTATAGGGGTAGCCTGGAACCTAACCTGCTGTATAAGCGAAGGCCTCCTGTATACAGTATTTAAAACTGCTTCAACATTGTGGAAAAGAAGTGGAATGATCTGGACACTGATGCAATAGATGCAGACTATAGAGGCTCAAATGTAAATGCAAGGAAACTTCTCGTCACTTGGTTAAAATTTAGGTGGGCGGCCAGTACCAAATTCAGTGTTGACGTGTACTTGGCTCTGTGAAGACCTGTTTGTGCGCTCTCTAGAACTGAAGCAAGATGCCCTCCATCGAGCAACTTTACCAACAGCTTAAGGAAGAATTGAGGTTGGCGAATATGGAAATTCGGCGACTGACCGAGGAAAACAAAAAGATTCGGAGTAGTCCTCCTGTTTTGAGTCCTCAGGTCAAGAAGGGAAACTGGTCAGTGGCTGGACAGCAGGGAAAGAGGTTGACGATCAAGAAGACGAATGGAAAGGTAGAAACGATGAAGAAGAAAGAGACTGCCGTGGAAACTGTTGTGGAAACATCCAATACATTCTCAGTGCTACCCGACGAATGTGAGTCGACTACTGGGAACGTCACAACGAAAGACATTAAGGAAGGTAAGAATATTGTTGTTGTTGGGGATAGCCAAGTTAGGTATATGGATAGGGCGTTCTGCTTGAAGGACAGGAGTAGGAGACAGAGTTTGCTTTCCTGGGGCTGGGATGGAGGATATTGTTAGCCGTCTGGATGACATCATGAGAGGTAATGGGAGCAATCCTATTATCTGTCTCAGTGCTGGAGGCAACGATGTTGGCAGACGTAGGAGTGAGGACCTGATTAGCAGGTATAGGTCAGCAATAGAAATAATTAGAAGTAAGGGTGGGAACCCTCTCATATGTGGTATTTTGCCAATGACGGGAGTTGGAAATGAATGGTTGTCCAGGGCAATTGGTGTCAATTGCTGGCTGGACAAATACTGTAAGGAAAATGCGGTAACATTCATTGATAACTGGGACCTCTTCTATGGCAGAAATGACATGTATGCTAGGGATGGGGTTCACTTATCTAGGTGTGGGGTGGGAGCACTGGCAACTGCAGTGGAGGGAGCAGTTAGGACTTTAAACTAGGAATAGTTAGTGGTATGGGTTTTGGCAGGAAAACAGTGAAGTCCCAGTGTAGTAATATTACGAGTTCTAGGGGAACTAGTAATAATAAGAACGAGATAGATATTGAAAAGCCAGGGACCTTGGGTGATAAGGACAGTAATAGGTTTAGTAGAAAAATAGAAATGAGCAGGAAGGGTAAAGAGAAAGGAGAGTCTTTCAATGTTTATTATGCTAATTGCCGTAGTGCTAGGAATAAGATGGACGAGTTGAGATTAGTTGCTAGTGTAGGTAACATTGATGTATCTGCCTTAACTGAGACGTGGTTTAATTCAAAAAGTCGGGACATGCCTGCGGAATGTCATATTCAGGGTTTTAAATTGTTCCAAGATAGAAGTATTGGGAGGGGGGTGGGGTGGCATTGTATGTCCGAGATCGCTTGAACTGTTGCATAAAAACGGGTATTAAGTCTGAAGTAACACATACAGAGTCTGTTTGGATAGAATTTTCAGAGGGGCATGAAAAACTGATTTTAGGAGTGATATACCGTCCCCCAAACTTAGATAGGGACCAAGGGAAACTACTATGGGAGGAAATTGTTAAGGCCACAAGGCACGATAATGTAGTAATTCTAGGAGACTAACTTTAGTCATATTGATTGGAATTTCTTGACTGGGAATTTAGAATCATACGACTTCTTAGAAGTATTTCAGGATTGTTTTTTGAAGCAGTTTGTGACAGAACCTACAAGGGGAAATAACCTGCTCGACTTAGTTATGGCAAACAATGAATCCCTTGTTAATAATTTAGAAATTTCAGAGGAACTGGGTGCTAGCGACCACAAATCAATTACATTTAGCATTGAATGGAAGTACGATAGTAGCGATAACTCAGTAACAGTCCCAGATTTTCGCTTAGCAGATTACGATGGGCTTAGAGAACACTTATCTGTTGACTGGGGTAACGAAGAGAGCTATCAATATGACAGTTTTCTGAACACTATACATGCTGCTCAAAGAGCGTTTATCCCATATAAAGAAATTAGATCAAATAGAAATGACCCAAAATGGATGAATAATAGGCTCAAATATCTACTAGGGCATAAGAAAGGAATTTATAGGCGTATCAGAAGAGGTGAGGGTCATCTTATGAATCAGTATATTGACATTAAGAGGGACATTAAAAAGGGGATAAGAAAAGCTAAAAGGGACTATGAAATTAAAGTTGCTAGGGATTCTAAAACTAACCCAAAAAGTTTTTTCCAGGTCTATAGAACAAAAGTTAGAGATAAGATAGGTTCCCTTAAAAATAACTATGGGCACCTTACTGACAAAGAGAATGAAATGTGCTTGATTTTAAATAATTATTTTCTCTCAGTTTTTACACAGGAAGACACTAACAATATTCCAGTAATTATTTTTTACAGTGGGCTAGAAGAAGATAAATTATGTAACATCACAGTCACTAGTGAGATGGTTGTGAAGCAGAGACAGACTGAAGCAAAATAAGTCGCCGGGTCCTGATGAGGTTTTTTCAAGGGTTCTTAAGGAATGCAAAATGGAACTCTGTGAACCATTAACTAATATTTCTAATTTATCTCTTCAAACAGGTGTAGTGTCTGATATGTGGAAGATGGCTAATGTAACTCCTATTTTTAAAACAGGGGACAAGTCGTTACCGTCAAATTACCGCCCAATAAGCCTGACCTCAATTGTAGGCAAATTACTAGAGTCAATTATAGCTGAGATTATAAGAAGCCATCTCGATAAGCATAGCTTGATTAATGATACTCAGCATGGATTCACAAGAGGCCGGTCTTGCCTAACTAATTTATTAACTTTCTTCAGTAAAGCTTTTGAGGCTGTTGACCACAATAAAGAATTTGATATTATTTACTTAGATTTTAGTAAGGCTTTTGATAGAGTTCCGCACCATAGACTGTTAAAGAAAGTGGCAGCTCATGGCATTGGGGGAAAAGTGCTCTCGTGGATCGAGTCATGGCTCACTGACAGGAAGCAGAGTGTGTCCATAAATGGGGTTAAATCCGAGTGGGGATCTGTAACAAGTGGCGTTCCACAGGGATCAGTCTTGGGCCCGTTGTTGTTTATAATATATATCAATGATCTTGATGAGGGAATTACTAGTGATATGAGCAAATTCGCCGATGACACAAAGATAGGTAGGATAATTGATTCAAACGTAGATGTTATGGAACTTCAGGAGGATTTAAACAAACTCTATTCTTGGTCAGAAAAGTGGCAGATGCAGTTCAATGTAGATAAATGCAAGGTTCTGAAGCTTGGGAGTGCCCATAACCCTAGTACTTATAAGTTAAATGATGTAGGACTTAGCCATACAGATTGCGAAAAGGACTTGGGGGTTATGGTGAGCAGCAACCTTAAACCAAGACAGCAATGCCTAAGCGTACGTAATAAGGCAAATAGATTACTGGGATTTATATCAAGAAGTGTAAGCAACAGAAGTCCAGAGGTCATACTGCAGCTTTATACATCATTAGTAAGGCCTCACCTAGATTATGCAGCTCAGTTCTGGTCTCCGTATTACAAAATGGACAAATTCGTTAGAAAACATTCAGCGTAGGATGACTAAATTAATACATAACATTAGAAATCTTCCTTATGAAGAAAGATTGAAGACTCTTAAGTTACATTCACTTGTTAGACGAAGAATGAGGGGAGACCTGATCGAAGTGTATAAGTGGAAGATAGGTATTAATAAAGGGGATATTAATAAGGTCTTGAGGATGTCTCTCCAAGAGAGAACCCGCAGTAATGGATTTAAATTAGATAAGTTTAGATTTAGAAAGGACATAGGAAAGTATTGGTTTGGAAATAGGGTAGTTGATGAGTGGAACAGTCTACCTAGTTGGGTTATTGAGGCTGGGACTTCGGGTAGCTTCAAATCTAGGTTGGATAAGTACATGAGTGGGAGGGGTTGGATTTGAGTGAGACTTTCACATCAGAGCTTATTTCTTGGGTGGCATTGAAAATTGGGTTGGGCAAATGTTTTGTTAGTGGGATGAATTGTAAAGGACCTGCCTAGTATGGGCCAGCAGGCCTCCTGCAGTGTTCCTCCTTTCTTATGTTCTTATGTTCTTAAAAGTTAATTCTTCTTCTTTCAACATACCGGACGTATCCCACCGAGGTGGGGTGGCCCAAAAGGAAAAACGAAAGTTTCTCCTTTTACATTTAGTAATATATACAGGAGAAGAGGTTACTAGCCCCTTGCTCCCGGCATTTTAGTCGCCTCTTACAACACGCATGGCTTACGGAGGAAGAATTCTGTTCCACTTCCCCATGGAGATAAGAGGAAATAAACAAGAATAAGAACTAGAAAGAAAATAGAAGAAAAACCCAGAGGGGTGTGTATATATGTGCTTGTACATGTATGTGTAGTGTGACCTAGGTGTAAGTAAAAGTAGCAAGACATACCTGAAATCTTGCATGTTCATGAGACAGAAAAAAGGACACCAGCAATCCTACCATCATGTAAAACAATTACAGGCTTTCGTTTCACACTCACTTGGGAGGACGGTAGTACCTCCCTGGGCGGTTGCTGTCTACCAAACTACTACCTAGAAAAAAGCTAATAACAGATAAATAATTACACAAGAGAATAAAACCATCTTTTTCTTATAATATTCATTCGTGCATTCATATGATACAGTCATAGGAACACTTATTTATTTCAGAGAGTAAATATTGAATATCAGCAATGAAACAAAGCAAGTTTCATTATTACAATAATGTAATGTGATGTAGTACTTACTTTTCCTGACATGGGGTCATAAAAGCGTTGTATCAACTGTATACATGTTGACTTGCCACATCCAGATGTTCCAACCAGTGCAACTGTCTGCCCTGGCTCAATCTTCAGATCAATACCTTGCAATATTTTTACATCCGGACGTGATGGGTAGTTGAAGTGAACATCTTTCATCTCTACCAAAACCAGGAATAGTAATTATGTTTATTTGTACATTGTACTGGGGCAATCTAGACAGGAATCATCTTCTAGCACTAACTTTTAGCATTTAACCTCCCACTGTTTTAATCTACAGTACCATCACGGAGCTACAAAATTTGCATATTTACAAACAAAATTATTAATTTTATAAATATTTCATGAGTAGCCATAAGTACTGCACAACAACTACATCTTAACATTCCTGTGCATGATTTACTTTATAATGGTAGAATTTGAGTGAAAATAGTATAGCAAATGCATTGGAACAAATAAACCAATACAGCCTTTCCTCACTTAGCGACGTACATACTCGTTTACCGACAACTCGGACTTACGACGGGCTCTTTGATCAGTATGCATACCTAAATAATGTATGTATATTAAAGCAAATTTCCTCTATTTTGTTTATTACAATATACAGTGGACCCCCGCATAACGATGGCATCGCATAGCGATTTTTCCGCATAACGATTACTTTTATCGCAAAATTTTTGCCCCGCATACCGATTAAAAACCCGCATACCGATTTTCGTCCGAGACGCGTCCAATGTGCCCTCACATGTGCCGGCCGTCCCATTGTTTACCAGCCAGCCTCCGCGGTAACATCCAAGCATACACTCGGAATATTTCGTATTATTACAGTGTTTTCGGTGGTGTTTCTGGAAAATAAGTGACCATGGGCCCCAAGAAAGCTTCTAGTGCCAACCCTGTGGTAAAAAGGGTGAGAATTAGTATGGAAATTAAGAAAGATTTTGAAGGGTTTGGGGCTAACCCTGAGATGCCTATGCCAGTTGTGGAATCCATTGTGCCTACTTCAAAGATTAAGGAAATGTGTGCAGAGTGGTTTGAACTGCAAACCTTTATAGATGAAAATCACCCTGACACAGCTGTTGCAAGCCGTGCTTGTGACTATTTCAATGACAATGTTATGGCCCATTTTAGGAAAGTCTTGAAGAAACGGGAGGTACAGAGCTCTATGGACAGATTTGTTGTGCGACAGAGGTCCAGTGACTCTGAAGCTGGTCCTAGTGGCATTAAAAGAAGAAGGGAAGTAACCCCAGAAAAGGACTTGCTACCTCAAGTCCTAATGGAAGGGGATTCCCCTTCTAAACAGTAAGAAGATAATGCTCTCCCCTCCTCCCATCCCATCAATCATCACCAGATCTTCAATAAAAGTAAGTGTCATGTAATTGTGCATGCCTTTTTCAGTTTGTGTGTATTAAAATTAACATTTCATGTGGTAAAAAAAATTTTTTTTCATACTTTTGGGCGTCTTGCACGGATTAATTTTATTTCCATTATTTCTTATGGGGAAAATTAATTCGCATAACGATTATTTCGCATAACGATGAGCCCTCTTGCACGGATTAAAATCGTTAACCGGGGGTCCACTGTATAATACACTACTGTATAAACATTTAAAAATATATTAAAAATGTTATAAATTGTGCAAAGATGACATTAAAACAATATCAAAGATGGTTGACACAAACCCACTACCATTATACGTAGTATGCTCCTCACGTAGCGACAAAATTTTTTACCAACGTACTCTTAGGAACAGAACTCCATCGTTAAGTGAGGAGAGGCTGTATACTATACTGAAAGTCAAACAATACATACAGGTCTCCCTCAACATTCATGTTTTCAACTTTCACGGGCTTCACACATTCGCGAATTCCCAACCGCCAAATTCCCAGCCACCAAATTCCCAGCCGCCAAATCATATTTAAGTTTCCCACCACCTGTGAGTCCCTACAACCCTCCCTCCGACCCCTGCAACTGGCAGCCAGCCTTCCCACCGCTCAGTGTGGTGAGTGTTTTGTTTGTTCATTATTTGCTATTAAACTACAGTATAAATAATGTAAACCCATTCATGACTGCATATTGGAATGGCTATTCGGACAGGTATTAGACGGTGACATGTGTTTACTCTCGAACACTGCAAAGAATTAAACATTTCTGCTACAGCTAATAATAACAATAGTAATAATATTTTTTTTTTTTTTTTTATTATCACACCGGCCGATTCCCACCAAGGCAGGGTGGCCCGAAAAAGAAAAACTTTCACCATCATTCACTCCATCACTGTCTTGCCAGAAGGGTGCTTTACACTACAGTTTTTAAACTGCAACATTAACACCCCTCCTTCAGAGTGCAGGCACTGTACTTCCCATCTCCAGGACTCAAGTCCGGCCTGCCGGTTTCCCTGAATCCCTTCATAAATGTTACTTTGCTCACACTCCAACAGCACGTCAAGTATTAAAAACCATTTGTCTCCATTCACTCCTATCAAACACGCTCACGCATGCCTGCTGGAAGTCCAAGCCCCTCGCACACAAAACCTCCTTTACCCCCTCCCTCCAACCCTTCCTAGGCCGACCCCTACCCCGCCTTCCTTCCACTACAGACTGATACACTCTTGAAGTTATTCTGTTTCGCTCCATTCTCTCTACATGTCCGAACCACCTCAACAACCCTTCCTCAGCCCTCTGGACAACAGTTTTGGTAATCCCGCACCTCCTCCTAACTTCCAAACTACGAATTCTCTGCATTATATTCACACCACACATTGCCCTCAGACATGACATCTCCACTGCCTCCAGCCTTCTCCTCGCTGCAACATTCATCACCCACGCTTCACACCCATATAAGAGCGTTGGTAAAACTATACTCTCATACATTCCCCTCTTTGCCTCCAAGGACAAAGTTCTTTGTCTCCACAGACTCCTAAGTGCACCACTCACTCTTTTTCCCTCATCAATTCTATGATTCACCTCATCTTTCATAGACCCATCCGCTGACACGTCCACTCCCAAATATCTGAATACGTTCACCTCCTCCATACTCTCTCCCTCCAATCTGATATTCAATCTTTCATCACCTAATCTTTTTGTTATCCTCATAACCTTACTCTTTCCTGTATTCACCTTTAATTTTCTTCTTTTGCACACCCTACCAAATTCATCCACCAATCTCTGCAACTTCTCTTCAGAATCTCCCAAGAGCACAGTGTCATCAGCAAAGAGCAGCTGTGACAACTCCCACTTTGTGTGTGATTCTTTATCTTTTAACTCCACGCCTCTTGCCAAGACCCTCGCATTTACTTCTCTTACAACCCCATCTATAAATATATTAAACAACCACGGTGACATCACACATCCTTGTCTAAGGCCTACTTTTACTGGGAAAAAATTTCCCTCTTTCCTACATACTCTAACTTGAGCCTCACTATCCTCGTAAAAACTCTTCACTGCTTTCAGTAACCTACCTCCTACACCATACACTTGCAACATCTGCCACATTGCCCCCCTATCCACCCTGTCATACGCCTTTTCCAAATCCATAAATGCCACAAAGACCTCTTTAGCCTTATCTAAATACTGTTCACTTATATGTTTCACTGTAAACACCTGGTCCACACACCCCCTACCTTTCCTAAAGCCTCCTTGTTCATCTGCTATCCTATTCTCCGTCTTACTCTTAATTCTTTCAATTATAACTCTACCATACACTTTACCAGGTACACTCAACAGACTTATCCCCCTATAATTTTTGCACTCTCTTTTATCCCCTTTGCCTTTATACAAAGGAACTATGCATGCTCTCTGCCAATCCCTAGGTACCTTACCCTCTTCCATACATTTATTAAATAATTGCACCAACCACTCCAAAACTATATCCCCACCTGCTTTTAACATTTCTATCTTTATCCCATCAATCCCGGCTGCCTTACCCCCTTTCATTTTACCTACTGCCTCACGAACTTCCCCCACACTCACAACTGGCTCTTCCTCACTCCTACAAGATGTTATTCCTCCTTGCCCTATACACGAAATCACAGCTTCCCTATCTTCATCAACATTTAACAATTCCTCAAAATATTCCTTCCATCTTCCCAATACCTCTAACTCTCCATTTAATAACTCTCCTCTTCTATTTTTAACTGACAAATCAATTTGTTCTCTAGGCTTTCTTAACTTGTTAATCTCACTCCAAAACTTTTTCTTATTTTCAACAAAATAATAATAATAATAATAATAATAATAATAATAATAATAATAATAATAATAATAATAATAATAATAATAAATATGATATAACTGAAGAAGGAAATTGTACAAAAATACGAGGGAGTGGTTGACACAGGAGGCCTGGTCTCAGACCGGGCCGCGGGGGCGTTGACCCCCGGAACTCTCTCCAGGTAAACTCCAGGTAAACATCGTCAGTGTGACTTTGTTTATGCTGGAGTGAACATTAGTCTCCCTGCTCTTCCAAACATTTCACATTTCATTGTGTTTGGTGCTTGTAGATTGAGTGTGACTGGAGTGGTAGAGGCAGTGATTAAGGCAATGGTATTTAATAACATACATGTTAATAATAATACATGTTATTAATTTTTTTTTTTTCAACAAGTCGGCCGTCTCCCAACGAGGCAGGGTGACCCAAAAAAGAAAGAAAATCCCCAAAAAGAAAATACTTTCATCATCATTCAACACTTTCACCACACTCACACATTATCACTGTTTTTGCAGAGGTGCTCAGAATACAACAGTTTAGAAGCATATACATATAAAGATACACAACATATCCCTCCAAACTGCCAATATCCCAAACCCCTCCTTTAAAGTGCAGGCATTGTACTTCCCATTTCCAGGACTCAAGTCCGACTATATGAAAATAACCGGTTTCCCTGAATCCCTTCACTAAATATTACCCTGCTCACATAAAAACTGACATAAAAACTGACGGTGACGACAACGAAATGGACTAAATATGACAAAAGAGGGACCGGCATTCAAGTACCAGACCTGCTGCCAGACGTGAACCAGACATGAAACGTTTTCCACTACAATGAAATAACTGACCTCCATATCAACTGCACCAGTGTTCAACGGGAAGACAACATGGCAGAAAACCTGATCAACTAAATCTCCAAGGAAATGACAGGTCTGTAGGACTTTTTTCTTCAGTGCCAAACGAGGGAAAGAATTGAGCATTTTAACATGGCTGACCGGCATCCAAACAGCCGCTACTGCCAGACGTACAACTAGCGAAGTGAAATTCTCATCTTTACTGACGTTCATCTGTTGACAGTAGCATCATATCTGTACCACCATCATATCACCTGTACCAGTGCTAACGAGAGGGAAACACAGGAGACATCGTCAAATCAACAGTACAAAACTCCAAGGTTATAGGTCGGATATCCCTCAGTGCCAGTCGTGGGAAAGAAGTGAATAGTTAAACAGTCAAGGTTAATGTTTTAGTAGCTGACCTATATTCAGCTGACCAGTGTACAGTGAGAGAATCATAGCAGAAAATGCCAAATATATCTATAAACTCAAGGAAAGTCAGGTTGTAGGTGGCGTTACTCCCCTCAGTGTTTTAAAAATGGCTGAGTCAGCAGAACAGGTCAGGCAGTCAACAACACCACACAACCCCCGATAAATGGAATTGAGGGGGATTTGGAAGGATACAACCATGGATTAAACCTTTCTGATCTACCAGAATGGAAAGGAGTTAGAAGTTAATTGGGGAAGCCAGACTGTGAAGTGAGATGGGAAGGGGAGTGTGTAATAAGGGGTTAACTGTAAGGGTTTTGTGAAGTAAAGGGAAAAGGGAGCAGTGAAGAGGGTTTTGAAGAGGAAATTTTACTAGTAATTCAGTGGTGATTGCTAAAGCAGATACTAAATGTACTAGGGACTGGAAAAGAGAAATGGCAGGCATTAGGGGGGGTACAGGCTGCCATAATTATATTTATATTTCTTCTTCAATTCCATGAAGAAAGAAATCAGTCATGGGGGCTGGAAAAGGTGAATGGAGTAACAGCGCCCTGGACAGTAAAAGCCCAACAGTTGCCATCCTACCAGAAAAGTAAATGTCACTATCGCCGCAAGGTATGGCAACACCGCATACCCAAACAAAAACAGTGGCACACAGCTCTTATTGTAGCGCTCTTAAGTGGTGATATCCAAATTAATCCAGGACCTCAAACTATTGTGCAGAGGCAAAACAGACAGATAAATGACGGCGATAATGACGGTCTAGTAGCTAGGAATGATAACCTTAACTCCATATGTAATGCATACATAGGTCAATGTGAGACAATACAGCCATTATTATCTCAAACACTACCAAACAGGTGCATACACTGTACTAAAGTACGCATGAAAAACAGAAAAGGCACCTTATGTAAAATGTGTAAGGGGTGGGTGCATGATGGATGTATGTACAATTATAGCAACGGTGCCAGAATTCATTTTGTGTGTAACAAATGCACTTTGGCACAGTTACCCTTTAGCAGTGATGACATTGATTTACCTAATTTTAATACAAATGACCCATTGCCATATATTGATGATTATGATTGTTTTATGAAAACAGGCCTTCACTTTATTCATGTCAATGCAAGATCACTTCTTCCTAAATTGGCAGAGATTAGGATTCTAGCTAACAAAATTAGGGCGGCAGTTATAACCATCTCTGAATCTTGGTTGGATGATACGGTGACTGACGACGAGGTTAAAATAGATGGTTACAATATAAAACGCTTAGATAGGAACAGAAAGGGTGGTGGAGTATGTGCCTACATTAGAAATGACTTAGCTTACAACCCAAGACCTGATTTAAATAACAATAAACTGGAGATTCTATGGTTTGAAGTGCTGCTTCCTAAGACTAAACCCATCTTAGTAGGAACTAGTTACCGCCCTCCTACCCAGGACCAGTTCTTAGAAGACTTTTCCAAAGTCTTGTCCGGAGTTGAAAACAATTGCGAGACAATAATACTGGGCGACTTCAATATCTGTTTTCAGCAGCAAAATAACGGGCTATGCAAAAGGTATAAGCAAATTCTAGGATTAAATAGTTACACTCAACTAATTAATACTCCAACCCGGATCACACAGTTCTCAGCCACCCTAATTGACCACATACTTTGTAACCACTCTGAGAACATTAGTCAGTCAGGCGTCATTACCACAGGTCTTAGTGATCATTTCATCATTTACTGCACCAGGAAAATCACTAGGGATAGGATAGGCCTACACAGGACAATAAAAATGAGGTCAACTAGAAACTACAGTAAAGAAACACTGGTAAATAGGCTACACAATTGTGACTGGACAGAGATAACAAGTTGCACGGACGTAAACGATGCCTGGGAAAAATTCAAAACAATGTTCACTACCATCCTTGATAATATTGCACCAGTTAAAGAGAGGATTAAACGAAGAACTGAACCCTGGATGAATACTGAGATATTAGATAATATGAAATTCAGAGACCAGCTGCTAAAAAGATTTAAAGCAAACAGACAGGATATTGCAGCACTAAATGAATTCCAAAGGGTGAGGAACAGAGTACAGAGACTTATAAAAGGAGCAAAGGCAAAGCAATACTGCTCAAAAATTGAAGAGTATAAGCATAACCCCAGAAAGCTCTGGCAACAACTAAAACAGTTGGGGTATAGCCATAAGCCAGTAGATAGGTCTAACATAGTACACTATCGATAATGAGGTATGCCACGAAACATCTAAGGTGGCAAATTGCTTTAATTCATACAACACATCTGTTGCATCAACACTAGTAAGTAAACTACCAGCTGCAGCAAATACCTTTAACACAGACTCTGATAAGTTTCAAACATACTATACCAATAAAGGGGTAATCCCAAACAGTTGTCAACTAGTAAGTGTATCTCATGACTTTATTCAAAAAGAACTAAGCAGGTTAAACCCAACTAAGAGCACAGGCCCTGATAACATCCCGTCTAAGTTCCTAAAAGATGGTGCTTCTGAACTGTCAATCCCTATTGCTCACATAATAAATCTATCAATCACCACTAATACCGTACCGGAGGGGTTCAAGGAGGCCAGAGTTACTCCTATCTTCAAGAAAAATAGTAGGTCTGATGTAAGCAACTATAGGCCTGTTAGTATACTCAGTATAATATCTAAAATTCTAGAGAGGGCGGTGTATTCTCAAGTACGTAGTTAAGTACCTTAATGACAACAACATTCTCCATAGCTATCAATCGGGCTTTAGAAGATCCTACTCAACCGACACCTCCCTTATTAATCTGATGGATTACCTGAGAACTGAAATGTCAAAGGGGAACCTCATAGGTATGGTAACCTTAGACCTGCAAAAGGCCTTCGATACTGTCAACCACAATATATTATGTAATAAACTTCAAGCTATCGGTATAGGTTCTGTAGACTGGTATAAGTCCTACCTTAGCAACAGGAGACAAATAGTCAAAATCAACAAAACAGAATCAGAACCCCTGCCGATAACATGTGGAGTTCCCCAAGGTAGTATTCTGGGTCCCTTATTATTCTTATGTTATGTCAATGATATGCCTATCAGTGTCAAGTGCAAACTCCTACTGTATGCAGATGACAGTGCTCTGTTAGTGTCAGGTAAAGACCCACAAGATATTGCTAATGTTTTAACACTGGAACTGGAGTCCTGCAGCAAATGGTTAGTAGACAACAAACTATCATTACACCTAGGGAAAACTGAAGCCATTCTCTTTGTCACGAAACATAAACTGAGAAGGGTAAATAATTTTAATGTTCAATGTAATGGGGAGCCCATCACTTTGGTTTCATCAGTAAAATATTTGGGAATCCCCTTTGACCCATGCATGTCAGGAGAATTGATAGGGAACAGTGTAGTAAAGAAAGCGAATGCCAGACTGAAGTTCCCGTACAGACAAGCACAGTGTCTACCTACTGAGGCTCGCAGGACCCTATGTCTAGCCCTTATACAATGCCATATGGATTACGCTTGCTCTTCTTGGTACTCTGCCTTGACAAAAAAACTGAAAGATAGACTGCAAATCACCCAGAACAAAATCGTAAGATTCATCCTGGACCTGGGACCAAGAGAACATGTAGGCCAGGATGAATTACAGCAGTTGGATGTGCTGAATGTTGAAGACAGAGTAAAACAACTGAAGCTAAATCATGTTTATAAAATTGCTCACAAACAATGTCCAGAATATCTTGCTGTCAATTTTGTCAAGGTTGGGAACCAAAGCAATCATAGTACTAGGGGGAGAGAGCACAACTTTGTAGTACCCACAGTCAGTGGCCAGGCTTCAAACACCTTTTATTGTACAGCAATAAAGGAATGGAACAGACTGCCCGCACATGTCAAAACCAGTCATAGCATGAACCAGTTCAAGAAGAGTGCCAAAAGGTGTTTGATGAATGTAGCTACAGAAAGGGAGGGGAATGATTTTCTATTTTTTTAGCTAACATACGTGTAAATTTTACCTTATTCCTAGTAATGACCCTCGTATTGTAGATAGTCTTAATGACCTTGGTGTAGTAGTCTTTTTAGTATGATAATAAGATGTTATCTTCATTGTAGAATAATAAGAAAATATTATAACCTTTATATTATAATAAGGTAAAAGGACCCCAATGGAAATAAGTCACTCTGTCTGACTTTTTTGGGTTATCCTAGGTTCTTTACACATATGCTGCTATGTATGATAATTCTATGTAACTGTATTTGTGTATACCTGAATAAACTTACTTACTTACTCACACTCCAACAGATCATCAGGTCCCAAGTATCATTCATCTCCATTCACGCCTATCTAACACGCTCATGCACGCTTGCTGGAAGTCCAAGCCCCTCACCCACAAAACCTCCTTTACCCCCTCTTTCCAACCCTTTCGAGGACGACCCCTACCCCTCCTTCCTTCCCCTATAGATTTATATGCTTTCCATGTCATTCTACTTTGATCCATTCTCTCTAAATGACCAAACCACCTCAACAACCCCTCTTCTGCCCTCTGACTAATGCTTTTATTAACTCCACACCTTTTCCTAATTTCCACACTCCGAATTTTCTACATAATATTTACACCACACATTGCCCTTAGACAGGACATCTCCACTGCCTCCAACCGTCTCCTCGCTGCTGCATTTACCACCCAAGCTTCACATCCATATAAGAGTGTTGGTACTACTATACTTTCATACATTCCCTTCTTTGCCTCCATAGATAACGTTTTTTGATTCCACATATACCTCAACGCACCACTCACCTTTTTTCCCTCATCAATTCTATGATTAACCTCATCCTTCATAAATCCATCCGCCGACACGTCAACTCCCAAGTATCTGAAAACATTCACTTCTTCCATACTCCTCCTCCCCAATTTGATATCCAATTTTTCTTTATCTAAATCATTTGATACCCTCATCACCTTACTCTTTTCTATGTTCACTTTCAACTTTCTACCTTTACACACATTCTCAAACTCATCCACTAACCTTTGCAATTTTTCTTTAGAATCTCCCATAAGCACAGTATCATCAGCAAAAAGTAACTGTGTCAATTCCCATTTTGAATTTGATTCCCCATAATTTAACCCCACCCCTCTCCCGAACACCCTAGCATTTACTTCTTTTACAACCCCATCTATAAATATATTAAACAACCATGGTGACATTACACATCCCTGTCTAAGACCTACTTTTACCGGGAAGTATTTTCCCTCTCTTCTACACACCCTAACCTGAGCCTCACTATCCTCATAAAAACTCTTAACAGCATTTAGTAACTTACCACCTATTCCATATACTTGCAACATCTGCCACATTGCTCCTCTATCCACTATCATAATATGTACTATTATTATTTATAACATATATGTTATTAAATACATACATGTTAATAATAATACATGTTATTAATAATAACATGTACTATTATTATTTATAACATATATGTTATTAAATACCACTGCCTCAACCACTGAATTATTGTGAAATGTTTGGAAGAGCAGGGAGACTAATGTTCACTCCAGCATAAACAAAGCCATACTGATGATGTGTCAACCACTCCCTCGTATTTTTGTACTATTTCCTTCTTCAATTATATCATATTTATTATTATTATTATTATTATTATTATTATTATTATTGTTATTATTAGCAATAGCAGAAATGTTCGATTCTTTGCTGTGTTCAAGAGTAAACACATGATGTCACCATCTAATACCTTTCCTAATAGCCATTCCAATATGCAGTCATGAATGGGTTTACATTATTTATTCTGTAGTTTAATAATAAATAATGAACAAACAAAACACTCACCACAATGAGTGGTGGGAAGGCTGGCTGCCAGTTGCGGGGGTCGGTGGGAGGGTAGTAGGGACTCGCAGTGGTGGAGGCATTGGTGGAGTCTGTGGTATTTAATAACATACATGTTATTAACATACATGTTATTAAATAACATACGTTATTAAAGCATAACATGTACAGTGGTCCCTCAATAATCGTTCGGCCTGAAAGTCGTCCATTTCGGAAATAGTCCTGTTTTTTCGTCAAAATATTGGCTCGGAAATGGTCCGGTAACTCGCTAATAGTCCTTCGTCCCGGACACGTATGCACAGTCTGAGCGGCCTCAAGCCGCCTCGGCCTTTCCATCCCAGCCAGTGTGGCATTGTTTACCAGTGAGCGACGGTCCCCTCACGTGCTCCAGTGAAATATTTCATAATATTTCATTTATTTTAGTGCTTGCAAGTTATTTAAGTGCTAAATAAGCTACCATGGCTCCAAAGAAAGCTCCTAGTGCCAAGCCTTTGGTAAAGAAGGTGAGAAATATATTGAACAATATGATAGTGGTGTACATGTGGGCGAACTGGCCAGGATGTATAACAAATCCCGTACAACCATATCTTCCATCATAGCCAAGAAAAAGGAAATCAAGGACGCTGTTGTTGCAAAGGGGGTAAATATGCTGACAAAAATGAGATCACCAGTACTGGAAGATGTTGAGAAGTTATTATTGGTGTGGATAAATGAGAAACAGTCTTATGACGTCACTTATTTGTGAAAAGGCTAGGCAGTTGCATGACGATTTGGTAAAGAAATTGCCTGCAACTAGTGATGATGTGAGTGAATTTAAGGCTAGCAAAGGCTGGTTTGAGAGATTTAAGAACCGTACTGGCATACACAGTGTGGTAAGGCATGGTGAGGCTGCCAGTTTGGACCACAAGGCGGCTGAAAAATATGTGCATGAATTCCAGTACATAAACAGTGAAGGACTGAAACCTGAACAAGTGTTCAATTGTGACAAAACAGGCCTCTTTTGGAAGAAAATGCCAAAGAGGACCTTCATTACACAAGAGGAAAAGGCAATGCCAGGACACAAGCCTATGAAAGACAGGCTGATGCTAATGTTCTGTGCTAATGCTAGTGGGGATTTCAAAGTGAAGCCGTTACTAGTGTACCATTCTGAAAATCCCAGAGTCTTCAGGAAAAACAATGTTATGAAGAGTAAATTGTGTGTGTTTTGGAAATCTAATAGTAAGGCATGGGTCACGAGGGAAATTTTTGTAGAGTGGTTCAACGAAGTGTTTGGCCCTAGTGTGAAGAATTACCTCCTGGAAAAGAAATTGGATCTCAAGTGCCTCCTAGTAATGGACAATGCACCTGCTCATCCTCCAAACTTGGATGACCTAATTCTGAAGGAGTTTGGGTTCATCACAGTAAAGTTCTTGCCCCCAAATACCACTCCTCTCCTCCAACCCATGGACCAGCAGGTCATTGCAAACTTTAAAAAATTCTACACCAAAGCAATGTTTGAAAGGTGCTTGAATGTGACCTCAGACACTAACTTGACCCTACGAGATTTTTGGAAAGAACATTTCAGTATTCTCCATTGTGTAAGCCTTATAGGTAAGGCTTGGGAGAGAGTGACTACCAGGACTTTGAACTCTGCTTGGAGAAAATTGTGGCCAGATTGTGTCCACAAGAGGGATTTTGAAGGGTTTGGGGCTGACCCTGATGAGCCTATGTCAGTTGTTAAATCCATTGTGGCACTGGGGGCTTCCATGGGGTTGGATGTGAGTTTGGAGGATGTGGAAGAGTTGGTGGAGGACCACAACAAAGAGCTAACCACTGAGGAGCTGCAAGAGCTTCAGCAGGAACAGCAACAGATGGCAGCTCTGAATCTTGCTGCAGAGGAGGAGGAAGAGAGATGGAGGAAGGTGCCTTCTTCAGAAATTAAGAAGATTTTTGAAATGTGGGGTAGGATGGAAAGATTTATGGAGAAACATCACCCAGAGAAGGATGTTGCAAGCCATATCGGCAACTTGCACAGTGACAGAGTCTTGGCCCATTTTAGGGAAGTTTTAAAGAGACGCCAGAAACAGAGCTCTTTGGACAGTTTTTTTGCGAGACAGGACTCCAGTGACTCTCAAGGTGGTCCTAGTGGCATTAAGAAACAGAGAAGAGAAGTAACCCCAGAAAAGCAATTGGTACCCAAGGTGTTGATGGAAGGGGATTCCCTTTCCAAACAGTAATTCATCCAGTCTCCTTCTCCAGTCTTCCATACACAAAGAAGAATTGCCAATGAAGGTAAGTGTTATTTTGTTAATGTTTAATTCATCATGTGCCACTGTATTGTTTATGTACTACATCTATATTTCATGTAAAAAAAAATTTTGTATTAATACTTCTGGGTGTCAGGAATGGATTAATTGAATTTACATTATTTCTTATGGGGAAAATTGATTCGTAAATCGTCCATTTCGATAATAGTCCCTTCCAGGAACGGATTACGGACGATTATTGAGGGACCACTGTATATATTTAGTACAATTTACGACGTTTTCATGTATTTTATGATTATTCATGGTTCAACAAGTTAAGGAAGCAGTATTGTAATATATTTCCCTACAATATATTGGGGCACCAAACATTCACGGTTTTTCAACATTCGCGAGGCTCTTGATCCCCTAACCCTTGCGAATGTTGAGGGAGACCTGTATACATATATATATGCGTGAGCGTGTTAGACAGGAGTGAATGGAGACGAATGGTACTTGGGACCTGACGATCTGTTGGAGTGTGAGCAGGGTAATATTTAGTGAAGGGATTCAAGGAAACCGGTTATTTTCATATAGTCGGATTTGAGTCCTGGAAATGGGAAGTACAATGCCTGCACTTTAAAAGGAGGGGTTTGGGATATTGGCAGTTTGGAGGGATATGTTGTGTATCTTTATACGTATGTGCTTCTAAACTGTTGCATTCTGAGCACCTCTGCAAAAACAGTGATAATGTGTGAGTGTGGTGAAAGTGTTGAATGATGATGAAAGCATTTTCTTTTTGGGGATTTTCTTTCTTTTTTTTGGGTCACCCTGCCTCGGTGGG
The DNA here is from genome assembly GCF_038502225.1 of Cherax quadricarinatus. Classification (NCBI taxonomy): domain Eukaryota; kingdom Metazoa; phylum Arthropoda; class Malacostraca; order Decapoda; family Parastacidae; genus Cherax; species Cherax quadricarinatus. The sequence goes on along the minus strand of NC_091337.1, from coordinate 10,952,212 downwards.
AGACAGCCGACTTGTTGGGGGGAAAAAAAAAAAAAAAGAAGAAGAAAAAAAAAAACTTGTCAGGGAAGAAATGATTATAATTGCTGGAAGGCATATGTCAGAATTACCTGTATTTTTTGTATATGTACAGTACATATACATTAAAAAAAATATACATTATGTCTTTAAAAACCTTACCAATGATTCCCTCTACAGTGGGTGGTCTCTCTCCATCTGAACTTGTAGGATCAATGGTTGATTTCCTTTCGATTATATCGAAGATAGTACTAGCAGCTCCTCTGGCAACACTGAAGGCTTCTACATATGGTGCAGCCTGACCAACATTCATAGCTCCCATCAGAACACTGAAGAACACCTTGAATAAATGTAAAAAAAAAATTACAGACAAAACATGTATGCAAATTGTGTGTGTACGCTTATATTTACTAAAAATTATATACGTGTATAGTTTTATGCTTCCATATGTAACAAAACTATTATTCGAGAATTATATTATATTTGGTAGACAGCAACCACCCAGGGAAGTACTACCGTCCTGCCAGATGACTGTGAAACAAAAACCTGTAACTGTTTTGCATGATGGTAGGATTGCTGGTTTCTTTTTCTGTCTCATAAACACGCTAAGATAACAGGGATATCTTGCTACTCCTACTTACACTTTGGTCACACTTCACAGACACGCACATGCATATATATATATACATACATCTAGGTTTTTCTCCTTTTTCTAAATAACTCTTGTTCTTTTTTATTTCTTCTATTGTCCATGGGGAAGTGGAAAAGAATCTTTCCTCCGTAAGCCATGCGTGTCGTATGAGGCGACTAAAATGCCGGGAGCAATGGGCTAGTAACCCCTTCTCCTGTATACAATTACTAAAAAAGAGAAGAAGAAAAACTTTATAAAACTGGGTTGCTTAAATGTGCGTGGATGTAGTGCGGATGACAAGAAACAGATGATTGCTGATGTTATGAATGAAAAGAAGTTGGATGTCCTGGCCCTAAGCGAAACAAAGCTGAAGGGGGTAGGAGAGTTTCAGTGGGGGGAAATAAATGGGATTAAATCTGGAGTATCTGAGAGAGTTAGAGCAAAGGAAGGGGTAGCAGTAATGTTAAATGATCAGTTATGGAAGGAGAAAAGAGAATATGAATGTGTAAATTCAAGAATTATGTGGATTAAAGTAAAGGTTGGATGCGAGAAGTGGGTCATAATAAGCGTGTATGCACCTGGAGAAGAGAGGAATGCAGAGGAGAGAGAGAGATTTTGGGAGATGTTAAGTGAATGTATAGGAGCCTTTGAACCAAGTGAGAGAGTAATTGTGGTAGGGGACTTGAATGCTAAAGTAGGAGAAACTTTTAGAGAGGGTGTGGTAGGTAAGTTTGGGGTGCCAGGTGTAAATGATAATGGGAGCCCTTTGATTGAACTTTGTATAGAAAGGGGTTTAGTTATAGGTAATACATATTTTAAGAAAAAGAGGATAAATAAGTATACACGATATGATGTAGGGCGAAATGACAGTAGTTTGTTGGATTATGTATTGGTAGATAAAAGACTGTTGAGTAGACTTCAGGATGTACATGTTTATAGAGGGGCCACAGATATATCAGATCACTTTCTAGTTGTAGCTACACTGAGAGTAAAAGGTAGATGGGATACAAGGAGAATAGAAGCATCAGGGAAGAGAGAGGTGAAGGTTTATAAACTAAAAGAGGAGGCAGTTAGGGTAAGATATAAACAGCTATTGGAGGATAGATGGGCTAATGAGAGCATAGGCAATGGGGTCGAAGAGGTATGGGGTAGGTTTAAAAATGTAGTGTTAGAGTGTTCAGCAGAAGTTTGTGGTTACAGGAAAGTGGGTGCAGGAGGGAAGAGGAGCGATTGGTGGAATGATGATGTAAAGAGAGTAGTAAGGGAGAAAAAGTTAGCATATGAGAAGTTTTTACAAAGTAGAAGTGATGCAAGGAGGGAAGAGTATATGGAGAAAAAGAGAGAGGTTAAGAGAGTGGTGAAGCAATGTAAAAAGAGAGCAAATGAGAGAGTGGGTGAGATGTTATCAACAAATTTTGTTGAAAATAAGAAAAAGTTTTGGAGTGAGATTAACAAGTTAAGAAAGCCTAGAGAACAAATTGATTTGTCAGTTAAAAATAGGAGAGGAGAGTTATTAAATGGAGAGTTAGAGGTATTGGGAAGATGGAAGGAATATTTTGAGGAATTGTTAAATGTTGATGAAGATAGGGAAGCTGTGATTTCGTGTATAGGGCAAGGAGGAATAACATCTTGTAGGAGTGAGGAAGAGCCAGTTGTGAGTGTGGGGGAAGTTCGTGAGGCAGTAGGTAAAATGAAAGGGGGTAAGGCAGCCGGGATTGATGGGATAAAGATAGAAATGTTAAAAGCAGGTGGGGATATAGTTTTGGAGTGGTTGGTGCAATTATTTAATAAATGTATGGAAGAGGGTAAGGTACCTAGGGATTGGCAGAGAGCATGCATAGTTCCTTTGTATAAAGGCAAAGGGGATAAAAGAGAGTGCAAAAATTATAGGGGGATAAGTCTGTTGAGTGTACCTGGTAAAGTGTATGGTAGAGTTATAATTGAAAGAATTAAGAGTAAGACGGAGAATAGGATAGCAGATGAACAAGGAGGCTTTAGGAAAGGTAGGGGGTGTGTGGACCAGGTGTTTACAGTGAAACATATAAGTGAACAGTATTTAGATAAGGCTAAAGAGGTCTTTGTGGCATTTATGGATTTGGAAAAGGCGTATGACAGGGTGGATAGGGGGGCAATGTGGCAGATGTTGCAAGTGTATGGTGTAGGAGGTAGGTTACTGAAAGCAGTGAAGAGTTTTTACGAGGATAGTGAGGCTCAAGTTAGAGTATGTAGGAAAGAGGGAAATTTTTTCCCAGTAAAAGTAGGCCTTAGACAAGGATGTGTGATGTCACCGTGGTTGTTTAATATATTTATAGATGGGGTTGTAAGAGAAGTAAATGCGAGGGTCTTGGCAAGAGGCGTGGAGTTAAAAGATAAAGAATCACACACAAAGTGGGAGTTGTCACAGCTGCTCTTTGCTGATGACACTGTGCTCTTGGGAGATTCTGAAGAGAAGTTGCAGAGATTGGTGGATGAATTTGGTAGGGTGTGCAAAAGAAGAAAATTAAAGGTGAATACAGGAAAGAGTAAGGTTATGAGGATAACAAAAAGATTAGGTGATGAAAGATTGAATATCAGATTGGAGGGAGAGAGTATGGAGGAGGTGAACGTATTCAGATATTTGGGAGTGGACGTGTCAGCGGATGGGTCTATGAAAGATGAGGTGAATCATAGAATTGATGAGGGAAAAAGAGTGAGTGGTGCACTTAGGAGTCTGTGGAGACAAAGAACTTTGTCCTTGGAGGCAAAGAGGGGAATGTATGAGAGTATAGTTTTACCAACGCTCTTATATGGGTGTGAAGCGTGGGTGATGAATGTTGCAGCGAGGAGAAGGCTGGAGGCAGTGGAGATGTCATGTCTGAGGGCAATGTGTGGTGTGAATATAATGCAGAGAATTCGTAGTTTGGAAGTTAGGAGGAGGTGCGGGATTACCAAAACTGTTGTCCAGAGGGCTGAGGAAGGGTTGTTGAGGTGGTTCGGACATGTAGAGAGAATGGAGCGAAACAGAATGACTTCAAGAGTGTATCAGTCTGTAGTGGAAGGAAGGCGGGGTAGGGGTCGGCCTAGGAAGGGTTGGAGGGAGGGGGTAAAGGAGGTTTTGTGTGCGAGGGGCTTGGACTTCCAGCAGGCATGCGTGAGCGTGTTTGATAGGAGTGAATGGAGACAAATGGTTTTTAATACTTGACGTGCTGTTGGAGTGTGAGCAAAGTAACATTTATGAAGGGATTCAGGGAAACCGGCAGGCCGGACTTGAGTTCTGGAGATGGGAGGTACAGTGCCTGCACTCTGAAGGAGGGGTGTTAATGTTGCAGTTTAAAAACTGTAGTGTAAAGCACCCTTCTGGCAAGACAGTGATGGAGTGAATGATGGTGAAAGTTTTTCTTTTTCGGGCCACCCTGCCTTGGTGGGAATCGGCCGGTGTGATAATAAAAAAAAAAAAAAAAAAAAAAAAAAAGACCTTTTCCATGTATTATGAAGATGTGGTATTCCTGCCAAGAAAATTATTTATGTTTTATGTTCCTTGCACTTTAGGACATCCTTCAGCTGCCTAGAAGTGATTAACATATCATTTGGGGCTTTATGGGCCCACATCTCTACAGACGGTGTCAAAGCTGTGGAAATGGGCTGATATCTTTCCCTAATAGATCTCTCTTTATCTGGACCCAGAGGTTTTCAATGTGGGGTTCACATCTGGGAAGTTTCCTGGACAGTCAATGAAAAAGGGTACTTCATAGACACAAAACCAATGAAAGAGAGTTTGCAGTGTGGCAAGGAACACTGTTTTGCATAAAAAATCTTAAACCACACTGAGCCAAAGATTTGGGCAAATGATAACAGGCCAATTCGGGCATCATCCGCAAAGAACACAGTACTGTGGCTTACATCTTTCTCTATGTCAGATATGAGGGTGAGGGACAGGATGGAACGAGTACTGTACCTTGTGTAACGGAACTTTTCACTGCAGCAGCCTCTGACTCTACTCTGTTTACTATTACTCTTTGTGTTCTGTTTGTTAAGAAGTTATATATCCATCTACCAACTTTTCCTGTTATTCCTTTATCATGAATTTTGTGTGCTATTACACCATGACTGCACATACTGAAAGCTTTCTCACAGTGTACACATATACTACTGCATCTACATTCTGTTTGTCCTTTGGAGCATCCAAGACTATATAATAGTGATCCAGTAGATAATAATAATAATAATAATAATAATACTAATAATAATAATAATAAATGAGTCTGTGGAGACAAAGAGGGGAATGTATGAGAGTATAGTTTTACCAATGCTCTTATATGGGTGTGAAGCATGGGTGATGAATGTTGCAGCGAGGAGAAGGCTGGAGGCAGTGGAGATGTCATATCTGAGGGCAATGTGTTGTGTGAATATAATGCAGAGAATTCGTAGTATGGAAGTTAGGAGGAGGTGCGGGATTGCCAAAACTGATGAACAGAGGGCTGAGAAAGGGTTGTTGAGGTGGTTCGGACATGTCGAGAGAATGGAGCGAAACAGAATGACTTCAAGAGTGTATCAGTCTGTAGAGGAAGGAAGGCGGGGTAGGGGTCAGCCTAGGAATGGTTGGAGGGAGGGGGTAAAGGAGGTTTTGTGTGCAAGGGGCTTGGACCTCCAGCAGGCATGTGTGAGCATGTTTGATAGGAGTGAATGGAGACAAATGGTTTTTAATACTGGACGTACTGGTGGAGTGTGAGCAAAGTAACATTTATGAAGGGATTCAGGGAAACCGGCAGGCCGGACTTGAGTCCTGGAGATGGGAAGTACAGTGCCTGCACTCTGAAGGAGGGGTGCTAATATTGCAGTTTAAAAACTGTAGTGTAAAGCACCCTTCTGGCAAGACAGCGATGGAGTGAATGATGGTGAAAGTTTTTCTTTTTCGGGCCACCCTGCCTTGGTGGGAATCGGCCAGTGTGTTAATAATAATAATAATAATAATAATAATAATAATAATAATAATAATAATAATAATAATAATAATTATTATTATTATTAAGCAGGGGACCAACACTGGATGTTGTGTTTTCCCTAGATATGGCATAAGAAAAGAGTTAATTTTTTTATTATTTTCAATTTCATTTATGGTTTTAAGTTCTTCCTGTGTTTCTTGTCTCCTGTATGATTCCTTAATCTTAAGTTTGATATTTGCTATTTCTCTGAAAAGTGCCTCCTTTCATATTTCAGATATACTGGCTCCTTTCAGCAGCTCTGTGATTCTTCTCCTTCACCTGTATAGGTAGTCTCTCTCTCTTTCTAGTTTATATCTCATCTTTTTTCTTAAAGGAATGTGCCTTAAGCATACCTCTTAAGTGCCACAGAGTTAATTTTTCTAGGCAAAGATTTGGATCCATGTTGTTTAGGATATCTTCCCAGCTTGTTTCATTTAGGACATGGTTCATTTGATCCCACTGTATGCTTCTGTTATTGAAGTTGAATTTGGTGAAGGCACCCTCATAACTGATCTTATGCCTGTCAGGAGCCCTGTGCATACATATCTCTATTTCCATTATATTATGATTTGAGTGTACTGTCTTTCATATTAGGTCATCATTATTAGTGAAGATGAGGTCAAGTGTATTTTCCAGTCTTCTTGGTTCCACTACTTGTTGGCTTAAGGTGAATTTGTTGCAGAGATTTAGTAGCTCATGTGTGTGTGGATTTTCATTTGAGCTGCCTCCTGGAGTTACCTGGTTACCTGGAGGTTATTCCGGGGATCAACGCCCCCGCGGCCCGGTCCACGACCAGGCCTCCCGATGGATCAGGGCCTGATCAACTAGGCTGTTACTGCTGGCCGCACGCAGTCCGACGTACGAGCCACAGCCCGGCTGATCCGGCACTGACTTTAGGTATCTGTCCAGCTCTCTCTTGAAGGCAGCCAGGGGTTTATTGGCAATTCCCCTAATGCTTGATGGGAGGCTGTTGAACAGTTTTGGGCCCCGGACACTTATGGTGTTTTCTCTTAGTGTACCAATGGCGCCCCTACTTTTTATTGGCGGCATTTTGCATTGCCTGCCCAGTCTTTTACTTTCGTAGGGAGTGATTTCTGTGTGCAGATTTGGGACCATTCCTTCCAAGATTTTCCAAGTGTAGATTATGATATATCTCTCCCTCCTGCGTTCCAACGAGTACAAGTCAAGTGCTTCCAAGCGTTCCCAGTAGTTAAGGTGCTTGACAGAACTTATACGTGCAGTAAAGGATCTCTGTACACTCTCTAGATCTGCGATTTCACCTGCTTTGTATGGAGATGTTAATGTACAGCAGTATTCCAGCCTAGAGAGAACAAGTGATTTGAAAAGGATCATCATGGGCTTGGCATCTCTCGTTTTGAAAGTTCTCATTATCCATCCTATCATTTTCTTTGCACGTGTGATCGTGGCACTGTTGTGATCCTTGAAAGTGAGATCCTCAGACATTACTACTCCCAGGTCCCTTACATTATTTTTCCGCTCTATTGTATGGCCGGAGTCAGTAGTATACTCTGTTCTAGTTATTATCTCCTCCAGTTTTCCATAACGGAGTAGTTGGAATTTGTCCTCATTGAACATCATATTGTTTACCGTTGCCCACTGGAAAACTTTGTTTATATCTTCTTGGAGGTTAACCGCGTCCTCAGCAGATGACAGCCTCATGCAGATCCTAGTATCATCCGCAAAGGATGATACGGTGCTGTGGTGTATATCTCTGTTTATGTCTGATATGAGGATAAGGAATAAGATGGGGGCGAGTACTGTGCCTTGTGGAACAGAGCTCTTCACTATGGCAGCCTTCGATTTAACTCTGTTGACCACTACTCTTTGTGTTCGATTTGTTAGGAAGTTGAAGATCCATCTCCCCACTTTCCCAGTTATTCCTTTAGCACGTATTTTATGGGCTATTACACCATGATCGCATTTGTCAAATGCTTTTGCAAAGTCTGTGTATATTACATCTGCATTCTGATTTTCTTCCAGTGCATCCAAGGCCATGTCATAGTGATCCAGTAGTTGTGAGAGGCAGGAGCGACCTGCCCTGAACCCATGTTGCCCTGGATTGTGCAGATTTTGGGAATCCAGGTGATTTGCAATCCTGCTTCTTAGCACTCTTTCAAAGATTTTTATGATGTGGGACGTCAGAGCTATTGGTCTATAGTTCTTAGCTAATGCTTTGCTGCCACCTTTATGGAGCGGGGCTATATCCGTTGTTTTAAGCGACTGTGGAATCTCACCCATGTCCAAGCTCCTCCTCCATAGTGTACTTAGGGCACGCGAGAGGGGTTTCTTGCAGTTCTTAATGAAAACAGAGTTCCACGAGTCTGGGCCCGGGGCTGAGTGCATAGGCATGTTGTCAATGGCTTTTTCGAAATCTATCGGAGTTAGGGTAATGTCGGAAATCTGGCATACATTTATGGAGTTTTGAGGCTCATTCATGAAGAAATCATTTGGGTCGTCGATCCTCAGACCGATTAGTGGTTCACTAAACACAGAGTTGTACTGGGATTTCAATATTTCACTCATTTCCTTGTTGTCGTCTGTGTAAGTCCCATCCTGTCTGAGTAAGGGCCCGATACTAGATGTGGTATTTGCCTTGTTTTTGGCATATGAAAAGAAATATTTTGAATTTCTTTCAATTTCACTAATAGCTTTAAGCTCCTCCTGCCTCTCCTGGTTCCTGTAAGAGTCATTTAGCTTAAGTTCGATAGTTTCCACTTCCCTGGTCAGCGCCTGCTAAAACATTACTTGCTACATTCCTTAATTTTAGGTGTCTTAAGTTGAAATCATCTAGCAGCAAGATGTTTGGGGCAGGAGTTGGGAAATTTTCCAGACAGTAGTCAATTTTCGAAAGCTGTTCCTGGAATTGTTGGGAAGTTGCATCAGGAGGCTTGTATACAACCACAATGACAAGGTTTTGGTTTTCAATCTTTACTGCCAAAACTAACTACATCACTGGAGGTGTTGAGTAATTCCAAGCATATGAGTGACTATAACATACAGGCCAAATTCCCCCTTGTTGTATAACCTGGGATCTATGTTTTGCTGTCAAAATGTAAATAAACTCCATGCAAAGATTCAAAAGATGATACAACAGATATTTGTCAGTTTGTTGAAAGTTAGAAGGCTTGACTAAAAGATCAGTTCACCCCTTCACGAACTTGAAAATGTAATAATAAGTACAGTTGTTAAGTACAATAGTTGCACATAATATGCATGTCTGCAACACTATCTATCAGAAATACAATCACTTACAATGATGAGCTTTGCAGGATCAAATGAACCATCTCCTTCACGAGATTTAAGAATGAGTCCTGTTCCATAATAGAAAGCCAAGGAATAAGCTGCATAAATGATGAACCACATTAATCCCATTCCAAATCCTGTCATCAGACCTCGCTTCACTCCAGCTTTTTTTGCATGAACTAAATTTGCATCATATCTGTGGAGAAAATAAATGTGTACTGTACAGGTTTATTATTTCTGCTGTTTTCTTATAGGCCACCCTCTATGATCTGACCATGCAGAATAAATTTTCCCTATTTTACATTCCGTGAAAGTAGAACTGAGCTATTAACTCTACAACAGTGCATGGTGGGGCATCCTTCCACCTCTGTAGGAAATTATTTCTTTTATGTACTTTTAGAGTGACAAGTCTACAGGGTTGATACTTCCAAACAACTTGCTTATAACAAATAAAACGGCACAATACTACAACTGGAACAATACATAAATGGCTCACACATAAGAGAAAGAAACTTATGAGGATGTTTCAGTCCGACTTGGGCCTTTAACTAGTCACAAGTTGGGCCAAAATGTAGTCATGAGTTTATTTCTCCTATGTGCGAGTTGTCTGTGTATTGTTTATAAGTACATACTGAGCCTACAGCCGAGTGCCACTGCAGTGGTATTCGACAAACGCTCATAACATATTTTATTATTACCATGTGTTAAAACTATTTAAGATTTAATTCTGATAGAAATGCTCTGCATCCTATGGGCTTTTCCGACAATATCGTGACCAACTGTAATCCACCCCCATACAAGATATTAAAAATGTATGGCTTAAAAAATTATGTACAGTACTGTCTCATTTACTTTCAGACTTGATTAGAAACAAACAATTCTGCAAACTTCCTAAAGAAAATTTTGAGAAAAGAAAAGCGCAACTTTACTGAAGATGTTCACATTATATGGACATCTATCAGACTCCTCTAATTTTTTTTTTTTTTTTTCAACAAGTCGGCCGTCTCCCACCAAGGCAGGGTGACCCAAAAAAGAAAGAAAATCCCCAAAAAGAAAATACTTTCATCATCAATCAACACTTTCACCACACTCACACATTATCACTGTTTTTGCAGAGGTGCTCAGAATACAACAGTTTAGAAGCAAATATGTATAAAGATACACAACATATCCCTCCAAACTGCCAATATCCCAAACCCCTCCTTTAAAGTGAAGGCATTGTACTTCCCATTTCCAGGACTCAAGTCCGACTATATGAAAATAACCGGTTTCCCTGAATCCCTTCACTAAATATTACCCTGCTCACACTCCAACAGATTGTCAGGTCCCAAGTACCATTTGTCTCCATTCACTCCTATCTAACACGCTCATGCACGCTTGCTGGAAGTCCAAGCCCCTCGCCCACAAAACCTCCTTGACCCCCTCTCTCCAACCCTTTTGAGGACGACCCCTACCCCTCCTTCCTTCCCCTATAGATTTATATGCTTTCCATGTCATTCTACTTTGATCCATTCTCTCTAAATGACCAAACCACCTCAACAACCCCTCTTCTGCCCTCTGACTAATGCTTTTATTAACTCCACACCTTTTCCTAATTTCCACACTCCGAATTTTCTGCATAATATTTACACCACACATTGCCCTTTGACAGGACATCTTCACTGCCTCCAACCATCTCCTCGCTGCTGCATTTACCACCCAAGCTTCACATCCATATAAGAGTGTTGGTACTACTATACTTTCATACATTCCCTTCTTTGCCTCCATAGATAACGTTTTTTGACTCCACATATACCTCAATGCACCACTCACCTTTTTTCCCTCATCAATTCTATGATTAACCTCATCCTTCATAAATCCATCCGCTGACACGTCAACTCCCAAGTATCTGAAAACATTCACTTCTTCCATACTCCTCCTCCTCAATTTGATATCCAATTTTTCTTTATCTAAATCATTTGATACCCTCATCACCTTACTCTTTTCTATGTTCACTTTCAACTTTCTACCTTTACACACATTCCCAAACTCATCCACTAACCTTTGCAATTTTTCTTTAGAATCTCCCATAAGCACAGTATCATCAGCAAAAAGTAACTGTGTCAATTCCCACTTTGAATTTGATTCCCCATAATTTAATCCCACCCCTCTCCCGAACACCCTAGCATTTACTTCTTTTACAACCCCATCTATAAATATATTAAACAACCATGGTGACATAACACATCCCTGTCTAAGACCTACTTTTACTGGGAAATATTCTCCCTCTCTTCTACACACCCTAACCTGAGCCTCACTATCCTCATAAAAACTCTTAACAGCATTTAGTAACTTACCACCTATTCCATATACATGTACTTGCAACATCTGCCACATTGCTCCTCTATCCACTCTATCATATGCCTTTTCTAAATCCATAAATGCAATAAAAACTTCCCTACCTTTATATAAATACTGTTCACATATATGCTTCAATGTAAACACTTGATCTACACATCCCCTACCCACTCTTGAAACCTCCCTGCTCATCTGCAATCCTACATTCTGTCTTGCCTCTAATTCTTTCAATTATAACCCTACTGTATACTTCTCCTGGTATACTCAGCAAACTTATTCCTCTATAATATTTACAATCTCTTTTGTCCCCCTTTCCTTTATATAAAGGGGCTATACATGCTCTCTGCCAATCCCTAGGTACCTTCCCCTCTTTCATACACTTATTAAACAAAAGTACCAACCACTCCAACACTATATCCCCCCCTGCTTTTAACATTTGTCATAATCCCATCAGTTCCAGCTGCTTTACCCCCTTTCATTCTACGTAATGCCTCACGTACCTCCCCCACACTTACATTCTGCTCTTCTTCACTCCTAAAAGATGGTATACCTCCCTGGCCAGTGCATGAAATTACCGCCTCCCTTTCTTCCTCAACATTTAAAAGTTCCTCAAAATATTCTCGCCATTTACCTAATGCCTCCCTCTCCCCATCTATTAACTCCCCTACTCTGTTTTTAACTGACAAATCCATACTTTCCCTAGGCTTTCTTAACTTGTTTAACTCGCTCCAAAATTTTTTCTTATTTTCATTAAAATTTCTTGACAGTGCCTCTCCCACTCTATCATCTGCTCTCCTTTTGCACTCTCTCACCACTCTCTTCACCTTTCTTTTACTCTCCATATACTCTGCTCTTCTTATAACACTTCTGCTTTGTAAAAACCTCTCATAAGCTACCTTTTTCTCTTTTATCACACCCTTTACTTCATCATTCCACCAATCACTCCTCTTTCCTCCTGCCCCCACCCTCCTATAACCACAAACTTCTGCCCAACATTCTAATACTGCATTTTTATATCTATTCCAATCCTCTTCAACCCCCCCACTACTCATCTTTGCACTAGCCCACCTTTCTGCCAATAGTCGCTTATATCTCACCCGAACTTCCTCCTCCCTTAGTTTATACACTTTCACCTCCCTCTTACTTCTTGTTGCCACCTTCCTCTTTTCCCACCTACCTCTTACTCTAACTGTAGCTACAACTAAATAATGATCCGATATATCAGCTGCCCCTCTATAATTTAGCAGTAATAAATAACCCATTAATTTTAAATGCATTATGATATAAGTTTAATAATATGATTAACAAACATAGAGCAAAAATAAGAAAATAAAGATTAAAATCCAGCAGTAAAAACATGTACCTAGACACTTCCTTGTTCTCCCCACCAAAGGCCACCACAGTTCGGATGGCAGAGATTGCCTCTTCTGCTATGCTCCCAGCTCTCGCATATTCCTTCATCTCTACATTTGACAGACTTGACTGAACCTGTAATAATAATAACTTGAAACTAAATGGGAATATTGTATTATATCAAGGATGCAGGCAGAGCTTGCTTTGTCTGTGTTTTCAATTTACTGCATATCCAGTTACTACCTATCTTTCATACAGGGAATATCATGCGTATTAAATACATATTTGTAAGGGATTCCTTCAGTGCACACACATTTTCAATATCCTTATTATCTACTACAGTTTTAAGGATGAAATCTAAAACTGTCATATCAGTAAGAAAAAAAAATTATTCAATCATGTTTTTTCTAGTGATGAATATGAGTTTATTAAGCAGGTCCTCTTAAATTAAAACATCGGAACCTCTTAAAGTTCTGTTAAAATGTACTAGCATAAAATTTCTATAAACAAAGTGGTGGTTTTTCTTTTTATCACTATCCTAATTGACAAACATTCAGTGCATCTGCAAGTCTTACAAGGACGGAGGAAGATGGAGAGGAATTAGTATGCACTTGCCTTTGCTATGATTATACCATACTAAACAATAGCAGAATTCATTGACAGGAGCTAAATTTAAGATTTGACACGTCCCTCTAATTCCCTGCTACTTCTTCAAACCTCTCCTTGATGGCAGTGACCAAAGAAAATCTTCATTTGACCTTTCAATTCTTTAAAGCCAGTAAACAGTTTTTGAAGCAGCACTGTCTTAAATTTCACTTGCTTGTTAAGCCTTCACACATTTAAGGAAGCCATCATATAACAGAAAGCAGAGTAGAAAGGAGAAAAGGCATAGAGAAAACAAGAAGCAGCCTGCCCGCAGGTGCCAGTTCACTAAATAAACAATTGTAACCATATGATTTTAATTCTATTGTTATGCCAAAGCCATATTGGTATGTTTTAAAGATCCCCTGCCTGGCTTAACTGCATGTCTAGTTAGCACCCATCAGCAGTTTTGCCCTAGTTTATTCTTCTCAAGGACATCCCCCCCCCCCCACTTCAGTATTTATTCATTCCACAAGTGACTCATTGGAATAAGTTTTTAAAACATTCACATTAGATAAATAAAGCCAATTAATGAAATGAAAGCTATGATCCACTTGCGGCTTATGTTAAATGAAGTTGACACACCTTATAATTACAATAATATTTTAATAGTGCATGCCTATAAATTAACACTAATGAAGATATTGCCAAGGAACAGGTTTAGAAATAAGATGAGGATGGTTCATATTTAATATAGATGCAGGAACTCTAAGCCTAATCCAGGCAGAACCTGCGAGTTTAAAAACAATATTATGCAGGATAATGCTGAAAATGTGCACCAAACATGAAACTCTTAAAATAAATGATACTGATGTTATTTTTAAGAGAATAGACATCATGTATTAAATGCACGTGTATTGCCACCTGCCAGGTATAAACATATCCAAGGAGTTCACTTAACTAAGAACACTTTCCTTTAATGAGTTCCATTTTGATACTCATGCTCTTTAATGTATGACAAGCAAATTATTACAGTATGGCATTCATTAAAAAAAAAACTTCAGAACTCACTACTGCACTAACCTTTGCAATAATACCAGTTGCTATTCCCAGAATAGGGAAAACTGAGAGGATAACTAGAGTCAGCTCCCATCCATGAATAAAAGCATTGATGATTGAAGCAAGAAATATAGTCATGAAGAACAAGAACATGCCAACCTTCTCTCCAATACCTTCTTGCAATTTGTTCAGATCTCTGGAAAAACCACAAGAGTACCCAAGTATTAGTAAATACGAATAATATTAAGAAAATATAGCTTGGAATCATGGTAACTATTTCAACTGTGTATGCACTGAGCTACAGTATGACCTTAAAATAAAAGTATTTCAAAAAATTCGTGAAGCTGACAATGTTTTTGCATTGAAGAACACTTAAATACAAGTTTACATACTCAGTCACTCTGCTAGCAAAATCATTTGTTTGGTGAGTGTCAAACCAGCCAATTTCTTGTTTGAGAATGGACTGCAGGAACATTCCCCGAAGCCTATATACCTGTAAGTCAGAGTGCATGTTATTAAGGCCATTAATGTGTCAAAATTATCTTGCCACAAAACTAATGATAATTTTGCTAACTTTACTAATACTTATTCACAAAGATAAAGTCCCAAAATAAGTATAAATCCTTTCCTGTAACTATATGTGGGTATGTAAGTATGTATGTAAGCCTGCAAGTGCACACACATTTTCACACCAGCTGACTAAGTATCATTTCCAATTTGTGGGATAGTCTTGCACATTTGCATTTCACAACCTTATGCCAAAACATTGCCCCCTACAGCCTGAGAGACGAGTATTAATTAGTCGCATGTTTAGTTTATGTAAGGAATGACTTACAGAAGGTTATTCCTTACATAAAAATAAGTAACAGGAACTGTTTGTAAAATTAGTTTAAATGTAAAAGTCTAGAATTCGTGCAGCTGGCAGTAACAGCCTGGTTGATCAGATCCTGATCCACTGTGAGAATTGTTCATGGACCCGGCAAGGGTGTTGATCCCCGAAACACCCTCCAGGAAAAAAAAAGTGTTGAATTTATGTACCTATTACACAACTACAAAAAAGGAATTTATACATAAAAGTTGTACGTAAACTGAATGTGAAGGAAAGTGGCTGGTGCCATGAAGTTCTAGCTATGAATTACCTAGAATGGACGAAACTTATATACTGTAAAGACTGGCAGGTGCATGAAAAGTAGTTGCTAAGCAGTAGAGATGGTCACAGTGAGGATCACTTGGTGTTATGGGAATAGATGATTACAGTTTTTTGCTTGGCTTATTAACACAGGGTAACCTAGGAAAGTCAAGAAGCCTGGCTTATTTCTGTTAGGATAATAGAATTTTAAGGAGTAAGAATATCAGAGGGTAGAATACAAGTGCCAAAACAAAGACAACAGAAGTAGTACTGTATTATAAGTGAGGAAAACTTAGGATGAAAGCAGTGTATGAGAATGAAATAAATGACATCTTAATGTGACATCTGAAAGAGTATTATGCCTGTCTAAGATGCAGCCGAGATACAGCTTTGCATGATTGGCTTCAATATAGTGGAACTAGTTATCTAGGATGCTACAGCAGAAGTGTGAAATGATAGGTGTTAATGTAAATATATTTTAACCCTCTGTACCTACATTCCTCTTAAGCTAATGACTCTAAACACATGAGAAATATGTAATAATAATAATATAATAATAATACAAAGGACCCTTGGTTATCGGCCATAATCCGTTCCAGAAGGTCGGCCTAAAACCGAAATGGCCTAACACCGAAATATTTCCCATAAGAATTAATATAAATACAATTAATCCGTTCCAGACACCCAAAAATATTAACAAAAAATATATTTTTTAAAGATAAGTTATAGTTTTACATACACAAAACAAGGAGAACTAAATAAAATAAATAAATGAACATTTAAATCACTATTACATACCTTTATTGAAGACTCTTGTTGGCTTATGGAAGACAGGGAGGAGGAGAGAGAGGGAGGACTGATTATTGTTTGGAAGGGGAATCCCTCTCCATAAGGACTTCAGGTATCAAAGCCCTCTCTGGGGTTACTTCCCTCCCTACCTGCTACACTCCCTGCATGCCTGCTATGCTCCCTGCCTTCCTCCTACACCCTGCCTCCCTACTACACTCCCTGCCTGCCTGCTACACTCCCTACATACTTGCTATGCTCCCTGCATGCCTGCTACACTCCCTGCATGCCTGCTAAACTCCCTTTTGCAACATTAGCTTCCTTGATGTTTGGATGAATGAGTAGAAGTGTCCTAATTCGCCCAGAGACACAGCCAGACTGACTCATGAACATGCCAGTGGTTGGCAGGCAGGCAGGTGGACGTGTCCAATACGGCCAATTAGTGAAATAACGGTCGATAACCAGAAGCTGAAAAACCGGCTGTTAACCGAGTTGGCCATTAAGCAGAACAGCTGATAACCGAAGGTCCACTGTATCTTCATTTCTACAAGTACATGTACAAGGTATACAGGCCTAGCTGACATCAATGACATACTACTATACAGAAAGCCGCTCGTTATGTAGAGCATTTTCGGCAAATTAGGTCAGTTTTCTCCCAGGATGCGACCCACACCAGTCGAATAACAAACCATACCCCGGCCGGGATTGAACCCGCGGTCAGAGAGTCTCAAAACTCCAGCCCGTCGCGTTAGTCGAATAACACTCAGGTACCCATTTTTATTAATGGGCGAGCAGGTATAACAGGTGTGAGGAAACACACCCAATGTTTCCACAATTGCCGGGAATCAAACCATAGACCCCTCTGAGTGTGAAGTGAGAGCTTTGCCTACCAGGCCACGGGCCTGAAGCTTCCATCTACTGGAAAATGTAAAGTGTTACAGGTTGTACAGATGAGGGTACTGTAAAGGTATATCTAGAAAGCCATCATGAAGATGCTACAATAACCATTATTATGAGTCTTTGTATGTGTAAGAGTGACATACCTGGAATGTGTAAGGTGACATACCTGACCCTCTGCAGCATAGTTCATAGCTGTCACAAATATGTAACCCATCACCATCTGGATTGCACCTATGACAATTGTTCCTACTCCAAATCTTACTACCTCTTCAAAGAAGTCCTTAATTCCGTATTTCTCCTTGATCATTTCTATAATTCTGAAACATATGAAATTTTGAGAATATAACACATGGAATAGGGCAAATATGTAATAAAGGTACTCTTATATACACTACCAAATTTGTTAATTGTTAAAGGTCTGGAAAGACTACATACATCCCACTGATGCAATTACCACTAGGATCAAGGTTTAACCCCTCAAGGAAGGTTCCTTGATGTTGGTGAGGGGCTCTTGATTTAGGGAATTGGATCTGTGCTCCAGTTCCCCGAATTAAGCCTGAATGCCTTCCACATCCCCTCCCCAGGCGCTGTATAATCCTCTTGGTTTAGCGCTTCCCCCTTTATTATAATAATAAATAATCAAGGTTTAACAATTTTTTTTTACACATCATTTATTTTACAGGCTCTGCATACAAGGGGCTTTTGGCATGTACACTCAACCACTAGATTTCTTTTGTACAACTACGTATCATGTCCAAATAATAATAATAAATAAGAGCTGTTATCTTACCTTAGCCTATTTCGAAACCCAGCCCTATCAAAAGTATACTACCACCCCTCTAGGATGCCACCCACACCAGTCGGCTAACACCCAGGTACCTACTTATTGAACAGGAGAAGCAGGTGTATGGAAGCATGTCCAATTGGTGTTTCTACCCATACAGGGGGTTCGATCCCCGATACGGGTGGAAACGTTGGGATAGGGCTGGGCTTTGATATGAAATGAGGTTTAATAACAGCTCTTAGCCCGTAAAACTGATATTCGTGTAAAAAAAAAGCATTACCCTGGCTAAACTTTTCTTAATAAACCCTGACTAGCTGCACTGAGTACTACATCCACGACCCATCCTAAATGATTTTTTTATGGCCGAGACTCAAAATTTGGTTAATTCCAGAATTTCTGAAATACCCCTAACATTACAGAACTTTAAAAAAGCAATAAGTGACATGCTCATGCACTCTGCCCCTGGCCCAGACTCGTGGAACTCCGTATTCATCAAAAACTGTAAGAAATCACTTTCACGTGCCATAAATATTCTGAGAGCCTAGACACGGGGGTCATACCAGTCACTAAACACAACAGATATAGCCCCAATCCACGAAGGTAGCAGTAAAGCAGTTGCAAAGAATTCCAGACTGATAGCAGGTTAGGTAAAGTTTGTCAGGAAACAGGACAAGTGTTTCCTGACGCGGGTCTTAGTCAGATGATGACCCGCCGTTGGAGCTTTTGGTCATCTGACCGAGGTCTTCCCCTGGCTTACCAGTCCCCCCCCCCCTTTAAAAATGGTCATAGTTATAACCATTTAACATATTTTACCGATAGCACTAACGTCCTACATAAAAAGCTTTGAAAGGGTTTAAAGAAGCCTCCAGGTATGTCTGCATAAACGACTCTACGATTTTAACCAGATATATACATATAAATTAGTTCATTACCACTAACTTTTTTCTCTCAAAACTTTGCGGTCCAGTCCATTGCCACGATATGTGCATCTTTAATCTTTTGACTACCACCCACATTATGGGTATGGGGTGCATATTAAACATATTAAACCAAACTAAGTCCATAGCTTGTAAAGTGCTACTTCCCCTTCATATGCCCTCGTCAGTTTTTCGGAGTATATTCTGCAATTCAGTATCACCGTTGCACAACTGTTTATGTTTATTACCCCCAATTTTTTTTATATATATTTTTTTTACTAAATAACCTCCATTGGATTTAACAAGAACATAAGACATGTCCCTAAAGGCTATGTATGAAAATTCATATCTGCTAATACAAAAATACAAATACAAATTTTTATTTCCTTGCAAGATTATATTGAGATTATGTAATTACAATAATGAGTTTCAGTGCAATGAGAGCCACTATCATGCCATGGCATTATGGGCAAACTAAATTTAATGGCTTACAAACTACTTAATACTAGAAAAATTGATCATAGTTTAAGTTGTACACCTGTTTTTATTTATAGTAGACAGTAAGTTTACTCAAATTCCAAAAAAGAGTACCCTCATCTTTTTTTAAGATGAGGGTTATACAACTTGAAATGGGTAAATGGCATCAGATTTGCTGTGTAGTCTGTACGTATGTAGAAATCGACAGGATCATTCAAATTCAAATTTCTTTGTTTCTTTGCAAGTATTACATTGAGGTTATGTATTTACAATAATGAGTTGCAGTGCAAAGAGAGCCTCTTTTATGCCAAGGCATTATGGGCCGACTTAATTTAATGACTTAATGACTACTTAACACTAAAGAAATTTATCACAGTTGTACAATAGTTCTATTAATTATAAATGAATCTAATTTATATAAACCAAAGGATATATTCATATTTTAAAAAATGTTTTTTATTGTAATAATATTTTTGGTAGAATTACCAACAATGTGTTAGGTAAAGTCACATATGCTACTAATGCGACAATTTTACTGTGGCAACGTTTCGCTCTCCAGGAGCTTCCCCTCAAGGAAGGTTCCTTGATGTTGGTGAGGGGCTCTTGATTTAGGGAATTGGATCTGTGCTCCAGTTCCCTGAAGCCTGAATGCCTTCCACCCCCCCCCCCAGGCGCTGTATAATCCTCCGGGTTTAGCGCTTCCCCCTTGATTATAATAATAATCTCCAGGAGCTTTGTCAAGCCGTTACGGCATGACAAAACTCCTTGAGAGCGAAACGTTGCCATAATAAAAATGTTGCATTAGCTGCACGTATCATTTTACTTAACATAATCATTATTACACCAATTAAAATACATGCACCCTTTTGAAATAAAGTTGTATACACGTACAAAGGAACGCAAACTAGCATACAAATTTATAGATAAGATTACCAAAATCTCTTAAAAAAAGTCAAACTACTTACTCGTCCACGTCCAATGTTACATTTTCCGGGATATCACCGATGTATAATGTAATGTTTGTTGTATTATCAATGCTACTTAACAAGTCATTGTAAACAAAAGCGTTTGTAACATCACCGAAGAGAATAAACATGGCTGGCATACAGAGTCCAGCTATCAGAGCTGCCAGGACGCCAGCAGCCATCAACCATTTCTCAAGCAAGTTTGAATATCTGAACTGAAAATAAACACATTTTGCTCATTACACTTTCGCTTTAATATAAAAAAAAACTCATACAATATACAAAGTACATGACATACATAATACACATTTAAGGTAAACATTTCCACATTTCCGTAAGACCTTGATCAGGAGCCAAATACGTACCATGCATCGAAATGTACTTTATTCTCATTGCATTAATGTTATATTTAAATATAGCATCAAGGTAAAACTAAACCTAGTCTTAAATTTTAGAAATACATTCACTAACACATAGCTAGGAGCTGTAAATCGACCCTTGTAACCACAAATAGGAGAGTACAGCAAGAAGTGGACCTAGTTACGGTCAGCGAAGAGGCTGGGCCAGGAGTTGTAAATCGACCCTTACAACCACAATTAGGAGAGTGCACACACAATTTTGTTGGATGTTCCGGTCCCTGCCTCCATCTTTTCATGGAACATTGCTTCCATCAGGAAGCGGTTGCCTGACTTACATCATATTAGTGCAACCAATAATATTGATGTCATCTGTTTGCAGGAATGTAGATTGAAAGATGGAGCACCTCCACCAAACTTGCAGGGATATGCAGCTTATAACCTAAGGTCAACCAACTGTTGTGTGATGTATGTCAGAAAGAAGATAAGATAAGATTTCGTTCGGATTTTTAACCCCGGAGGGTTAGCCACCCAGGATAACCCAAGAAAGTCAGTGCGTCATCGAGGACTGTCTAACTTATTTCCATTGGGGTCCTTAATCTTGTCCCCCAGGATGCGACCCACACCAGTCGACTAACACCCAAGTACCTATTTGCTGCTAGGTGAACAGGACAACAGGTGTAAGGAAACGTGTCGAAATGTTTCCACCCGCCGGGAATCGAACCCGGGCCCTCAGTGTGTGAAGCGGGAGCTTTAGCCACCAGGCCACCGGGCCACTTGCCACATTCACTCCTTTCCTTGCAGAGTCGAGTTAACATGCAGTATCATGGTGTCAAAGTATATGCAGGCGATTTTTCCATAAACATTTTTAATCTTTATGCCTCAGCGAACCAGCTTCGACCTGATGCTTTACCAGATCGCATCAATAGTGAACCTACCATCATTCTTGGAGATTTTAATGAACATAAGAACATAAGAACGAAGGAACACTGCAGAAGGCCTACTGGCCCATGCGAGGCAGGTCCAAGTCTCCTACCGGCTTAAGCCAATGCACCCAACCTAGTCAGGTCAGGTCACATTGACTTAAGGGAGGAACACGGCAACCGACCTGGTAGCACAAGCTATCACGTCTAACTCACACCCACCCACATCTACTCATGTATTTATCCAACCTATTTTTAAAGCTACACAACGTTCTAGCCTCTATAACGGTACTTGGGAGTTTGTTCCACTCATCCACAACTCTATTACCAAACCAGTACTTTCCTATATCCTTCCTGAATCTGAATTTTTCCAACTTAAAACCATTGCTGCGAGTCCTGTCTAGGCTAGATATTTTCAGCACACTATTTACATCCCCTTTATTTATTCCTGTCTTCCATTTATACACCTCAATCATATCCCCCCTAATTCTACGTCTTTCTAGAGAGTGCAGTTTCAGGGCCCTTAGTCTATCCTCATAGGGAAGGTTTCTGATACATGGGATCAACTTTGTCATCCTCCTTTGTACATTTTCCAGAGAATTTATATCCATTCTGTAATACGGTGACCAAAACTGTGCAGCATAATCTAAATGAGGCCTAACCAAGGATGTATAGAGTTGAAGAACAACCTGAGGACTCCTATTATTTATGCTTCTTGATATGAAGCCAAGGATTCTATTAGCTTTATTGCGAACACTTATGCACTGTTGTCTTGGTTTCAGATTACTGCTAACCAGAACTCCTAAATCTTTTTCGCAATCCGTAATATTAAGATCTACATTATTTAGTTTATATGTGGCATGGTTATTGTCCTGTCCAACATTTAGAACTTTGCATTTGTCTATATTAAACTGCATCTGCCACTTCTCCGACCACTGCATCAGTCTATTCAAATCTTCCTGGAGTGCTCGAATGTCCTCGTCAGAATGAATTCGACGGCCTATTTTGGTGTCATCGGCAAACTTGCCGATGTCGCTCTTTATGCCCTCATCTATGTCGTTTATGTAGATTGTGAACAGCAGGGGGCCCAACACTGACCCCTGTGGAACACCGCTCGTGACACTTCCCCACTCTGATTTCTCCCCATTTATGCAAACTCTCTGCTGCCTATTTGTCAACCATGCCTCTATCCAGGAAAAAATTTCTCCTCCTATTCCATGTGCTTTAATTTTCCTCAACAGTCTCTGATGTGGGACCCTGTCAAAAGCCTTACTGAAGTCCATATACACAATATCATATTCATTACCATGATCTACCTCCTCAAATACCTTAGTGAAAAAAGTTAATAAATTCGTAAGGCAGGAACGCCCCTTTGTAAAACCATGCTGAGATTCGTTGATTAATTTATGCTTTTCAAGGTGGCTACGAACTGCCTCGGCAATTATTGATTCCATAAATTTTCCCACTATGGAGGTCAGGCTTATTGGTCTATAGTTCGAAGCTAAGGACCTGTCACCTGTTTTGAAAATAGGTATCACATTTGCCATTTTCCACTTATCTGGCACCATGCCAGTTTGTAGTGATATGTTGAAAAGATTAGCCAAAGGTGTGCTAAGCTCCTCTTTACATTCCTTTAGAACCCTTGCATACAGTTCATCAGGGCCTGGGGATTTGTTAGGTTTTAATTTATCTATTTGCCTAAGGACCATGTCACTTGTGACCCTAATAGTGCACAGTTTATTATCGTCCTGTTCTACATAATTTTTCATTACTGGAATATCGCTGGTATCCTCCTGTGTAAAAACTGAGAGGAAGTATGTGTTAAAAATTCTACACATTTCCTTATCACTGTCAGTGAGCTGACCCGAGAAACTTTTGAGTGGGCCTATCTTGTCCCTGATCTTACTTCTGTATACCTGAAAGAATCCTTTTGGGTTAGTCTTCGATTCTCTTGCAACTTTAACCTCATAATCTCTTTTTGCTTTTCTAATTCCCTTTTTTATTTCTCTCTTTAACTGAATATATCGATTTCTCAATTGCCCCTCTCCTCTTTTGATTTGCCTATATATGCCTCTCTTTTGACCAATCAGATATTTTAATCTATTGTTCATCCATTTAGGATCATTTTTGTTTGATCTGATTTCCCTATTTGGAACATAATTTGACTGAGCAGCTAGAACTATGCCCTGGAAAGCATCATATCGGCAACCGTCACCACCTACCTGACCCTTAGTCAGGTCATTCCAGTTCAGCCCACCTAAGTAATTTTTCAGTCCTATGAAATCAGCCAAGCGAAAGTCAGGGACGGAGACTTGATTGCCATTATTAGGGGAATTCCATGATATATTAAAACTGAGTGATTTGTGATCACTTTCCCCAAGCTCATCATTAACCTCAAGATTATTAATTAGTGTTTCCCTACTGGCAAGAACCAAGTCAAGGAGGTTATTTCCCCTAGTTGGCTCTGTCACAAACTGTTTTAAAAAACAATCCTGGATCGTATCAAGAAAGTCACCTGACTCTAAATTTCCTGTCAAATTGCTCCAGTCAATCTGTCTATAGTTGAAATCTCCCATTAGCACAACATTTTCGTATGTAGATGCCTTACGAATTTCGTCCCATAGAAGTTTACTGCACTCCCTATCAAGATTTGGGGCCCTGTAAATCACACCCAAAATTAGTTTTTCTCGGCCCTCGAGAAGCTGTAACCAAACAGATTCAGTGGCTGACGCTTCTAATTTAATATCTTGTCTAACACAACAATTTAAATTGTCTCTGACATACATCGCTACTCCACCACCTTTCCTGTTGACCCTGTCAGTGTGGAATAATTTATAGCCTTGTATGTGACATTCAGAGGGCATCTCTCTATCTTTCAGATTGAGCCAGGTCTCTGTTATAGCAATAATATCTATGTTTCCTGCACTTGCAATTAATCTTAGCTCATCTATCTTATTTCTTACACTCCTGCTATTAGTATAGTAAACCTTAAGGGAGCTAGTCCCTTGCTGCCCTCTGCTGTCCCCCTTTGTTTGCTGACCTGATCTATTGTCTTTATTTATAACTTCATGCTGAATGCCTTTTATACATTTACTGTTTCCAACCCAAGTGTTGCAACCTGCTTGTTTCCCACACACACCCATACCTCTATCTTCCATCAGTTTAAAATCATAGGCATTTCACCAATGGCCTTCTCAATCGAGTCTGCAAGTGCTACCACCCCAGCCCCAGAGAGATGTACCCCATCCCTTGCATACATATCATGTTTGCCATAAAAGTTGTTCCAGTTGTCAATGAATGGGATTGCAAGTTCCTTGCAGTATCTGTCTAGCCAGCAATTTACACCAATTGCCCTAGACAACCATTCATTTCCTACTCCCCTTCTAGGCAAGATGCTACATATGATTGGGATCCCTCCCTTAGACTTAATGAAATCTATAGCTGACCTGTACTTATCTAGCAGCTCTTCTCTCCTACCCTTCCCAATATCATTTCCACCAGCACTGAGACAGATAATGGGCTTGTTCCCATTACCTGACATGATATTATCCAGCCTGTTGACAATGTCCCCAACACCAGCTCCAGGGAAGCACACTCTATCTCTCATCTTCTTATTCCTATTACAAAAAGCACGGTCAATATATCTTACCTGAGAGTCACCAACCACAAGAATGCGCTTACCTCCATTAGCAGGGGCAGTAGTACCCTTACCTTCACTGGCCACTGAAGTACATTCATCCTGAAGAACAGAGAAGCGATTTCCTACCTTCAGATCTTCACTCTTAACTTTCCTTACTCTGATGCGCCTTCCATTACTGTGAACCACTCGCCACTTGTAGCAGGTGCTGGACTGCACCTCACTGCTGGTAGCCGTTGCTACCTCCCCAACTACAGCCTCCTCACAGCGAGAGACAGACTGCACCTCACTTGAAGCCTCATTCCCCACAACTCCAGCCACCTCACACTCTCTCCCAGACCCATTGAAGTGGTCCTTCAGCCTCCTAATCTCCTCCTGGAGAAGCAAGACCTCCTCCTTCAACTCTCCAACCTCAATTTTTAAAACACTGCAGAAGCAAGCCATGCTTTGTAACCAGACATAAGAATATTGGTGGGTCTATAACAAACACCAATGGAACTAAACTAGTGAGATTGCTAAATGAGCATGATAATGTTCGAATTGTGGGCACTACTGAGCCTACTCACATATATGGTGGCATACTAGATCTGTGTCTTGGATTTAATACACTGGACAAGCACCTAAAGTCAGTTCCTGATCAGCCGGGCTGTGGCTCGTACGTTGGTTTGCGTGCAGCCAGCAGCAACAGCCTGGTTGATCAGGCGCTGATCCACCAGGAGGCCTGGTCACAGACCGGGCCGCGGGGGCGTTGACCCCCGAAACTCTCCAGATAGCGAGTCATCATATACGATGCATGACTGTCATAGTTGATGATCTTCTATCTGATCACTTCCCAAGACTAACAACTGTCAATCTTGATCACATCTCCAGCAATCAAGGAGCTAAATACAGGAGGAGGAAACTTATTCTCAAACCAGAACACAGAGACAACTTTATTAACCACTTGGATCAATGGTATAAGAATTACGAGCCCATTGGCACACAAAAATTTAATGATGATTTAATTACCACTATTGAGAGTGTTCTCACAGATCAAATGGGCAGGAATAGGAAACAAAGACCCTCCACTATAAATAACAATAAAAACCAATGTAAATACTATAATGATCCACAGCTACGCAATCTAACACATGCAGCTAGGAGGAATGGTAAAGCATACCGTGAATGTAGAACCCCAGACCTGCTCAGAACGTTCCAAGCTGCACTAACAAATGCAAGGAATAGAAAGGAAGAACTTAGGCAACAGGAATGGGAACAGTTTGTTAGTGGATTAAATAGGTCCACCCCTTTGAGTTTGGCTTGACTGGATTGACTGGAGCAATTTGACAGGAAATTTAGAGTCAGGTGACTTTCTTGATACGATCCAGGATTGTTTTTTAAAACAGTTTGTGACAGAGCCAACTAGGGGTAATAACCTCCTTGACTTGGTTCTTGCCAGTAGGGAAACACTAATTAATAATCTTGAGGTTAATGATGAGCTTGGGGAAAGTGATCACAAATCACTCAGTTTTAATATATCATGGAATTCCCCTAATAATGGCAATCAAGTCTCCGTCCCTGACTTTCGCTTGGCTGATTTCATAGGACTGAAAAATTACTTAGGTGGGCTGAACTGGAATGACCTGACTAAGGGTCAGGTAGGTGGTGATGGTTGCCGATATGATGCTTTCCAGGGCATAGTTCTAGCTGCTCAGTCAAATTATGTTCCAAATAGGGAAATCAGATCAAACAAAAATGATCCTAAATGGATGAACAATAGATTAAAATATCTGATTGGTCAAAAGAGAGGCATATATAGGCAAATCAAAAGAGGAGAGGGGCAATTGAGAAATCTATATATTCAGTTAAAGAGAGAAATAAAAAAAGGGAATTAGAAAAGCAAAAAGAGATTATGAGGTTAAAGTTGCAAGAGAATCGAAGACTAACCCAAAAGGATTCTTTCAGGTATACAGAAGTAAGATCAGGGACAAGATAGGCCCACTCAAAAGTTCCTCGGGTCAGCTCACTGACAGTGATAAGGAAATGTGTAGAATTTTTAACACATACTTCCTCTCAGTTTTTACACAGGAGGATACCAGCGATATTCCAGTAATGATAAATTATGTAGAACAGGACGATAATAAACTGTGCACTATTAGGGTCACAAGTGACATGGTCCTTAGGCAAATAGATAAATTAAAACCTAACAAATCCCCAGGCCCTGATGAACTGTATGCAAGGGTTCTAAAGGAATGTAAAGAGGAGCTTAGCACACCTTTGGCTATTCTTTTCAACATATCACTACAAACTGGCATGGTGCCAGATAAGTGGAAAATGGCAAATGTGATACCTATTTTCAAAACAGGTGACAGGTCCTTAGCTTCGAACTATAGACCAATAAGCCTAACCTCCATAGTGGGAAAATTTATGGAATCAATAATTGCCGAGGCAGTTCGTAGCCACCTTGAAAAGCATAAATTAATCAACGAATCTCAGCATGGTTTTACAAAGGGGCGTTCCTGCCTTACGAATTTATTAACTTTTTTCACTAAGGTATTTGAGGAGGTAGATCATGGTAATGAATATGATATTGTGTATATGGACTTCAGTAAGGCTTTTGACAGGGTCCCACATCAGAGACTATTGAGGAAAATTAAAGCACATGGAATAGGAGGAGAAATTTTTTCCTGGATAGAGGCATGGTTGACAAATAGGCAGCAGAGAGTTTTCATAAATGGGGAGAAATCAGAGTGGGGAAGCGTCACGAGCGGTGTTCCACAGGGGTCAGTGTTGGGCCCCCTGCTGTTCACAATCTACATAAACGACATAGATGAGGGCATAAAGAGCGACATCGGCAAGTTTGCCGATGACACCAAAATAGGCCGTCGAATTCATTCTGACGAGGACATTCGAGCACTCCAGGAAGATTTGAATAGACTGATGCAGTGGTCGGAGAAGTGGCAGATGCAGTTTAATATAGACAAATGCAAAGTTCTAAATGTTGGACAGGACAATAACCATGCCACATATAAACTAAATAATGTAGATCTTAATATTACGGATTGCGAAAAAGATTTAGGAGTTCTGGTTAGCAGTAATCTGAAACCAAGACAACAGTGCATAAGTGTTCGCAATAAAGCTAATAGAATCCTTGGCTTCATATCAAGAAGCATAAATAATAGGAGTCCTCAGGTTGTTCAACTCTATACATCCTTGGTTAGGCCTCATTTAGATTATGCTGCACAGTTTTGGTCACCGTATTACAGAATGGATATAAATTCTCTGGAAAATGTACAAAGGAGGATGACAAAGTTGATCCCATGTATCAGAAACCTTCCCTATGAGGATAGACTAAGGGCCCTGAAACTGCACTCTCTAGAAAGACGTAGAATTAGGGGGGATATGATTGAGGTGTATAAATGGAAGACAGGAATAAATAAAGGGGATGTAAATAGTGTGCTGAAAATATCTAGCCTAGACAGGACTCGCAGCAATGGTTTTAAGTTGGAAAAATTCAGATTCAGGAAGGATATAGGAAAGTACTGGTTTGGTAATAGAGTTGTGGATGAGTGGAACAAACTCCCAAATACCGTTATAGAGGCCAGAACGTTGTGTAGCTTTAAAAATAGGTTGGATAAATACATGAGTAGATGTGGGTGGGTGTGAGTTAGACCTGATAGCTTGTGCTACCAGGTCGGTTGCCGTGTTCCTCCCTTAAGTCAATGTGACCTGACCTGACTAGGTTGGGTGCATTGGCTTAAGCCGGTAGGAGACTTGGACCTGCCTTGCATGGGCCAGTAGGCCTTCTGCAGTGTTCCTTCGTTCTTATGTTCTTATGTTCTTCTTAAAGGTATAAATAAAATAACCAGGAAAAAGACTGGCAATGTTGCTCATCCCTTTCCTCTTGAAAAAGCAAATGACCTCATAAATGACTGGTCCAAAACATCCAGGCATGAAAGCCTTCCATCTCATATTAGAAAAAAATTAGAGAGTACTTCTGAAGAAATGTTGAAACTGATTAATTTTATGAGCCAAAATATTGATGAGAGTGATTGCCTCTTTGCCGAGTATGAATTAGATAATGCATTAACCAAAGGTCGATCAACTGCTCCTGGAGAGGATGGTATAACCTATGATATTCTCAGAACTCTAAGGCACGTGCCTGAAAACCCTTTGTTGGCACTGTATAATCTCAGTTACATTGAGGGCGTTCTTCCTACTTCCTGGACCAATAGTCTCATTGTGCCTATCCCTAAGCCCCAACAGCCTGATACATTTAGGCCGATCTCCTTAACTAGTTGTCTTTGTAAAACTTTTGAAAGAATGATGCTTAACAGACTGTACTACAGAATCAGACACCAACTTCCCCCCTACCTTTATGGGTTCATGAAAGGTAAAAGTGTGCAGAACTGTATTTCCACCTTTCTCACTGCACACACCTCTACTAGTTTTACCACTTTTCTTGATCTAAAATCTGCATTTGATATTGCGAACAGAACCGTTATACTACATGAACTAGCCAAAATGAATATTGGTGGTAGCTTACTCTGCTGGATAATAGGATACCTGTCAAATAGAGTATCCTCTGTCCTTTACCAAGGCTTCAGAAGTGATTCTAAAGAAATGTCTTTAGGTACACCGCAGGGAGGAGTTCTTAGTCCCATGCTATTTAATATTCTGATTAATGCTCTCCTAAATGCTCTACCTGCCTCACCTAAACATATAGCTATAAGCTATGCTGATGATATCATGATCCATACAACAGGGCATGAGAAGATGAATACCATTCTTAATGAAGTTCAAGCAATTTGTAATCGACTAGGCCTCATAATATCTTCCTCTAAAACAAAGATATTAACAAGCAAACGACATCCCCCACCCATCTATTTGCAGGGTGAAATCATTAGCTACGTTAAAACTTACAGATATCTTGGTGTAGATGTACCCTTTAACAAATCCACTATACCACAACTAAACAAGAAATGCAAAGCTAGGCTAAATGCTCTCAAAGCTGTTGCTGGCTACAATCCCAACTATGGTGCTAATGTGAGAATCGTGAGAATGATGTACATAGCCTATGTTAGGTCCTTAATTGATTATGCTGCTCCCATGTTGATATTAGCTAGAGAAAGTTCTCTCCGACCCTTAGAGTTAATGCAAAATGAAGCTCTCAGGATTATTCTTGGCTGTCCCAGATCTACAAAAGTTCTTAACATGAGGAAGGAGCTTGGTATTTCTAGTATCAGTGAGAGGATTGTTGAAATTAACACTGTACTCGGTATTAGAATGTTGAGAAACGAACCAGACACTGTCACAGTGAATCTTACCAGTAATGATAAATTATGTAGAACAGGACGATAATAAACTGTGCACTATTAGGGTCACAAGTGACATGGTCCTTAGGCAAATAGATAAATTAAAACCTAACAAATCCCCAGGCCCTGATGAACTGTATGCAAGGGTTCTAAAGGAATGTAAAGAGGAGCTTAGCACACCTTTGGCTAATCTTTTCAACATATCACTACAAACTGGCATGGTGCCAGATAAGTGGAAAATGGCAAATGTGATACCTATTTTCAAAACAGGTGACAGGTCCTTAGCTTCGAACTATAGACCAATAAGCCTAACCTCCATAGTGGGAAAATTTATGGAATCAATAATTGCCGAGGCAGTTCGTAGCCATCTTGAAAAGCATAAATTAATCAACGAATCTCAGCATGGTTTTACAAAGGGGCGTTCCTGCCTTACGAATTTATTAACTTTTTTCACTAAGGTATTTGAGGAGGTAGATCATGGTAATGAATATGATATTGTGTATATGGACTTCAGTAAGGCTTTTGACAGGGTCCCACATCAGAGACTATTGAGGAAAATTAAAGCACATGGAATAGGAGGAGAAATTTTTTCCTGGATAGAGGCATGGTTGACAAATAGGCAGCAGAGAGTTTGCATAAATGGGGAGAAATCAGAGTGGGGAAGCGTCACGAGCGGTGTTCCACAGGGGTCAGTGTTGGGCCCCCTGCTGTTCACAATCTACATAAACGACATAGATGAGGGCATAAAGAGCGACATCGGCAAGTTTGCCGATGACACCAAAATAGGCCGTCGAATTCATTCTGACGAGGACATTCGAGCACTCCAGGAAGATTTGAATAGACTGATGCAGTGGTCGGAGAAGTGGCAGATGCAGTTTAATATAGACAAATGCAAAGTTCTAAATGTTGGACAGGACAATAACCATGCCACATATAAACTAAATAATGTAGATCTTAATATTACGGATTGCGAAAAAGATTTAGGAGTTCTGGTTAGCAGTAATCTGAAACCAAGACAACAGTGCATAACTGTTCGCAATAAAGCTAATAGAATCCTTGGCTTCATATCAAGAAGCATAAATAATAGGAGTCCTCAGGTTGTTCTTCAACTCTATACATCCTTGGTTAGGCCTCATTTAGATTATGCTGCACAGTTTTGGTCACCGTATTACAGAATGGATATAAATTTTCTGGAAAATGTACAAAGGAGGATGACAAAGATGATCCCATGTATCAGAAACCTTCCCTATGAGGATAGACTAAGGGCCCTGAAAATGCACTCTCTAGAAAGACGTAGAATTAGGGGGGATATGATTGAGGTGTATAAATGGAAGACAGGAATAAATAAAGGGGATGTAAATAGTGTGCTGAAAATATCTAGCCTAGATAGGACTCGCAGCAATGGTTTTAAGTTGGAAAAATTCAGATTCAGGAAGGATATAGGAAAGTACTGGTTTGGTAATAGAGTTGTGGATGAGTGGAACAAACTCCCAAGTACCGTTAGAGAGGCCAGAACGTTGTGTAGCTTTAAAAATAGGTTGGATAAATACATGAGTAGATGTGGGTGGGTGTGAGTTAGACCTGATAGCTTGTGCTAACAGGTCGGTTGCCGTGTTCCTCCCTTAAGTCAATGTGACCTGACCTGACTAGGTTGGGTGCATTGGCTTAAGCCGGTAGGAGACTTGGACCTGCCTCGCATGGGCCAGTAGGCCTTCTGCAGTGTTCCTTCGTTCTTATGTTATGTTCTTAAATACACACAGATCTAAATGGATTGTGAAAACGTGCAATTGCATTAAGTTTTATAACCTACATGAACTGTATCACTGTAGGCAACAAGAGCATTTCACCCCTCCATGGAAGATGTGTTCATTTAATATCACATACCTACAAGTCCCTCCCAAGAAGCTCATTGCTAGTAATCCCTTCCTTAAATCTCTTGTTAGAGCAACTGCTCAAGAAGAAATTTCTCACCTAGCCGGTAGTAATAAGTTATCACAAGTTATATACACTGATGGATCTAAACAGGAGTCTTCTGGCAGGGCTGCATCTGCTCTTGTTGCCACCTCCCTAGTTAAGAACGATAATAAATTTGTTGAGTTAGGCATAAGAATTAACAACTGGGCGTCTACACTGCAAACTGAATTGTTTGCAATCCTAATGGAGCTAAAGCTAACCTATGACACTGAGCTTGATTCTATCATCATTACTGATTCTATGTCATCATTGAAGGCTCTTGAGTCATATAATGACTCCAACAACATGCTCAGGAAGCCAGGTATAGATACTCAAAAATTAGGGACAAAGGAATTAATGTACAATTGCTATGGATCCCATCACACATTGGATTACTCCTTCATGATAAAGTTGATATGTTAGCCAAGAAGAGTACCCAGAAGGAGAATGTAGAATATAACTTTGGTATAACTGTGTCTAGCATTAGGAATAATATTAGGAGAGAAGTAAATAATGAAAATGATTGTTATAGGAATGCAGTTAGAAGCCTGAGTAGATCTATAACCCACTATGATAACATGAACGTAGATAAGTATGTTTATGGAGCAACTTGCAATGTGAACAGACTGGCTGATGTTGTAGTGGCCAGGCTTAGGCTTGGTTACAAGTACTTCTGGCAGTTTGGGAGACACACAGATGATGATCAAACTAAATGTAAATTATGTGATCAGGCATATGGTCACTCTCTTGAACACTATGTGCTTAATTGTCCACTTATTGAGGAATACAGAGACAGACAGTATAATAACCTATGTGACATGTCAAGATATCTTATTAATGAAAATAAGATACCAGATATACTAAGCAAATTTCCTAAATTTGCTTGTAACAGATAAGTGAACTATAGATATGTAGATATAAATCCATATGTATTCCTGTTAACCCTTTGGGGCCTAGTTCCTAAGCCTTTTGTGTATCCATATGCTCTCGCGCTACCGTCCACAGGATGGATATGGGGTGCACAATAAACTAGCCACTTCGGTGGCAAAATCTAAATCCTGCCTCTTAAGTGGATAAAACATTTGCAGAGCAGAAACCTGTCAGAACATTTGGTTTACATTAGCAAAATCCTGAGCAGAAGGTTACCCACTCTCCACTTAGGACGCTAATTCGTTCCGGGAAATTCACCGTAATTGACTAGAGTTTACCTGGAGTTTACCTGGAGAGAGTTTCGGGGGTCAACGCCCCCGCGGCCCGGTCTGTGACCAGGCCTCCTGGTGGATCAGCGCCTGATCAACCAGGCTGTTGCTGCTGGCTGCACGCAAACCAACGTACGAGCCACAGCCCGGCTGATCAGGAACTGACTTTAGGTGCTTGTCCAGTGCCAGCTTGAAGACTGCCAGGGGTCTGTTGGTAATTCCCTTTATGTGTGCTGGGAGGCAGTTGAACAGTCTCGGGCCCCTGACACTTATTGTATGGTCTCTTAACGTGCTAGTGACACCCCTGCTTTTCATTGGGGGGATGGTGCATCGTCTGCCAAGTCTTTTGCTTTCGTAGTGAGTGATTTTCGTGTGCAAGTTCGGTACTAGTCCCTCTAGGATTTTCCAGGTGTATATAATAATGTATCTCTCCCGCCTGCGTTCCAGGGAATACAGGTTTAGGAACCTCAAGCTCTCCCAGTAATTGAGGTGTTTTATCTCCGTTATGCGCGCCGTGAAAGTTCTCTGTACATTTTCTAGGTCGGCAATTTCACCTGCCTTGAAAGGTGCTGTTAGAGTGCAGCAATATTCCAGCCTAGATAGAACAAGTGACCTGAAGAGTGTCATCATGGGCTTGGCCTCCCTAGTTTTGAAGGTTCTCGGAATTCTGAACCCATTTTCCCATAAACACCTATTTTAACGGGAAATGTATTTTCTAGCCATAATTATGACTGATATACAATACCGACAAGTAGGCGAGTAAAACGCAAGTGTAACAGTTTAGTATCTTTGTTGCTGAAACGTTTCGCCTACACGGTAGGCTTCTCCAGTCAAATGCCGAGAAGAATAAACATGGATACTAAACTAATAACAATAATATATTTTTTATTTCTACATGTATAAGGTGTACAGGCCTAGCTGACATCAATGATATACTACTATAAAGAAAGTCGCTTGTTATGCAGAGCATTTCGGGCAAATTAGGTCAGTTTTGTCCCAGGATGCGACCCACACCAGTCGACTAACACCCAGGTACCCATTTTACTAATGGGTGAACATAGACAACCGGTTCAGTTCCCTCGCCGGGAATCGAATCCGGACCCTCGCCGTGTGAAGCGAGAGCTTGAGTCACCAGGCCACGGGGCACAGAGGGTACTGGCAAAGCAATGTGATTAGTCCTTCAACCTTGAATTAGTTTTTCAGGTGTTCAGTCCCTCAGCCTGGACAATGGTTCGGGTTTATAGTCTGGAACGATGTGAAGCTGAAGTATGAGAATGGAGCCTTGTATACTGCCAAAGGAGAGGCGTTTGCTTATACAGTAGAACCCCTGTATTCAAAATTAATTGATTCCTGAGTGTTCTAAATATTGAATTTTCTGAATACTGGATCAATTTTTTCCATGGGAAATAATGAAAATTGGACTAATTCGCCCCAGACCCCGAAAGTTACTCTTCACAAACCATTTTAAGTCAGAATATTAGTAGGTTAATTAAACTTGTAAAATAACACGTACAAACAAGAAATCATACATGAACCCTGCAAGAATTTTAACTGTTGCCACATTAGCACTTTTCATTGTGCCTCTATTTTTGATAATATAAAATACGGTAGATGATGACATGCCATATTCCTTGGCTAGGTCAATAAGACGTATTCCATTTTCCTGTTTTGAAATGAGTTTCTTATTAGTTGAATGATGGTTCTTACAGCTTTCCTTTTAGGTTTTCCCTTCACTATTCTTATTCGGGGCCATGATCTCTTATTTTTAATAATAAAATAAAAATAACACAAAGTTATACAAAAATAACAACTGAATCGCAAGAGTTCAAAAATTATGCATCGTTCCGAATATAGTGACATTTGCGAATATTACCTGGAGTTTACCTGAAGAGAGTTTCAGGGGTCAACGCCCCCTCGGCCTGGTCTGAGACTAGGCCTCATGGTGGATCAGGGTCTGATCAACCAGGCTGTTACAGCTGGCTGCACGCAAGCTGACGTACGAATCACAGTCCGGTTGGTCAGGTACAAGTGTATATTATCATGTATCTCTCGCCTGCGTTCGACGGAATACAGATCAAGGACCTTCAACGGTTCCCAGTAGTTTAGATGCCTTATCAGTACTTTTTTCCCTCGATTTTTTTTCCGAATACAGAGGTTCTACTGTAGTATAAAGCAAATTTAGGAACTGACCCAAATGCTATCCAAATCACAGGAAAACAGAAGCAAATGTAAAGAAAAAAAGATTTTATATACATACAGTATAGATGGAATAAAACTCCAAGAGACTAAAGCTTGGAAATACTTAAATGAAAGGCAACCTTAGAATTAGTAAAAGTGAAGCCAAACTGGAAAAAAAACATTGTAATGTAAATTAATTATCATATGTGGGAAACTGTTCTGTAGAAAAACTACCGGTAACGGGGAGGAGGAAGAGGAATAACAAAAAGGCACAATACCGTGACTGGAACAATACACAAATAACTCGCACATAGGAGAGAGGAGCTTACTACGACGTTTCGGTCCGACTTGTAAATGGTTCAAATCGGACCGAAACGTCGTCGTAAGCGCTTCTTTCCTATGTGCAGGTTATTTGTGTAGGAGGAAGATTAGTAATTTTGCTCAAGGAAATCCTGCAAGCTACTGAAAGTAAACTCCATATCCTAAATACCGTCAAATAGAAGAGAGAAGAATTGACTAGGTAAATGTAACCGTGAAATACATCAAAGAAATTAATAAAAATACAATGAGCACGAAAATCGACGATTTCAGATGCTCTATAAAGAAACGGCAGTCAGAACCCAAACAACCTTCAAGGTAAACCTGATAACAGTCCTTTAATGGTAACTGAGGATGGGGCCATCCAGTCTACCACAGCCAGATCTGAGACTGAACCTCTGCAAAGTGTGCAAGGACCCCACCTCACTGCAAACAATTCTGGTGATACCAGAATGCCATCACACACACCAGCTGTGGAGGAGCTAGCCATCCCTGCTAGCACATATGGAACTACTGGTCTGCTACTACAGATACCTATGGCTACACCTGAATATGGGGATGAGTTTGTCATTTCTCCCAATACACACAACTACAACAGTCAGACGGACACCACACAGGTAACCTCCCTGGAAATTGGAGATGAGTCAGATGCACAGGACCTACCTGCAATGAATGATGAAACAGAGAACACTAATGTAACCATGGTACCTGTTAAGGTGATAGGTGTTAAAGGAAGCACTAACCCAGAAGTGCCATCCTCCGGAGAGGCATTGGATTCGCTTGACCTTCCTCATATTATAACAAATTTCCAGAAAAAAATTGAGCATCTTGAACAGATCCTGACAAGTTTAATAAATATATGTAATCAGGATGATGCTCTTGAGCATGGTGATGATGTCAAAAGTGCAGCAATCTCCGTTCAGCTTCCAGCAATTTGTGAGAAAGAAGCCCATAACTCTTGCCTTCAAAAATTGCCTTATAACTGGCTGCCAAAATGCCGAAAAATGCTTAAAAATAAAGGTTCTGAAGATAAAGACGTACAAACTATGCTATTTGCTCTTAAGTATCTGCACACTGCAGTCAAAGCATAATAGTTTTACCATCTTATGAGCAAGAGATTGTAATAACTCACTACAATGGATACATTACAAATCTTTTCATGGAACATTGCTTCCATCAGGAAGCGGTTGCCTGACTTACATCATATTAGTGCAACCAAGAATATTGATGTCATCTGTTTGCAGGAATGTAGATTGAAAGATGGAGCACCTCCACCAAACTTGCCTGGATATGTATACCTAACAATCTGTCGGTATTTTATACCATTTTAATTGCCTGGATATGCAGCTTATAACCTAAGGTCAACCAACTGTTGTGTGATGTATGTCAGAAAGAACTTGCCACATTCACTCCTTTCCTTGCAGAGTCGAGTTAACATGCAGTATCATGGTGTCAAAGTATATGCAGGCGATTTTTCCATAAACATTTTTAATCTCTATGCCCCAGCGAACCAGCTTCGACCTGATGCTTTACCAGATCGCATCAATAGTGAACCTACCATCATTCTTGGAGATTTTAATGCCAGACATAAGAATATTGGTGGGTCTATTACAAACACCAATGGAACTAAACTAGTGAGATTGCTGAATGAGCATGACAATGTTCGAATTGTGGGCACTACTGAGCCTACTCACATATATGGTGGCATACTAGATCTGTGTCTTGGATTTAATACATCATATACGATGCATGACTCTGTCATAGTTGATGATCTTCTATCTGATCACTTCCCAAGACTAACAACTGTCAATCTTGATCACATCTCCAGCAATCAAGGAGCTAAATACAGAAGGAGGAAACTTATTCTCAAACCAGAACACAGAGACAACTTTATTAACCACTTGGATCAATGGTATAAGAATTACGAGCCCACTGGCACACAAAAATTTAATGATGATTTAATTACCACTATTGAGAGTGTTCTCACAGATCAAGTGGGCAGGAATAGGAAACAAAGACCCTCCACTATAAATAACAATAAAAACCAATGTAAATACTATAATGATCCACAGCTGCGCAATCTAACACATGCAGCTAGGAGGATTGGTAAAGCATACCGTGAATGTAGAACCCCAGACCTGCTCAGAACGTTCCAAGCTGCACTAACAAATGCAAGGAATAGAAAGGAAGAACTTAGGCAACAGGAATGGGAACAGTTTGTTAGTGGATTAAATAGGTTCACCCCTTTGAGTTTGGCTTGGAAAGGTATAAATAAAATAACCAGGAAAAAGACTGGCAATGTTGCTCATCCCTTTCCTCTTGAAAAAGCAAATGACCTCATAAATGACTGGTCCAAAACATCCAGGCATGAAAGCCTTCCATCTCATATTAGAAAAAAATTAGAGAGTACTTCTGAAGAAATGTTGAAACTGATTAATTTTATGAGCCAAAATATTGATGAGTGATTGCCTCTTTACCGAGTATGAATTAGATAATGCATTAACCAAAGGTCGATCAACTGCTCCTGGAGAGGATGGTATAACCTATGATATTCTCAGAACTCTAAGGCACGTGCCTGAAAACCCTTTGTTGGCACTGTATAATCTCAGTTACATTGATGGCGTTCTTCCTACTTCCTGGACCAATAGTCTCATTGTGCCTATCCCTAAGCCCCAACAGCCTGATACATTTAGGCCGATCTCCTTAACTAGTTGTCTTTGCAAAACTTTTGAAAGAATGATGCTTAACAGATTGTACTACAGAATCAGACATCAACTTTCCCCCTACCTCTATGGGTTCATGAAAGGTAAAAGTGTGCAGAACTGTATTTCCACCTTTCTCACTGCACACACCTCTACTAGTTTTACCACTTTTCTTGATCTAAAATCTGCATTTGATATTGCAAACAGAACCGTTATACTACATGAACTAGCCAAAATGAATATTGGTGGTAGCTTACTCTGCTGGATAATAGGATACCTGTCAAATAGAGTATCCTCTGTCCTTTACCAAGGCTTCAGAAGTGATTCTAAAGAAATGTCTTTAGGTACACCGCAGGGAGGAGTTCTTAGTCCCATACTATTTAATATTCTGATTAATGCTCTCCTAAATGCTCTACCTGCCTCACCTAAACATATAGCTATAAGCTATGCTGATGATATCATGATCCATACAACAGGGCATGAGAAGATGAATACCATTCTTAATGAAGTTCAAGCAATTTGTAATCGACTAGGCCTCATAATATCTTCCTCTAAAACAAAGATATTAACAAGCAAACGACATCCCCCACCCATCTATTTGCAGGGTGAAATCATTAACTACGTTAAAACTTACAGATATCTTGGTGTAGATGTACCCTTTAACAAATGCACTATACCACAACTAAACAAGAAATGTAAAGCTAGGCTAAATGCTCTCAAAGCTGTTGCTGGCTACAATCCCAACTATGGTGCTAATGTGAGAATCGTGAGAATGATGTACATAGCCTATGTTAGGTCCTTAATTGATTATGCTGCTCCCATGTTGATATTAGCTAGAGAAAGTTCCCTCCGACCCTTGGAGTTAATGCAAAATGAAGCTCTCAGGACTATTCTTGGCTGTCCCAGATCTACAAAAGTTCTTAACATGAGGAAGGAGCTTGGTATTTCTAGTATCAGTGATAGGATTGTTGAAATTAACACTGTACTCGGTATTAGAATGTTGAGAAACGAACCAGACACTGTCACAGTGAATCTTACCAAGTGTTTAGAGGTAAATACACACAGATCTAAATGGATTGTGAAAACGTGCAATTGCATTAAGTTTTATAACCTATAACCTGCATGAACTGTATCACTGTAGGCAACAAGAGCATTTCACCCCTCCATGGAAGATGTGTTCATTTAATATCACATACCTACAAGTCCCTCCCAAGAAGCTCATTGCTAGTAATCCCTTCCTTAAATCTCTTGTTAGAGCAACTGCTCAAGAAGAAATTTTTCGCCTAGCTGGTAGTAATAAGTTATCACAAGTTATATACACTGATGGATCTAAACAGGAGTCTTCTGGCAGGGCTGCATCTGCTCTTGTTGCCACCTCCCTAGTTAAGAACGATAATAAATTTGTTGAGTTAGGCATAAGAATTAACCACTGGGCGTCTACACTGCAAACTGAATTGTTTGCAATCCTAATGGCGCTAAAGCTAACCTATGACACTGAGCTTGACTATCATCATTACTGATTCTATGTCATCATTGAAGGCTCTTGGCTCATATAATGACTCCAACAACATGCTCATTGGGGAAGCCAGGTATAGATACTCAAAAATTAGGGACAAAGGAATTAATGTACAATTGCTATGGATCCCATCACACATTGGATTACTCCTTCATGATAAAGTTGATATGTTAGCCAAGAAGAGTATCCAGAAGGAGAACGTAGAATATAACTTTGGTATAACTGTGTCTAGCATTAGGAATAATATTAGGAGAGAAGTAAATAATGAAGATGATTGTTATAGGAATGCAGTTAGAAGCCTGAGTAGATCTATAACCCACTATGATAACATGAACGTAGATAAGTATGTTTATGGAGCAACTTGCAATGTGAACAGACTGACTGATGTTG
Source organism: Cherax quadricarinatus (assembly GCF_038502225.1). Lineage (NCBI taxonomy): Eukaryota > Metazoa > Arthropoda > Malacostraca > Decapoda > Parastacidae > Cherax > Cherax quadricarinatus. The sequence goes on along the minus strand of NC_091337.1, from coordinate 10,911,586 downwards.
TAGTGGCCAGGCTTAGGCTTGGTTACAAGTACTTCTGGCAGTTTGGGAGACACACAGATGATGATCAAACTAAATGTAAATTATGTGATCAGGCATATGGTCACTCTCTTGAACACTATGTGCTTAATTGTCCACTTATTGAGGAATACAGAGACAGACAGTATAATAACCTATGTGACATGTCAAGATATCTTATTAATGAAAATAAGATACCAGATATACTAAGCAAATTTCCTAAATTTGCTTGTAACAGATAAGTGAACTATAGATATGTAGATATAAATCCATATGTATTCCTGTTAACCCTTTGGGGCCTAGTTCCTAGGCCTTTTGTGTATCCACATGCTCTCGCGCTACCGTCCACAGGATGGATATGGGGTGCACAATAAACTAGCCACTTCGGTGGCAAAATCTAAATCTATAAAGAAACGGGTAGCCTATGAGGCTGGAACAGTAAACAAATGGTTATTCAAATTCTTAGTGTAACTACTTGTGTATCAAAATAAAGACACGATACCCTAGCCAAATTTCTTAAGTAACATTTGCATTAAATCTCACAATACTTACAAGCTGAAGCATAGGCACAGGGGGTAACTCATTTTTCTTTTCTTCTTCATCGTTATTTTCCTCTTTTTCTTTTTCATCCTTTTTTTTCTTCTTTTTTCCATTCTTTTTCAGATCATCTCTGCAAGAAAGAAAATACAAAAAATGCATATATTTTTTTTATTAAGTATATATATACATCCAACAGTGAGAAAAGACACATCAAAATTTTTCTTTTTCAACCGCCTGTTGGCCATTCCATACTCCAATCAAGAATTAGTATGCCATATAAAGATAACGTGAGAAAAAAAATCCCAGATATACCAGTTTTGACAGTGAACTCCAATGAACTAATATAGTAATAGGTTAGAAAATCCTTCCGACAAACCTAACTGATCAACAGTTCCTTAACTCCAGAGGTTAACACAGCCAGTAATGCACAGGAAGTGTGTAGTGCTCGGGTATATTTATTATGAATGAGACCTTTCGCCAACCATTTTGAAACCCCTTCTATCAAGACTGGGGGCTGATTACCTCACATTCTACTGAATCGAAAAGCCCACTGATTGGCGAAACGTCTTTATAATAAATATACCCATTTTTACACGTGTCTTTTTTATCTGTTAGAATTGTACACCATTATAGTGATAAAATAACTGACCTACATGTTCATTTGTGATCTTTCTAATTAAAGTAATTACCAGTGATGATGGAGAGAAGATTAAGCTGTGAGCAGGGAAATAGTGTACTGGATTAAGTTATGAAGTAACTATCTAAAGAATGGAAACAGCCAAGGCTGGTAGTTTCATCAAGTCACTCAGGTGAAGTTGTGGGGTTAATTAACCATCATTCTTCCAAAATAAATAACTAGTCTATCATCCTGTACGCTTGTCAATAAATAAATAAATAAATAAATAAATAAATAAATAAATAAATAAATAAATAAATAAATAAATAAATAAATAAATAAATAAATAAATAAATATATATATATATATATATATATATATATATATTTATATATATATATATATATATATATATATATATATATATATATATATATATTTTTATTTATTTATTTATTTATTTATTTATTTATTTTTTTTATTATCACACTGGCCGATTCCCACCAAGGCAGGGTGGCCCGAAAAAGAAAAACTTTCACCATCATTCACTCCATCACTGTCTTGCCAGAAGGGTGCTTTACACTACAGTTTTTAAACTGCAACATTAACACCCCTCCTTCAGAGTGCAGACACTGTACTTCCCATCTCCAGGACTCAAGTCCGGCCTGCCGGTTTCCCTGAACCCCTTCATAAATGTTACTTTGCTCACACTCCAACAGCACGTCACGTGTTAAAAACCATTTGTCTCCATTCACTCCTATCAAACACGCTCACGCATGCCTGCTGGAAGTCCAAGCCCCTCGCACACAAAACCTCCTTTACCCCCTCCCTCCAACCTTTCCTAGGCCGACCCCTACCCCGCCTTCCTTCCACTACAGACTGATACACTCTTGAAGTTATTCTGTTTCGCTCCATTCTCTCCACATGTCCGAACCACCTCAACAACCCTTCCTCAGCCCTCTGGACAACAGTTTTGGTAATCCCACACCTCCTCCTAACTTCCAAACTACGAATTCTCTGCATTATATTCACACCACACATTGCTCTCAGACATGGCATCTCCACTGCCTCCAGCCTTCTCCTCGCTGCAACATTCATCACCCATGCTTCACACCCATATAAGAGTGTTGGTAAAACTATACTCTCATACATTCCCCTCTTTGCCTCCAAGGACAAAGTTCTTTGTCTCCACAGACTCCTAAGTGCACCACTCACCCTTTTCCCCTCATCAATTCTATGATTCACCTCATCTTTCACAGACCCATCCGCTGACACGTCCACTCCCAAATATCTGAATACATTCACCTCCTCCATACTCTCTCCCTCCAATCTGATAAGATTTTTCGTTCGGATTTTTAACCCCGGAGGGTTAGCCACCCAGGATAACCCAAGAAAGTCAGTGCGTCATCGAGGACTGTCTAACTTATTTCCATTGGGGTCCTTAATCTTGTCCCCCAGGATGCGACTCACACCAGTCGACTAACACCCAGGTACCTATTTGCTGCTAGGTGAACAGGACAACAGGTGTAAGGAAACGTGTCGAAATGTTTCCACCCGCCGGGAATCGAACCCGGGTCCTCCGTGTGTGAAGCGGGAGCTTTAGCCACCAGGCCACCAGGCCACCATCACCTAATCTTTTTGTTATCCTCATAACCTTACTCTTTCCTGTATTCACTTTCAGTTTTCTTCTTTTGCACACCCTACCAAATTCATCCACCAATCTCTGCAACTTCTCTTCAGAATCTCCCAAGAGCACAGTGTCATCAGCAAAGAGCAACTGTGACAACTCCCACTTTATGTGTGATTCTTTATCTTTTAACTCCACGCCCCTTGCCAAGACCCTCGCAATTACTTCTCTTACAACCCCATCTATAAATATATTAAACAACCACGGTGACATCACACATCCTTGTCTAAGACCTACTTTTACTGGGAAATAATTTCCCTCTTTCCTACATACTCTAACTTGAGCCTCACTATCCTCGTAAAAACTCTTCACTGCTTTCAGTAACCTACCTTCTACACCATACACCTGCAACATCTGCCACATTGCCCCCCCCCATCCACCCTGTCATACGCCTTTTCCAAATCCATAAATGCCACAAAGACCTCTTTAGCCTTATCTAAATACTGTTCACTTATATGTTTCACTGTAAACACCTGGTCCACACACCCCCTACCTTTCCTAAAGCATCCTTGTTCATCTGCTATCCTATTCTCCGTCTTACTCTTAATTCTTTCAATAATAACTCTACCATACACTTTGCTAGGTATACTCAACAGACTTATCCCCCTATAATTTTTGCACTCTCTTTTATCCCCTTTGCCTTTATACAAAGGAACTATGCATGCTCTCTGCCAATCCCTAGGTACCTTACCCTCTTCCATACATTTATTAAATAATTGCACCAACCACTCCAAAACTATATCCCCACCTGCTTTTAACATTTCTATCTTTATCACATCAATCCCGGCTGCCTTACCCCCTTTCATTTTACCTACTGCCTCACGAACTTTCCCCACACTCACAACTGGCTCTTCCTCACTCCTACAAGATGTTGTTCCTCCTTGCCCTATACACGAAATCACAGCTTCCCTATCTTCATCAACATTTAACAGTTCCTCAAAATATTCCCTCCATCTTCCCAATACCTCTAACTCTCCATATATATATATATATATATATATATATATATATATATATATATATAGATATATATATATATATATATATATATATATATATATGATGGGGTCCACCTCTGGTGTAAATTGTGGGACCCATAGCCTCGGAGAAGTGGCCCGGTGGCCTGGTGGCTAAAGCTCCCGCTTCACACACGGAGGGCCCGGGTTCGATTCCCGGCGGGTGGAAACATTTCGACACGTCTCCTTACACCTGTTGTCCTGTTCACCTAGCAGCAAATAGGTACCTGGGTGTTAGTCGACTGGTGTGGGTCGCATCCTGGGGGACAAGATTAAGGACCCCAATGGAAATAAGTTAGACAGTCCTCGATGACGGACTGACTTTCTTGGGTTATCCTGGGTGGCTAACCCTCCGGGGTTAAAAATCCGAACGAAATCTTATCTTATCTTATCTTCAAGGAAGAATATTTGGATTTCTTCCTGAAGCCGTTTGAATATTCCACTTCCCCTACCTCCCCATCTTTCAGTATATATATATTTTTTTACCAATAGGAATATTTTATTACATAATATGGTACAGAAGATTTAAGAGATACATTGTTGATATAAAGGTGGCATATAAGGTACATGTTGTTACATGTGTATCACCGATTATAAGGCGAAAATCTCATCCAGCTCATCATACAGCAGGTATGGAAAATTTTATAGGGTGATTACCTTTATGTACCTCAACATTACATGCTTACAAGTAAACTCATTGGGAGACAACCATATGGTTTACCGTAGTCACCCCGTGTAGACATGTGAGAAAACTTAACCACCCACTCTTATTCCAGCAGGACAAGGTATCCGTCGGTTTGTCCCGGTTTAGAAGTCGTGATTCCATAAAGCTTCACTATCCTCGGTACGAGAATCACGCGTTCACTCGGAGCAGGGCGATCTATTTCACATCCCGCATTCTCTTAACTTAATGTTATTATCACTGATTACATTACCATTCACAAGACGATTTAACGTCTCATAATTATTATACACATTAGAGGTCACTCCATTAAGATCTGAGGCCAATGAGTGAGGATTAACACACGGGTATTTCCCCTGGACACACACCATGGCCGCGCACCAGTCACACCCGGTCGAACCATTATTTACTAATTTTCGAGCCACAGCCCGGCTGATCAGGAACTGACTTTAGGTGCTTGTCCAGTGCCAGCTTGAAGACTGCCAGGGGTCTGTTGGTAATCCCCCTTATGTGTGCTGGGAGGCAGTTGAACAGTCTCGGGCCCCTGACACTTATTGTATGGTCTCTTAACGTGCTAGTGACACCCCTGCTTTTCATTGGGGGGATGGTGCATCGTCTGCCAAGTCTTTTGCTTTCGTAGCGAGTGATTTTCGTGTGCAAGTTCGGTACTAGTCCCTCTAGGATTTTCCAGGTGTATATAATCATGTATCTCTCCCTCCTGCGTTCCAGGGAATACAGGTTTAGGAACCTCAAGCGCTCCCAATAATTGAGGTGTTTTATCTCCCTTATGCGCACCGTGAAAGTTCTCTGTACATTTTCTAGGTCGGCAATTTCACCTGCCTTGAAAGGTGCTGTTAGTGTGCAGCAATATTCCAGCCTAGATAGAACAAGTGACCTGAAGAGTGTCATCATGGGCTTGGCCTCCCTAGTTTTGAAGGTTCTCATTATCCATCCTGTCATTTTTCTAGCAGATGCGATTGATATAATGTTATGGTCCTTGAAGGTGAGATCCTCCGACATGATCACTCCCAGGTCTTTGACGTTGGTGTTTCGCTCTATTTTGTGGCCAGAATTTGTTTTGTACTCTGATGAAGATTTAATTTCCTCATGTTTATCATATCTGAGTAATTGAAATTTCTCATCGTTGAACTTCATATTGTTTTCTGCAGCCAACTGAAAGATTTGGTTGATGTCTGCCTGGAGCTTTGCAGTGTCTGCAATGGAAGACACTGTCATGCAGATTCGGGTGTCATCTGCAAAGGAAGACACGGTGCTGTGGCTGACATCCTTGTCTATGTCGGATATGAGGATGAGGAACAAGATGGGAGCGAGTACTGTGCCTTGTGGAACAGAGCTTTTCACCGTAGCTGCCTCGGACTTTACTCTGTTGACGACTACTCTCTGTGTTCTGTTAGTGAGGAAATTATAGATCCATCGACCGACTTTTCCTGTTATTCCTTTAGCACGCATTTTGTGCGCTATTACGCCATGGTCACGCTTGTCGAAGGCTTTTGCAAAGTCTGTATATATTACATCTGCATTCTTTTTGTCTTCTAGTGCATTTAGGACCTTGTCGTAGTGATCCAATAGTTGAGACAGACAGGAGCGACCTGTTCTAAACCCATGTTGCCCTGGGTTGTGTAACTGATGGGTTTCTAGATGGGTGGTGATCTTGCTTCTTAGGACCCTTTCAAAGATTTTTATGATATGGGATGTTAGTGCTATTGGTCTGTAGTTCTTTGCTGTTGCTTTACTGCCCCCTTTGTGGAGTGGGGCTATGTCTGTTGTTTTTAGTAACTGTGGGACGACCCCCGTGTCCATGCTCCCTCTCCATAGGATGGAAAAGGCTCGTGATAGGGGCTTCTTGCAGTTCTTGATGAACACAGAGTTCCATGAGTCTGGCCCTGGGGCAGAGTGCATGGGCATGTCATTTATCGCCTGTTCGAAGTCATTTGGCGTCAGGATAACATCGGATAGGCTTGTGTTAATCAAGTTTTGTGGCTCTCTCATAAAAAATTCATTTTGATCTTCGACTCTCAGTCTAGTTAGCGGCTTGCTAAAAACTGAGTCATATTGGGACTTGAGTAGCTCACTCATTTCCTTGCTGTCATCTGTGTAGGACCCATCTTGTTTAAGTAGGGGCCCAATACTGGACGTTGTTCTCGATTTTGATTTGAGAGCCTCTATGCAGAAGCGAATGTTCCATCCTTGTCTGATCGCGGTGATGCCCATTGCCTTCGCTACTATGTACACTCTCACGATCTCCACAATCCTTCCATTTATAGAATGGTCACCGATATTAGTAGACATTCTTTATTCGTTTGCCGCCCCTGTTTGCTCAGTCCCTTTTCTCTTCGCCTACATTCGCTCTTGTCTTCCCTTCAGTTACCACCTTTATATGTTCATGTAGCATCTCACTTTTCCCTACCCCCCTTGGAAGTTCCAGCTTTTCGGGTCTGTTCTTTCTCACTCCCTTGCTCGAAAGCCCAACTGCCTACGGTGGTTTCCTGCTCTCTTTTTCTTGATCACTTCCACTCCCATTCTCATGCCATTGCTGTGTACACAGATGGCTCTAAGTCTTCAGACGGCGTCGGATTCGCAGCAGTGTTTCCGGACAGCGTCGTGCGGGGGCATTTACTATCTTCGGCTAGCATTTTTACTGCTGAATTGTATGCCATTCTTGCAGCACTTATTCGTATTGCATCTATGCCTGTGTCATCATTTGTGGTAGTCTCAGACTCCCTTAGTGCTCTACAGGCTATACGAAAATTTGATACATCTCACCCCCTAGTTCTTCGTATCCAACTTTGGCTACGCCATATCTCTACAAAGCATAAAGATATTATTTTTTGTTGGGTCCCTGGTCATGTTGACGTACAGGGCAATGAACAGGCAGACACTGCTGCGCGGTCAGCAGTACATGACCTACCAATTTCCTATAGAGGTGTTCCATTTCTGGACTATTTTGCTGCAATAACTACCCACCTTCACACCCGTTGGCAACAACGTTGGTCAACTCTGCTTGGTAACAAACTTCATTCTATTAAACCGAGCATAGGTTACTGGCCGTCTTCTTGTCATCGGTGCCGAGGTTGGGAGACCACTCTCTCCCACCTTCGCATTGGCCACACTCGTCTTACTCATGGGTATCTCATGGAGAGGCACCCTGTTCCTCTCTGTGAGCAGTGTCAAGTTCCAGTATCGATTAGCCACATTCTGTTAGACTGCCCTCTCTCTCGACGAGCACACAGAATTTACCTCCAACGTCGTCTTTGTTCTACTACTCTCTCTTTACCTTCCCTTCTTGCTGATGGACCCTCCTTTAATCCTGACTCTCTCATTGACTTCTTGACAACGACTGATTTACTCCACAAACTCTGATGATGATACCTTTCGCACTCCCCTCAGCCCTTTCTAGTTCAGTCTCTTGCTGCCCTTTACCCTTTCACCATCCACTGCCCTGCTGTTATCTGTAACCTATTACTCATCCGTCTCCCTTTTGCCACCTGATGCCCTCGCTTCCTTCCTACCCTGCAGCGTTGTATAGCCCTTGTGGCTTAGCGCTTCTTTTTAATTATAATAATAATAATCTGGAACATCCTGTCTCTGTCTACCTTGTCTATTCCACGCAGTATTTTGTATGTCGTTATCATGTCTCCCCTGGCCCTCCTGTCCTCCAGTGTTGTCAGGCCGATTTCCCTTAACCTTTCTTCATAGGACATTCCCCTTAGCTCTGGAACTAGCCTTGTTGCAAACCTTTGCACTTTCTCTACTTTCTTGACGTGTTTGACCAGGTGTGGGTTCCAAACTGGTGCTGCGTACGCTAGTATGGGCCTGACGTACACAGTGTATATAGTCTTGAACGATTCCTTATTGAGGTACCGGAATGCTATTCTCAGGTTTGCCAAGCACCCATATGCCGCAGCAGTTATCTGATTAATGTGTGCTTCTGGCGATGTACTCGGTATTATACTCACTCCTAGGTCTTTCCCCTTGAGTGAGGTTTGCAGCCTTTGGCCTCCTAGCCTATACTCTGTGTGTGTGTGTGTGTGTGTGTGTGTGTGTGTGTGTGTGTGTGTGTGTGTGTGTGTGTGTGTGTGTGTGTGTGTGTGTGTGTGTGTGTGTGTGTGTGTGTGTGACCCAACACTTAATATTTACAAGTAGTGACCGGGTGTGGACGTGTGAATTGCTCATTACTCTATAATTTGTTCATGATTGTAGCAATGTATAAACGTAAATAAGTAAATTTACTTGCATGATTCATCACCTCTGTAACTTGTGAGTTCATTACCTTTGTACCTAGTTCAGCTATCAAAACTTTGAGGGCCCAGTCTCTGGACCCATTATGTACCTCTGTAATCTGTATACTTTTGTAACTTGTCATGACTGACCAGATCTACCTGGAGTTTATTACCTTTGTAACTTTCTCAGCTATCAAGACTTTGGGGGATTGATACAAGTCAGTCCATCTATGATCATTCCATCATACAGGAGGAGCCACATGTCTATGGTGCATCCAACAAGATAAGCCGACTCTTGGATGTCACTACCTCCCAGCTCCGGCTGGGTTACAAATATCTTTGGCAGGTTAAATCACCACCACCAGATGTAGACCAAACGAAATGTAAACTTTGCCAGATGGACTATTGTCACACTGCGTCATTATGTACTAGAGTGCGATAAAATTAATGAATTTAGACAACTCACTCAGAAATGTTCAAGAAATGGCAAAATGTTTTATCCACGTGAGGTCACAGACCCTGAGCTGCTTTGGGGATTAGTGTGGACGGTTACAAAGCATGGCTTGCTTCTGCAGTGTTTTAAAAATTGAGGTTGGAGAGTTGAAGGAGGAGGCCTTGCTTCTCCAGGAGGAGATTAGGAGGCTTAAGGTCCACCTTAATGGGTCTGGGAGAGAGTGTGAGGTGGCTGGAGTTGTGGGGAATGAGGCTTCTAGCAGTGAGGTGCAGTCCAGCACCTGCTACAAGTGGCGAGTGGTAACCAGTAATGGGAGGAGAATCAGAATAAGGAAAGTTAAGAGTGAAGATCTGAAGGTAGGAAATCACTTCTCTGTTCTTCAGGATGAATGTACTTCAGTGGCCAGTGAAGGTAAGAGTACTACTGCCCCTGCTAACAGAGGTAAGCGCATTCTTGTGGTTGGCGACTCTCAGGTAAGATATATTGACCGTGCTTTTTGTAATAGGAATAAGAAGATGAGAGATAAGAGTGTGCTTCCCTGGAGCTGGTGTTGGAGACATAGTTAACAGGCTGGATAATATCTTGTCAGGTAATGGGAACAAGCCCATTATCTGTCTCAGTGCTGGTGGAAATGATATTGGGAAGGGTAGGAGAGAAGAGCTGCTAGATAAGTACAGGTCAGCTATAGATTTCATTAAGTCTAAGGGAGGGGTCCCAATCATATGTAGCATATTGCCTAGAAGGGGAGTAGGAAATGAATGGTTGTCTAGGGCAATTGGTGTAAATTGCTGGCTAGACAGATACTGCAAGAAACTTGCAATCCCATTCATTGACAACTGGAACAACTTTTATGGCAAACATGATATGTATGCAAGGGATGGGATACATCTCTCTGGGGCTGGGGTGGTAGCACTTGCAAACTCAATTGAGAAGGCCATTGGTGAAATGCCTATGATTTTAAACTGATAGAAGATAGAGGTATGGGAGTGTGTGGGAAACAAGCAGGTTGCAATACTAGGGTTGGAAACAGTAAATGTATAAAAGGCATTCAGCATGAAGTTATAAATAAAGGCAATAGATCAGGTCAGCAAACAAAGGGGGACAGCAGAGGGCAGCAAGGGACTAGCTCCCTTAAGGAGTGTAAGAAATAAGATAGATGAGCTAAGATTAATTGCAAGTGCAGAAAACATAGATATTATTGCTATAACAGAGACCTGGCTCAATCTGAAAGATAGAGAGATGCCCTCTGAATGTCACATACAAGGCTATAAATTATTCCACACTGACAGGGTCAGCAGGAAGGGTGGTGGAGTAGCGATGTATGTCAGAGGCAATTTAAATTGTTGTGTTAGACAAGATATAAAATTAGAAGCGTCAGCCACTGAATCTATTTGGTTACAGCTTCTCGAGGGCCGAGAAAAACTAATTTTGAGTGTGATTTACAGGGCCCCAAATCTTGATAGGGAGTGCAGTAAACTTCTATGGGACGAAATTCGTAAGGCATCTACATACGAAAATGTTGTGCTAATGGGAGATTTCAACTATAGACAGATTGACTGGAGCAATTTGACAGGAAATTTAGAGTCAGGTGACTTTCTTGATACGATCCAGGATTGTTTTTTAAAACAGTTTGTGACAGAGCCAACTAGGGGAAATAACCTCCTTGACTTGGTTCTTGCCAGTAGGGAAACACTAATTAATAATCTTGAGGTTAATGATGAGCTTGGGGAAAGTGATCACAAATCACTCAGTTTTAAAATATCATGGAATTCCCCTAAAAATGGCAATCAAATCTCCGTCCCTGACTTTCGCTTGGCTGATTTCATAGGACTGAAAAATTACTTAGGTGGGCTGAACTGGAATGACCTGACTAAGGGTCAGGTAGGTGGTGATGGTTGCCGATATGACGCTTTCCAGGGCATAGTTCTAGCTGCTCAGTCAAATTATGTTCCAAATATGGAAATCAGATCAAACAAAAATGATCCTAAATGGATGAACAATAGATTAAAATATCTGATTGGTCAAAAGAGAGGCATATATAGGCAAATCAAAAGAGGAGAGGGGCAATTAAGAAATCAATATATTCAGTTAAAGAGATAAATAAAAAAGGGAATTAGAAAAGCAAAAAGAGATTATGAGGTTAAAGTTGCAAGAGAATCGAAGACTAACCCAAAAGGATTCTTTCAGGTATACAGAAGTAAGATCAGGGACAAGATAGGCCCACTCAAAAGTTCCTCGGGTCAGCTCACTGACAGTGATAAGGAAATGTGTAGAATTTTTAACACATACTTCCTCTCAGTTTTTACACAGGAGGATACCAGCAATATTCCAGAAATGATAAATTATGTAGAACAGGACGATAATAAACTGTGCACGATTAGGGTCACAAGTGACATGGTCCTTAAGCAAATAGATAAATTAAAATCTAACAAATCCCCAGGCCCTGATGAACTGTATGCAAGGGTTCTAAAGGAATGTAAAGAGGAGCTTAACAAACCTTTAGCTAATCTTTTCAACATATCACTACAAACTGGCATGGTGCCAGATAAGTGGAAAATAGCAAATGTGATACCTATTTTCAAAGCAGGTGATAGGTCCTTAGCTTCGAACTAAAGACCAATAAGCCTAACCTCCATAGTGGGAAAATTTATGGAGTCAATAATTGCTGAGGCAGTTTGTAGCCACCTTGAAAAGCATAAATTAATCAACGAATCTCAGCATGGTTTTACAAAGGGGCGTTCCTGCCTTACGAATTTATTAACTTTTTTCACTAAGGTATTTGAGGAGGTAGATCATGGTAATGAATATTATATTGTGTATATGGACTTCAGTAAGGCTTTTGACAGGGTCGCACATCAGAGGCTATTGAGGAAAATTAAGGCACATGGAATAGGAGGAGAAATTTTTTCCTGGATAGAGGCATGGTTGACAAATAGGCAGCAGAGAGTTTGCATAAATGGGGAGAAATCAGAGTGGGGAAGCGTCACGAGCGGTGTTCCACAGGGGTCAGTGTTGGGCCCCCTGCTATTCACAATCTACATAAACGACATAGATGAGGGCATAAAGAGCGACATCAGCAAGTTTGCCGATGACACCAATATAGGCCGTCGAATTCATTCTGACGAGGACATTAAAGGACTCCAGGAAGATTTGAATAGACTGATGCAGTGGTCGGAGAAGTGGCAGATGCAGCTTAATATAGACAAATGCAAAGTTCTAAATGTTGGACAGGACAATAACCATGCCACATATAAACTAAATAATGTAGATCTTAATATTACGGATTGCGAAAAAGATTTAGGAGTTCTGGTTAGCAGTAATCTGAAACCAAGACAACAGTGCATTGGTTAGCAGTAATCTGAAACCAAGACAACAGTGCATAAGTGTTCGCAATAAAGCTAATAGAATCCTTGACTTCATATCAAGAAGCATAAATAATAGGAGTCCTCAGGTTGTTCTTCAACTTTATATATCCTTGGTTAGGCCTCATTTAGATTATGCTGCACAGTTTTGGTCACCGTATTACAGAATGGATATAAATGCTCTGGAAAATGTACAAAGGAGGATGACAAAGTTGATCCCATGTATCAGAAACCTTCCCTATGAGGATAGACTACGGGCCCTGAATCTGCACTCTCTAGAAAGACGTAGAATTAGGGGGGATATGATTGAGGTGTATAAATGGAAGACAGGAATAAATAAAGGGGATGTAAATAGTGTGCTTAAAATATCTAGCCTAGACAGGACTCGCAGCAATGGTTTTAAGTTGGAAAAATTCAGATTCAGGAAGGATATAGGAAAGTACTGGTTTGGTAATAGAGTTGTGGATGAGTGGAACAAACTCCCAAGTACAGTGATAGAGGCCAGAACGTTGTGTAGCTTTAAAAATAGGTTGGATAAATACATGAGTGGATGTGGGTGGGTGTGAGTTGGACCTGATAGCTTGTGCTACCAGGTCGGTTGCCGTGTTCCTCCCTTAAGTCAGTGTGACCTTACCTGACTGGGTTGGGTGCATTAGCTTAAGCCGGTAGGAGATTTGGACCTGCCTCGCATGGGCCAGTAGGACTGCTGCAGTGTTCCTTCGTTCTTATGTTCTTATGCTCTTATATTACAGACCATTCTGGAGAAATACCCTGACTTTGTTGGCTGTAAATAAAGCATTACCACGTATGTACTCACCTATTTGTACTCGCCTATTTGTGGTTGCAGGGGTCGAGTCTTAGCTCCTGGCCCCGCCTCTTCACCGGTTGCTACTGGGCCCTCTCTCTCCCCGCTCCATGAGCTTTATCAAACCTTGTCTAAAAACTGTGTATGGTTCCTGCCTCCACTACGTCATTTTCTAGGCTATTCCACTGCCTTACAACTCTATGACTGAAGAAATACTTCCTAATATCTCTGACTCATTTTTGTCTTCAACTTCCAACTGTGGCCTCTTGTTTCTGTGTCCCCTCCCTGGAACATCTTGTCTTTGTCCACCTTGTCTATTCCACGCAGTATTTTATATGTCGTTATCATGTCTCCCCTGACCCTCCTGTCCTCCAGTGTCGTCAGGACATTCCCCTTAGCTCTGGAACTAACCTTGTCGCAAACCTTTGTACTTTCTCTAGTTTCTTGACGTGCTTTATCAAGTGCGGGTTCCAAACAGGTGCTGCATACTCCAGTATGGGCCTGACATACACGGTGTACAGTGTCTTGAACGATTCCTTACTAAGGTATTGGAATGCTGTTCTCAGGTTTGCCAGGCGCCCATATGCTGCAGCAGTTATCTGATTGATGTGTGCTTCCGGAGACATGCTCGGTGTTATACTCACCCCAAGATCTTTCTCCTTGAGTGAGGTTTGCAGTCTTTGGCCACCTAGCCTATACTCTGTCTGTGGTCTTCTGTGCCCTTCCCCTATCTTCATGACTTTGCATTTGGCAGGATTAAATTCGAGAAGCCATTTGCTGGACCAGGTGTCCAGTCTGTCCAGGTCTCTTTGAAGTCCTGCCTGGTCCTCATCAGATTTAATTCTCCTCATTAACTTCACATCATCTGCAAACAGGGACACTTCTGAGTCTAACCCTTCCATCATGTCGTTCACAAATACCAAAAATAGCACTGGTCCTAGGACCGACCCCTGTTGGACCCCGCTCGTCACAGGTGCCCACTGTGATACATCATTACGTACCATGACTCGTTGTTGCCTCCCTGTCAGGTATTCTCTGATCCATTGCAGTGCCCTTCCTGTTATATGCGCCTGATGCTCTAGCTTCTGCACTAATCTCTTGTGAGGAACTGTGTCAAAGGCCTTCTTGCAGTCCAAGAAGATGCAATCAACCCACCCCTCTCTCTCGTGTCTTACTTCTGTTATTTTATCATAAAACTCCAGAAGGTTTGCGACACAGGATTTGCCTTCCATGAATCCGTGCTGGTTGGCATTTATACTCTTGTTCCGTTCCAGGTGCTCCACCACTCTCCTCCTGATAATCTTCTCCATAACTTTGCATACTATACACGTCAATGACATAGGTCTATAGTTTAGTGCCTCTTTTCTGTCTCCTTTTTTAAAAATGGGAACTACATTTGCCGTCTTCCATACCTCAGGTAGTTGCCCAGTTTCCAGGGATGTGTTGAAGATTGTGGTAAGTGGCACGCACAACATATCTGCTCCCTCTCTAAGGACCCATGGAGAGATGTTGTCCGGTCCCATTGCCTTTGAGGTATCGATGTCCCTTAGCAGTTTCTTCACCTCCTCCTCATCTGTATTTATGTCGTCCAACACTTGTTGATGTATTCCTTGCTGGTGTCCCCATCTGATCTGTCCCCCCATAGTCCTTCCTGTCTCTACTGTAAATACTTCCTTAAATCTCGTGTTGAGCTCCTCACATACCTCTTGATCGTTTCTTGTGAGTTCTCCACCCTCTTTCCTCAGCCTTATCACCTGGTCCTTGACTGTTGTCTTCCTCCTAATGTGGCTATACAGCAGTTTCGGGTCAGATTTGACTTTCGATGCTATGTCGTTTTCATACTGTCGCTGGGCCTCCCTCCTTATCTGTGCATACTCGTTTCTGGCTCTTCTACTAATCTCCTTGTTTTCCTGGGTCCTATGCCTCCTGTACCTTTTCCATTCTCTGTTGCACTTAGTTTTTGCCTCCCTACACCTTCGGGTAAACCAAGGACTCGTTTTGGTCTTCCTATTAATTCTGTTTCCCTTGGGAACAAACCTTTCCTCTGCCTCCTTGCACTTTGTTGCCACATATTCCATCATCTCGTTTACTGATTTTCCTACCATTTCTCTGTCCCACTGAACCTCCTGCAGGAAGTTTCTCATACCTGTGTAGTCCCCCCCTTTTATAGTTTGGCCTGTCCCCTTCAGTTCCTGTTACCTTCTCCACTTGTAACTCTACTATATAATCAAAACTCAGAACCACGTGATTGCTAGCTCCAAGGGGCCTCTCGTAAGTGATGTCCTCAATGTCTGAACTGCTCAGGGTGAACACAAGATCCAGTCTTGCTGGCTCATCCTCCCCTCTCTCTCTGGTTGTGTCCCTGACATGTTGATGCATGAGGTTTTCAAGTACCACATCCATCATCTTGGCTCTCCATGTTTCGGGACCCCCATGTGGCTCCAGGTTTTCCCAGTCGATCTCCCTGTGGTTGAAATCGCCCATTACCAGTAACTTTGCTCTGCTCGAGTGAGCTCTTCTTGCCACCTCAGCCAGTGTGTCCACCATCACCCTGTTGTTTTCTTCATACTCATCTCTTGGCCTCCTGCAGTTCTGTGGTGGGTTATACATCACTCCAATGACTACTTTATGTTCTCCGGACTGAATTGTACCTACAATGTAGTCTCTTTCTCCAATCATGTCCATGCCTCCCATTTCCTCAAATCCCCATCGGTGTTTTATGAGCAGTGCAACCCCTCCTCCCCCTCTACTCCTTCTATCTTTCCTCAGGATCTGATATCCCGTTGGGAAGATTGTGTCTGTTATTGTCTCAGCGAGTTTTGTTTCTGTGACTGCTATGATGTCTGGGGATTTTTCACTTATTCTTTCGTTCCACTCCTCATGTTTATTCGTTATTCCATCCGCGTTTGTGTACCAAACTTTCAGTTTCTTTTCTATCATTGTGGTCATGCAAGAATATTGGGGTTGGGGGAGCGAGAGCCTTGGTGGGGCTGTGGTGTAGGTGGGGTTTGTGATGATGGGGGTGGGGTCAGAATGCCCATAAGGGACAGCTGTTGGGGTGAGGTTTGTGATATGGGGGTTGGTGGCAGAGGGAACAGTGAGTGGGTTGTAGTATAGGTTGCTCAGTTGCATTGGGAATATCGCGGTTGGAGTCTTTTGGTGGAAGATTCTGTGGGGTGTGTTTGCCCTTCCTCCTATGTCTGGGTCCTGCTCATCTTCATCATTGCCTCTCGTTCCTCCTTGCGTCTCTGTACCCTCTCTTTCAGTGTAGTCCTTTCTTCTTGTGTTTTGTCGCGGTCGAGGTATACTCTCTGATACCCCTGTTTGTCCCTCAGTCTTGCTTTCTCTTGCAGAATCCTGGTTCGAACTGATTCTTCCTTGAAAGTTACTCTGACAGGCCGTATCCTTCCACTCGCAAACCACCCAATTCTCTGAAAATTTGTCACCTGGGTCATATCGCCCTCACCTATTGTTTTCATGATGGCTTCGATCATTTTTTTCTCCTCCTGTTTTATTTCTTCAAAGTTGTCCCCCTTGGCTTCTTGGAGCCCGTACACAAAAACTGACCTCGCCCTTTCCTCCTCCCACTGAGTCTCCATCTGCTTCCTCTGAGGCATTTTATTTCCTTCCATTGACATGTTCTTGCCTTCAGTCCCTGTCATATCTGAAACTTCTATTCTCAGTGAACTGTCTTTCATGACCAGCTGTCCCTTGCTACTGCAGTTGGCTGTTAGAATCTCTGCATATAGCATACCTTCATTGTCTTCGGACCTGTCATTTGATCTTAGTGTGCTCCTCGTCTTTTCCCTGGCCCCATGTGGGTCTGATAGGACCTTCGCGTATGGCATGTCTCCGTTGTTGCTTACTGTCCCCTTGTCTGCGCCTGACATTGAATTTCCTGATGTCACATCTGAATTGTCATTTGTCTCTCTAATCTGTTTCAGGCTTTGCAGTTTCTCTTCTAAGCGTTGTATCCTAGCTTCTGCTGCTAAGACCTGTACTTCCCACTTCCTGCACTCTTCAGTTATCCGCTCCTCCATTTTCTTACCAAGCTCTACTATCTTCCTTCCCCACTCTTCCTTCCTTTTTTGGAGCTCTAACTCCCAGTCTTTCCTCCCTGGTTCGTCTACCAGATCTCTGGTTTTCCGTCCTCTAGGGCCACCCATTTTTTTTTTTTTTTATTACCACAGACAGAAGGCTAGAGGAGGGAGAGAGTGAGAGGGGGAGAGAGAAAGGGTAGAAAGAGGGAATGAGAGGAGAGAGTATGGGGGTGAGGGATAAGACCAAGGGGGAGAGAGAAATGTGAGGGAGGAGAGAAAGGGTAGAGAGAGGGAGAGAGAGAGAGAGAGAGAGAGAGAGAGAGAGAGAGAGAGAGAGAGAGAGAGAGAGAGAGAGAGAGAGAGAGAGAGAGAGGGAGAAAGGAGGGTGAGGGAAAAGGCTATGAGAGAGAGAAATGCGAGGGAGGGGTAGAAATATAGAAAAAGGGAGATGGAGAGAGAAGCCTAAAGAGAGAGAGAGAGCAGGGTGAGGGATAGGGTTATGGGAGTGAGAGAGAGAGAGAGAGAGAGAGAGAGAGAGAGAGAGAGAGAGAGAGAAAGAGAGAGTAGGGGGAAGGGGAGGGAAAAAGGCTATGAGAGAGAGAAACACGAGTGAGGGGGAGAGAGAAAGATAGGAGGGAGGAGGGAGTGAAGGCAAGAGCGGGGGAAGGGAAAGGTCTGTGGGGGAGGGAAAGGTGTGTGGGGGGGTGAGGGGACGCGGTCAAATTCCAAGGATCAGCTGTGTGAATGAGTGGGTGTGTGTACTCACCTAGTTGTGGTTTCAAGTGTCGAGACTCAGCTCCTGGCCCCGAGTGTGTATGTGTGTGCACGCGTGTGTGTGTGAGCACGTCAGTTGTTTATATGTCCCAGAAATACAATTCACCTCTGTGTATCCGTAATACTAATAAGATACCATTAACACAGAGTAATTCTAATAATTATAATACTAGCGTGTGTTAACGAGTCTTTCTTTCACCCAGTTATGTACTACCTTTTACTACATGTGTACCCAATACTTGCTTCTCAGATTGTACTGTCTTTGTGTCCTAAAACATTATCTCTCGAAACTGTTGTCAGGGCTGTAGTCCCATTAGCCCTGCCTTAATCTTCCTGCCTATTCCTTGCTCCTACAAATTTTATCTTCCTACTACTGCTAGGTGTTGTGTGTATGATAATCGCTCTGGAGCAGGGTTTGTGATAGCCAGCTACCAGTGATCGTAGGGCCGGCTCTACCACTCAAAACTTCCCGCCATCCACAAACAGGTGATTTGTACGTTACTCCTCAGAGGGGACGTCCATCCAGATGCCTGATGAACGATGCTCGCTGTACGATGACTCGTGCACCTCGCCCTTCCGCCTCTGACTTCTTCAGCTATTATTTTCTCGTTGCCCTTTTGAGTCCTCATTTACCACACTTATCACTTGTATACTGCTACTTTTATAATTTACACTTCACTTTTGGTAAGTACACTTCTTATTTGTGATGACACCCAACCTGTTATGGCGGTGCTACTTCCTCAGGCCTACTGCTGCCACCACCTCTGCTTATACATATTTATGTATATGTATGTATATATATATATATATATATATATATATATATATATATATATATATATATATATATATATATATATATATATATATATATATATATATATATATATCCCCTTTCTGGCTAGCTTGTTCACGCAGGCTGTGTGCTACATCAGTTTCTCGTTAGCCAACCTCTCTTAATTCTATTTGATCTTTTCTCTTTAGTCACTCGCTTTGTATTTTGTATATTTGTAACAGTGTGGCAACAAGTGCCAACTAGGCCTCAATGAACTACTGGCACTTTGAAATTTTGTTGTATAATTTCAGGCTATCTCTCGCCTTTAGTTTATGTATTTTTGCTAATACATGTACTTTGGTTATCACTTGTAGGGTTGTCCACTGACGTTGTCACTAACACTGGTTGATTCTAGCTGCTAAAGCACGCCCTAAAAGCACTAAGATTCTCGGAGCCTGGAGCTTGTGACCCACTACACTACGTGTGTGTGTGTGTGTGTGTGTGTGTGTGTGTGTGTGTGTGTGTGTGTGTACTCACCTAGTTGTACTCACCTAGTTGAGGTTGCAGGGGTCGAGTCCAAGCTCCTGGCCCGGCCTCTTCATTGGTCGCTACTAGGTCACTCTCCCTGAACCAAGAGCTTTATCGTTCCTCTGCTTAAAGCTATGTATGGATCTTGCCTCCACTACATCGCTTCCTAAACTATTCCACTTCCTGACTACTCTGTGGCTGAAGAAATACTTCCTAACATCCCTGTGATTCATCTGTGTCTTCAGCTTCCATCTGTGTCCCCTTGTTACTGTGTCCAATCTCTGGAACATCCTGTCTTTGTCCACCTTGTCAATTCCTCTCAGTATTTTGTAAGTCGTTATCATGTCCCCCCTATCTCTCCTGTCCTCCAGTGTCGTCAGGTTGATTTCCTTTAACCTCTCCTCGTAAGACATACCTCTTAGCTCTGGGACTAGTCTTGTTGCAAACCTTTGCACTTTCTCTAGTTTCTTTACATGCTTGGCTATGTGTGGGTTCCAAATTGGTTCCACATACTCCAATAAGGGCCTAATGTACACGGTGTACAGGGTCCTGAATGATTCCTTATTAAGATGTCGGAATGCTGTTCTGAGGTTTGCCAGGCGCCCATATGCTGCAGCAGTTATTTGGTTGATGTGCGCTTCAGGAGATGTGCCTGGTGTTATACTCACCCCAAGATCTTTTTCCTTGAGTGAGGTTTGTAGTCTCTGGCCCCCTAAACAGTACTCCGTCTGCAGTCTTCTTTGCCTTCCCCAATCCTCATGACTTTGCACTTGGTGGGATTGAACTCCAGGAGCCAGTTGCTGGACCAGGTCTGTAGCCTGTCCAGATCCCTTTGTATTTCTGCCTGGTCTTCGATCGAATGAACTCTTCTCATGAACTTCACGTCATCTGCAAACAGGGACACCTCAGAGTTTATTCCTTCCGTCATGTCGTTCACAAATACCAGAAACAGCACTGGTCCTAGGACTGACCCCTGTGGGACCCCGCTGGTCACAGGTGCCCACTCTGACACCTCGCCACGTACCATTACTCGCTGCTGTCTTCCTGACAAGTATTCCCTGATCCATTGCAGTGCCTTCCCTGTTATCCCTGCTTGGTCCTCCAGTTTTTGCACTAATCTCTTGTGTGGTACTGTGTCAAACGCCTTCTTGCAGTACAAGAAAATGCAATCCACCCACACCTCTCTCTCTTGTCTTACTGCTGTCACCATGTCATAGAACTCCAGTAGGTTTGTGACACAGGATTTCCCGTCTCTGAAACCATGTTGGCTGCTGGTGATGAGATCATTCCTTTCTAGATGTTCCACCATTCTTCTCCTGACAATCTTTTCCATGATTTTGCATGCTATACATGTCAGTGACACTGGCCTGTAGTTTAGTGCTTCATGTCTGTCTCCTTTTTTAAAGATTGGGACCACATTTGCTGTCTTCCATGCCTCAGGCAATCTCCCTGTTTCGATAGATGTATTGAATATTGTTGTTAGGGGTACACATAGCGCCTCTGCTCCCTCTCTCAGGACCCATGGAGAGATGTTATCTGGCCTCATTGCCTTTGAGGTATCTAGCTCACTCAGAAGCCTCTTCACTTCTTCCTCAGTTGTGTGTACTGTGTCCAGCACATGGTGGTGTACCCCACCTCTCCGTCTTTCTGGAGCCCCTTCTGTCTCCTCTGTGAACACTTCTTTGAATCTCTTGTTGAGTTCCTCACATACTTCACGGTCATTTCTTGTTCTCTCCTCCTTCCTTCCTTAGCCTGATTACCTGGTCCTTGACGGCTGTTTTCTTCCTGATGTGGCTGTATAACAGCTTCGGGTCAGATTTGGCTTTTACTGCTATGTCGTTTTCATATTGACGATGGGCCTCCCTTCTTATCTGTGCATATTCGTTTCTGGCTCTACGACTGCTCTCCTTATTCTCCTGGGTCCTTTGCCTTCTATATTTCTTCCATTCCCTAGCACACTTGGTTTTTGCCTCCTTGCATCTTTGGGTGAACCATTGGCTCTTCCTGGCTTTTTCATTATTCCTGTTACCCTTGGGTACAAACCTCTCCTCAGCCTCCTCGCACATTGTTGCTACATATTCCATCATCTCATTAACTGGCTTCCCTGCCAGTTCTCTGTCCCACTGAACCTCATTCAGGAAGTTCCTCATTCCTGTGTAGTCCCCTTTCCTGTAGTTTGGTTTCATTTGTCCTGGCCTTCCTGCTTCCCCCTCCACTTGTAGCTCTACTGTGTATTCGAAGCTGAAAACCACATGATCGCTGGCCCCAAGGGGTCTTTCATATGTGATGTCCTCAATATCTGCACTACTCAAGGTGAATACTAAGTCCAGTCTTGCTGGTTCATCCTCTCCTCTCTCTCTTGTAGTGTCCCTTACGTGTTGGTACATGAAGTTTTCCAGTACCACCTCCATCATCTTAGCCCTCCATGTATCTTGGCCCCCATGTGGCTCCAAGTTCTCCCATTCGATCTCCTTGTGGTTAAAGTCGCCCATGATCAGGAGCTTTGCCCTGCATGCATGAGCTCTTCTCGCCACTGCAGCCAGTGTGTCAACCATCGCTCTATTACTCTCGTCATACTCTTGCCTTGGCCTCCTGCTGTTGTGGTGGGTTATACATCACTGCAATTATCACCTTGGGACCACCAGAGTGAAGCGTTCCCGCTATGTAATCACTTTCTTCTCCGCTGTCTCCTCTCTCCAGCTCATCAAAATTCCATCAGTGTTTGATCAGCAATGCCACTCCTCCACCCCTCCTGTTCCTTGTCTTTTCTCAGGATCTGGTGTCCCGCTGGAAAGATGGCATCTGTTATCATACCTGTAAGCTTGGTTTCTGTGATCGCTATGATGTCTGGTGATGCCTCTGACTCTTTCGTGCCACTCCTCCCACTTGTTTGTTATTCCATCAGTGTTTGTGTACCATAACTTCAGTTTCCTTTCCAACACTGTGGTTTGGGGGGCCTGTGGGGGTGGGAGACCTGGTAGCATACTGTGGGATTCTATGGTTGGGGGTTGGGTGGAAGCTGTGGGTATGGATTGTATTGTGTGTTGGGATGGTGTGATAGGTTGTGGGGTTCTGAGGATAGTTTTTGTCCTCTCCCTCAGCTGCTGTCTCTCTGTTTGTGTTCTGTCTCTGTCTAGGAACACCTTTTTGTACTCTTCCGAGCTTTTCAACCGTGGTTTCTCTTGGAGGATCCTGTTCCGCACTGTTTCTGTCCTGAGAATCAGCTTGATCGGTCGGTTTCTCCCCTTCAAGTACCCCCCTATTCTCTGAAAATTTACAATCTCATCCACGTCTTCTCCCCCTATTTCCGTGATGATTTTCTCAATCTCCTTTCTTTCTTCCTGCCGTCTTTCAGTGTGTGCCCTTTCCTCTCTCTCCCGAAGCCCATGGATGATCACTGATTTTGCCCTTTCCTCCTCCCATTGCCTCTTCCTCTGTGACTCTGGTTCCTGTCTGTATGTGGTCATTTTCTCCCTTGATTTTTCCAGTGGCTCTTGGTAGCATGGTTGTGCCTCAGCATTCGACCTATCTCCCTCTCCATCTGCACCCATCTGCTCTTCCCTTCCACTCCCTGGCCCATCTTTGCAGGCTGATATGATCTTAGCATAATTCATATCTCCTTCCTTCCTGTTCAGCCTCTCATCTTCGTATGGTGTGTCTTCTCTGGTCACTACCCCTGAGACTTGCTTCAGCCTGTTTACCTCAAATTCTAGGACCTTTACCCTGGCTACTGCAGTTTCGACTTGTGCCTCCCACTTCTTCGTCTCCTTCTCCAACCTCTTTTCCCATTTCACAGAGAGCTCTTTCTCCATTTTTTCAGAAAGCTCTCCTAATTTTCTCTCCCATTCTTGCTCTATCCTTTTCCACTGTTCCTCCATCCATTCCTCCCTACCAGTACCATTGTCATCTGATCCCTGATTCCTGCGAGTC